>NC_039358.1:15945044-16545044 GCF_003573695.1 Papaver somniferum
GAGTTCTATTATTCAGAATACCACTACTCCTAAGTATAAAGACCCAGGGTCCCCTACTATTTCTTGCACAATAGGTAAACCGTGTCGAGAAAGCTTTGCTTGACTTAGGAGCCAGTGTGAACTTACTGCCATACCATGTGTACCTTAAGCTAGGACTTGGTGAGATGAAACCTACCCAGATGACACTTCAGTTAGCTGATAGGTCCGTTAAAATTCCTCGTGGTGTGATCGAGGACGTTCTTATTGAGGTCGACAAGTTTATTTATCCAGTGGATTTTGTTATCCTAGATACCCAACCTGTCCCTGACCCAGAGAACCAAATACCAGTGATTTTAGGTCGCCCGTTTTTAGCTACATCCAATGCGATCATTAACTGTCGAAATGGTATTATGAATTTGTCTTTTGGTAATATGACTATTGAGCTGAACATTTTTAATATTAGTAAGCTACCCTCTGAACTAGATGACTCGAACATAGAAGAGGTGAACATGATAGGAACATTAGTCGAGGAGTCATTACCAAACACTTTGTTAGAAGATCCATTAGAGAAATGCCTAGCCCACTTTGGGATTGATTTTGATGATGACGATGTGATTAATGAGGTGAATGCTTTGTTAGATTCAACCCCTTTGATAGACACTAGTAATGGCTGGAAACCTAAGTTCGAACCTCTACCCGTTTCTGAGTCTACCCTAGTTCCTTCGTTAGAAAAGCCTCCTAAGTTGGACCTTAAACCATTACCAGATTCCCTGAAGTATGTGTTTTTAGGCCCATCTGAAACTTTACCTGTGATTATAGCATCCGACTTGGATAGTGATCAGGAAAGTAGGCTAGTGACCGTCCTTCAGAATAACAAGGAAGCTTTAGGGTGGACCATAGCAGACATTAAGGGTATAAGTCCTACTGATTGTATGCATCATATCTATTTAGAGAGTGACACCAAACCTTCTAGGGAGATGCAACGTCGACTGAACCCTAATATGAAAGAAGTAGTTCGAACCGAGGTTCTTAAGCTGTTAGATGCAGGCATTATCTACCCCATTTCAGACAGTAAGTGGGTCAGCCCCGTTCAGGTTGTTCCCAAGAAATCCGGTATTACTGTAGTCCAGAATGATAACAATGAGTTAATCCCAACCCGGGTGACCACGGGTTGGCGTGTCTGTATTGACTATAGGAAATTGAACAAGGTCACTAGGAAGGACCACTTTCCCCTTCCCTTCATCGACCAAATGCTAGAGAGATTAGCTGGACGTAGCCATTATTGCTTTTTAGATGGATACTGCGGTTATAATCAGGTTGTTACCCCAGAAGACCAAGAGAAAACCACTTTTACCTGTCCCTTTGGTACCTTTGCGTATAGACGCATGCCTTTCGGGCTATGTAATGCCCCTGCGACCTTTCAGCGTTGTATGTGAGCATATTTTCTGACATGGTAGAACGGTTCTTAGAGGTCTTTATGGATGATTTTTCAGTGTTTGGTTCGTCTTTCGATGAGTGCTTGCATCATTTGTCATTAGTTTTGACTAGGTGTAAGGAAAAGAATTTAGTGCTTAATTGGGAGAAATGTCACTTCATGGTTCGTTCAGGAATTGTTCTAGGGCATATCGTATCTTCGAAGGGTATAGAGGTAGATAGAGCCAAAGTTGACCTTATTAAAACTTTACAGGTCCCAAAAACCGTAAGAGATATTAGGTCATTCTTAGGGCATGCAGGTTTTTATCGTCGATTCATTAAGGATTTTAGCTTATTTCTAGACCTCTTTGCAATTTGCTTGCAAAAGACGTTAAGTTTGTCTTTGATGATGCTTGTTTAGAGGCTTTTGAGAAGCTTAAGAATTTACTCACTACCGCCCCCATAGTCCAGGCACCCAACTGGAACCTACCCTTTGAGATCATGTGTGATGCTTCAGATTATGCTATTGGTGTTGTGCTAGGTCAGCGAGAAAATAAGTTACTTCATGTGATTTACTATGCTAGCAAAACTCTGAATGATGCCCAGTTGAACTATACCACTACGGAGAACTATTAGCTATTGTGTTTGCCTTAGACAAGTTTAGATCCTACCTCTTAGGTTCTAAGGTCATAATCTTTACTGATCATGCTGCTTTGAAGTATCTTCTTTCCAAGAAGGATACTAAACCTAGATTGATTAGATGGATCCTATTGTTGCAGGAATTTTCCTTAGACATTAGAGATAAAAAAGGTGCAGAAAATGTAGTAGCAGACCACTTGTCTAGGCTTGTTGTGGATACCCTTAATGATTCTCCTCCTGTTAGGGATAGTTTTCCTGATGAACAACTGTTCTTTGTTACCCAAGCACCTTGGTATGCGAATATAGTGAATTATCTTGTTACTGGTCGAATGCCCCAACATTGGGGTAAACAAGATCGTTCTAGGTTTTTAGCCGAGGTGAAGCACTTCTTTTGGGATGATCCTTATTTGTTTAAGTATTGTCCAGACCAGATTATTAGGAGATGTATACCTGAGAGTGACCAGTCCAGTATTATTTCCTTTTGTCATGATCATGCTTGTGGGGGTCACTTTAGTGCTAAGAAGACTGCTGCTAAGATATTGCAGTGTGGATTCTATTGGCCTTCGTTGTTTAAAGACTCCCATAGTCACTGTGTTACTTGTGAGCGTTGCCAGAAATTAGGAACCATTTCCCGTAGGAACATGATGCCCTTGAACCCTATTTTAGTTGTTGAGGTCTTTGATGTGTGGGGTATTGACTTTATGGGTCCGTTTCCTAATTCTTTTGGTAACCTTTACATCCTTGTCGCTGTAGACTATGTCTCTAAGTGGATTGAGGCGGTTGCGTGTAAAACCAATGACCATAGGGTTGTGATTGAGTTCTTGAAAAATAATATACTTACACGTTTTGGTACACCGCGAGCTATAATTAGTGATGGAGGGTCGCACTTTTGTAATGGACCTTTTAGGCTTTTGATGAAGAAATATGGTATTACACATAAGGTAGCTACCCCATATCATCCACAGACTAGTGGTCAGTAGAGGTTTCCAATAGGGATAAAGCGTATATTAGAGAAAACAGTTAATCCTAATCGGAAAGACTGGTCGTCTAGGCTTACCGATGCCTTATGGGCTTACCGTACTGCATTTAAGACCCCCATTGGAATGTCGCCTTATCGGCTTGTGTATGGCAAGGCATGTCATTTACATGTTGAGTTAGAACATAGAGCTTATTGGGCTGTTAAGCAGCTAAATTTTTCACTTGACAAGGCAGGAGCCCATAGGAAACTCCAGCTCAATGAGTTGGAAGAGATTCGTATAGATGCTTACAATAGTACGAAGGAGTATAAGAACAAAATGAAACTTGTGCATGATAAGAATATTTTAAGAAAGTCATTTTCTCCAGGTCAAAAAAATTTTCTGTATGATACCCGCTTGCATCTTTTCCCTGGGAAGTTACGTTCTCGGTGGACGGGTCCTTTTATTGTTCGCACTGTCTTTCCTCATGGAGCTGTTGAGATCGAGACACCAGATGGTAGTAGTTCTTCGAAGGTTAACGGTCAGAGATTGAAACCCTTTTTAGAGCCCTTTCCTACAGGTGATATTGAGGAGGTCCCTCTGGAGGACCCTGTTTACCCTTGATTGACCATCGAGGCGATTGTAAGTTATATATTAGTTTTTGATTTCTCTCTTCACCCAGGTACTATCTTTCCGACTTCTCTCTTTACTGATTCCTCATGTTACTTTGCTTTTTGGTATTTCTATTTCATTAGAAACATTGAGGACAATGTTAGATTTAAGTTTGGGGGTGGGGAAGAAACTTTTTGTTAGCTTTTAGTTGCAATAAATAAACTCCATAGCCTAGAAATTTATGCTTATTAAGGTTGGCACTAACCAATCTAAGTGGATGGGAACATCTTGGTTATAGGAGTTGAGGAACCAATATGATTAGATGGAAACATCTAAAGAGTCTATTCATAAAAGCACAGAGCTCAGGTGTTAGAATTAAAAAAAAAACATGGTAGTTTCGCCATAACTCGTTGAATCCTAATCCCTTCTGTTTTTATTTCTTAAGTGATTTGATGGGGCACACGACTCAAGTTTTTACCATTTCTAGGTGAAATAGGGTGATTGAGATACCAAAAAAAAAAGTTTGAGACCAGACCATCAGACCAACCGGAATAAATTCAATAAAGTCGACCACTGGTGCCCTTGTATATGCCAGTTGTGTTGACCTAGAGTTAGGTTTATCGACCACTGGTCCCCTTGTATATGCCAGTTGTGTTGATATTAGTCAGACCGGTATCTCAGTCCATTAGGATAAGATCATCTTGGCAGAGGCTTTCAGACAGATATGGGAAACACCGTTCACTTTAACCATCTATTTTTCTCTTTATCCATCTTCATAATCTTTCCATATGATTGGTTGACTCCGGTTATGATTTCTAGAAACTATCTGAGTAGAGCTCTGTCACTTATATATGAATTATAGTATGCTGAGTGCAAACTCGTGTACAACAATTGGAAATACGCATCAGGGTACTTCCTCCTATAGTCAATGTTTGTATACCAACCAACGAGATTCTTTAGTGCCTTCCAAGGTTCTGCGTAGATATCTAGGGTCTGGAGTAATGGTTTTGTGGGTACACCTCTGGTAAACCATCCGGAGACAACACTCCGCCGCTAGGGCCACCTAGCGGTTTAACGGCTTGCTGCACGTGCTAAGTGTAGTCATTTTATATTAGATTTTCTCGAGGACTAGCAAATAATAAGTTTGGGGGTATTTGATAGACACATTTTTGTGTCTGAATTGTCCTCAGTGTCTCTATTGTTAGTGCTCTATTTTTGTACTAATTATGGTGTTTTATGTATGTAGGTATTTTTGGCCAATAAACATTTTTGGAAAAATCGGCTCGAAAAATTATGTGAAACACCCCCCGGAGGATATTTACTATACGGACTCTCAGATTGGATAAGGGGAACCCAGTTACTAAGGGGCATCCCAGGACGCCGCCTGCTATTCGCACCCCTGTCGTGGATAAGGGGCAGTTCATCTTCAACACTTCAAAAACGAATTTGGCGGGAAAAGAAGCTCTCAACCGTCAGGAATTAGGGTTTATGATTTGGGCATGTTTTTGGGAGATTAAAGGGTTGGAATTAATTGGGTTTGCTCTAATGGAGTAAACAGGGTTGGTAGTGGTGTTCATTTCGATTGGAATTGATTATATCAACGGTTGGGAGGTAAACAGGATTTTTGGTCGGGATTGTTCATCTTCTCCGGCAAAGTCACCTGGTTATGATTTGGACGATCTTTCTATTGGACTTTCTCATGGTTTCGAGTTGGTTTAGGCATGTTTCGATCAAACAGGATTGGTAATGGACATTGAATCGAAGAAACAGATTTATCCATGAAGTTTTGGCAAAACAGAGAAGTAGGGTTTCACGGTTTTTCTTTTCCTTCTCTGTCCCGAGTGCAGCTGATGTTTGCGTGTGGGAAGAAGCAGTTGGTCGCGATTTAAAAGGTGCTAGAAATGTTTTTGGAGTGTGTAAACACAAGTCATCTGCGTGAGGAGTTGAAATAGCATAGAAAATCTCGTATCTTGCATGGAAGTAAAAGAAAATAGTTTTGGTTGATTGCCGAGATTATGTGGAGTTATGAGGATTTATTCTTGGTTCAATTGGGTATATAAAGGCTGCTGGAACCACAGAGGAGGGTTACGAGATTTTGGGGGAGATTATAGAGATGTGAAAGTCGAGTTGCAGAAGAATCACCATTTATGATGTTGTGAAGAACACCAAGAACATTAGGCGCGCAACAACAGTCGTTTCTCAACAGTGGAAACGACACACAGGCGAGGGTCGAGAATCAGCGACAGTACTCTGTTCTATCGTTCTTTTCAGTTTGTAACACTTATAACTGTTGTAAACCCAGTTTTTAATAGTTTTCTCCATTTCATCTTTGTAAACACCCTTTGAGCAATAAAAATGAATTTTGAGTGTGTTTCCAACATGATGATGAGCTAATTCTCCCACAACCAAGGCAATGAGGAAGTTATTCACTCATGAATAATGGGTAACTATTTCATTTTCTCTAATTTTTAATTATAATTCACTCAATCACTGCTCTTGCAGAGTTTTTAAATGTTTACATAATTTTCTTAATTACTTGTGATTCAATTTGATAGATTATACTTTGTTTAATCAATTGATAGTCTATGCTTGGGGAATGCAATTAATATTTGAGAATATGTTTGATTAATTGTGAATTAAGAAATAAGGGACTTAAAAGATAATTAGAGTTTCGGATTATTTTCCATAATTTATTCATGTGTGATAGTGGAATCAGTGTCTTGGTTATTCCTAATAATCTTGAATTAAGTTTTGTTTGTTTTTAAATTTCATTAAATCTAAAATCTTTGCTTTCACAAGTCTCAACGAACTTTTTACTACAACTCAATTTGAAATCACATCATTTATGTTGGTTGCTTCGAAGGATATGGGTTCTCCATCATCTGTAGAGGAGATTGAAGATGATAGTGCTTCTCCTTCGTCATCCCTGGATTCTCCAATGGAGATTTCTCTCCATGCCTTAACAGGGTTGGTTACGCAGAATACAATTCGAGTGCTTGGTCACTTGCAATCACGAGATATCTTCATTTTGATCGATACTGGCAGTACCCACAGTTTTGTGGATGCCAAGTTAGATGAACAGCTGCAACTCCCTGTTTCCCCTACTGGTCACATTCTAGTGACAGTTGCTAATGGCGACACTACCATCAGCAAAGGCATTTTCCCTCAACTTGCCTGGAATATGCAGGGATACAAATTTGTCAGTGATTTACGCATTCTTACACCCGGAGGATGCGACATACTTCTTGTGTTAGATTGGCTGAAAAAGCTTGGTGATGTTATGTTCAATCTAGCTGAGCTCAGGATTTCTTTCTTTTATCAGGGTCAACATATAACTCTTCAAGGGAGTTCTTATCTACCCACTTGCAATATGATTAGTGGTAATACCTTTCTCCAGTTTTTTAAAGACAACATCCCCACATTTATTGGTCATTTTTTTTTCCTATATTAGTTGTACCTCTAGAACCAATTCATCTTAGCATTGCTACAGTGGTGGAGTCTTTCTCAGATGTTTTTTATTCTCCTAAATCTTTGCCTCCTCAAAGGGCATTGGATCACCAAATACCCTCAAAGCCTAATTCTGAACCTATCTCTCAAAGACCTTATAGATGTCCTCACATACAAAAGGCAGTGGTAAGCAAATCACAGCCCTTTTGTATCTCCTATTTTAATCAAGAAAAAGGATGGCTCTTGGAGATTCTGCGTGGATTACAGAAAATTAAATGACATCGAAATCAAAGATAAGTTCCCTATCCCCTTAATAGATGATCTGCCAGAAGAACTGAATGGCGCCATCATTTTTTCAAAAATTGACCCGAAGTCTGGTTATTATTAAATCTTGATGAACATAGCTGACATTCATAAAACTGCTTTTATAACCCATCAAGGTTATTATGAATTCAGAGTTATGCCTTCTGGCTTAACAAATGCTCCTGCCACCTTTCAGTCCTTGATGAAAACTATTTTCAAACCATTTTTAAGGAAGTTTATCCTTGTCTTTTTCGATGACATCTTGATTTACAGCAAGTCACTTGAAGAGCATGTTGAACATCTTTCCCAGACCCTCACCTTGTTAACACACCATTCTCTATTTGCTAACAAGAACAAGTGTTGCTTTGCACAACCAAGACTATCTTATTTGGGACACTTGATAACCTCTGAAGATGTTGCTGCTGACCCTGATAAGATTGCAGCCATGCATAATTGGCCTCAACCAGCTACACTTAAACAACTGAGGTTTTTTTTGGGGTTAACTGGTTACTATAGGAGGTTTATTAAAGGGTATGGTAATATAAGAAAGCTTTTGACAGATATGCTTAAGAAGGATTTTTTCTCATGGTCACCATCAGCATTACAAGCATTCTTGGCTTTTAAATCTGCAATGACAACTGCTCCAGTTTTGGCCTTGCCAGATTTTTCCAAACCATTTATTTTAGAAACTGATGCATGTTCTACAGGTGTAGGTGCAATTTTAATGCAAGAAGACAAGCCAATAGCATTCTACAGTAAGACATTGGGTCCTCAAGCTCTGTCTTTACCCACATATGAAAAAGAATTACTAGCCATTGTCATGGCAGTTCAGAAATGGAAGCATTATTTATCTCAGCATCAGTTCATTATCCATACTTACCATCAGAGTCTTAAATACTTTGTGGAGCAAAGAATCACTATTTTTTTACAGTAGAAGTGGCTTATGAAATTATTAGGTTTGGACTATGTCATTAAATACAAGAAAGGCTTGGGAAATAAAGCAGTTTATGCCTTGTCCAGAGTACCTCACTCTACTCCAACATGTCAGTCCTTGTCAGTAGCTCATCCACAGTGGACTCAAGATATTATCTCTAGCTACACTGAAGATGTTCATGCTCAACATATTCTTTCACAACTACTTGTTTCTCCAGCTGACTTCCCCTATTCTTTGAAGCAAGGCATTCTGAGGTACAAAACTAGATTATATGTTAGTTCAATTTCCCATATTAGGAGCCAGATCATGCACTTTGTCCATTCATTAGCTGTTGAAGGTCACTCTAGTATGATGGGCACTTACAACAGAGCCAAATCTTACTTTTATTGGCCCAAGATGAAGGATGACATTTTCCAGTTTGTTGCTGAGTGTGATGTTTGCCAATGTAACAAGCATGAGCTTTCTTCTCCTGCTGAAATCCTGCAACCTCTTCCTATTCCAGACACAGCATGGTAGCACATCTCTATGGACTTCATTGAAGGCCTACCCATGTCTTTTCGGAAGAATGTTATCTTGGTGGTGGTTGACATGCTAACTAAATACAATCATTTCATTGACTTAATCCATCCCTTCAGTGCAATATATGTGACAAAGAATTTATGCACCATATCTTCAAATTGCATGGCATGCCATCTTCCATAGTCTCAGACAGAGATAAGGTATTTCTCAGAACTTTTTGGAAACACTTGTTTAA
Organism: Papaver somniferum; assembly: GCF_003573695.1. NCBI lineage: Eukaryota > Viridiplantae > Streptophyta > Magnoliopsida > Ranunculales > Papaveraceae > Papaver > Papaver somniferum. The sequence continues at coordinate 15,954,082 of NC_039358.1, forward strand.
GTCGCTAGGCACCCGGTTGAACCTTAGTACCTCTTACCATCCTCAAAATGATGGTCAGACTAAAATGACCAATGCCTGTTTGGAACAATATTTAAGATGCATGACTAGCTCTTCTCCTAAGCTATGGATCAACTGGTTGGCATTAGCTGAGTGGTGGTTTAACACCAACTACCATACAAGCCTCAAGATGACTCCATTTCAGGATTTATATGGTTATACACCACCACACTTAGCATTCCATGTGTAAGCCACTACTTCAGTTGTTGTTGTACAAGACTATATGCAAGCAAGGGACAACATGCTTAAACTTTTGAAGGAATATTTGATAAAGGCTCAACACATAATGAAGCAGTTTGCAGATGCCCATAGAACTGACAGGTCTTTCTCAGTTGGACATTTAGTATTCTTGAAGTTACAACCATACATACAGTAATCTGTGGCTCTGAGAACTAATTTTAAGCTGTCTGCAAGGTAGTTTGACCCATTTGAAGTTTTGCAGAAAATTGGTGTTGTGGCTTATAAACTCCAACTGCCAGTGGGTTCTAGGATACACCCTATCTTCCATGTATCCCAATTGAAGAAGAAGATTGGTCAACATCTCACTCCAACTTCAAGCTTGCCAACGGTGGATTCTTCTGGTACTTTTATAGTACTACAAGTAGCTGTCTTGGATTCCAGACATATTCTCAGAAGGGAAAACACTGTGTTGCAGGTGCTTAATCAATGGGATGGCTCTCCACCATAAGATGCAACTTGGGAAGAAGCCAGTCACATTCATTCTCACAAGGATGTGCAATGGGGGGAGTAATCTACCAGCTTGTTATGGGCCTGTTATTCTTGTAAGCCCATTGACAGAATTCTACCCACTTATGTTATTTCCTTTCTTAGGGCACCTGAGTAGTTATTACCACCCAATGGGTGATTGAGTAGTGATACGGCTATTTATTAGCCAGGTAATTATAAGAACAGTTTTCATGTTGCAAATAATCAAAAGATTATCAGGCTCTTCCTTAAGTTAGGAGAGTAGATTACCGAAAGTAGTTGTGTTTGTGAATCTGTTCATGACGGCTTCCACCACTAGTATAGAGTGTAGTATGATGATCCTGATTATTTGACTGTCCTTGTTGTTTCTTTGTTACAAAAAGGATGGTTCCAGAGTTCTTTGTTTTCTTGTGAAACAAATGGCTACTTATCCTCCTTTCTTAACTCACTTCTATTGGAAGTTATTAAGCTATCCAAGGACTAACTATACCATAAAGGACAAGGATAGCAATACAAAGTCTCATATCAGGAAGATCATAGCTACTTTTCATCAGTCAACCACCTCGTGATGCCACCGTGCAAGAAAAGAAGAAGGTGCAGCGTATACAGCTTTGTCACATGCTCATGGAAAGCCAACTTCTGTGGCATACCGCATCCTGATTAACTAGTCCCACATTGAACTTAGGTTACACCAGGCACCATTCCCAAGTCACTTATAAGATAACTTTTGAGACAGACGGTTCAACTTCAAAAGTATAAAACACAGTTTGGTTAAGTTTGTCTGTGTAAGTGGCGGTCCAGATTTGTCTGGACCAATAGATAAATCTACCGTTGCGAGTATATGATTAGGCATGATCGAGGGTAGACACGCGTGGCTTAGGTGATGTTTCCGCTCCCCTAAATTGGGAAGGACAGGTAGAGAGAGAAATAAGAGGCGAAATTATTCGGTTCGTCTTCCAAGGTGATATAAGTTTTAGGTTTTCCGTTGGTTGGTGTATTTATTTCGATTCTTACTTCTCTTACTATTTTAGTAGTTGTGTAGATAGATCAGATGAAAGTTCTTATTGTTTTTCTTTTGTTTGATGTTACAGGACGTGGAAGTATAGAGCATTTAGAAAAGTATAACCACTGCGAGGTACAAGGTGATGGAAAGGGAGTCTGGCAACAAAAAAATATATATGAGAAAGGTAATGGATTTCAACTCTATGAATATGGTAACCGGTGATGGAATTAATTGACTATGTGATTCTTAGAGTCTCATGAATCAAAGATTTTGATACGACTGATCTTTTTTCAAAGTTTGTCGATTGGAACATTTCTATTTTGTTCCCCTCTAACTGATTTGGTTACCCTTTCGGATTATTTAGACTGAAACTGGTGGGTAATAGCTATGGCAAAGGAAAACGAAGGTATTGATTGGTATCTTTCCTCTTAGAGATGCAGCAGAAGGGATTGATTTGTGTCTATTAGTTCAGTATTATCTCAAGTATTATTTTGTTTTCTCATTAAATGTTCACCAGCCTCAATAATTTAGAACTAAAATGTTTGATATTGTGACTGAATGAAAACAAATATCATTTAAGGTGTTGTAACTGTTTCTGGGAAAAGAAGCACCAATCTCTTCTGGCAACTCCAGATGCTCATAAGCTACATGGGAAGAATCAACCTGAATACAATGGCATACTAGGAACGATTCATAGCTGAATTCATATGTGGTTTGTAGGTCTTTTTATGATATTTGTCTCTTTTTTTTTTTGAGATATGATGATAATTATAATGATCCGTCACGGGATGTTAAGCCAATCAAGAATTATCTTACAATTGGATTTTTTAAAGGTTTTGGCATGAGGAGATCTCGGTTTTTATTGTTGGTCTTGAATTTGTGTCTTTGTGATGCATCATACCATTTGCCTATTCTGTCAACAACAACAAAAAATGGCATTAATGTAATGAGGGTGTTTTCTTATTGGAACTTATTTGTGGATTTGGGTTTTCTCTTATTGGTATGACAGTTGTAATAACTGAAACTTGCATCAGTTGGGAATGGTTATTTGTGACTGTTTACTTTCATTGAATTTTTTGATGTCTCCCTAACTAGATCAACCTCTCTCACTTCCTCTCGGAATTTACTAGGTTATATTTCCTCTATATGCACATTTCAATTTGCTCTTTTGCATATTATTATCTGAATTTCTTAATTCAGATAGACCATCCCTTTGATTCCTTTAGGTTATTCTGCTTTGGTGATTCATTTAGGTTTCTTAAGTAGGTGGTTGATTAATTTTTGCAAGAAAGCAAGTGATATTTGTGAAGGAACCAAATTCAATCATTCTTTCTTTCCCTGGGTTCGTAATAGACCGAAAATATGCGTCTCAGATTTTGATCTAAAGACGGCTTGACAAAATAGTTGGGATTTTCATGGCGGTACTTAATTTTCTTTTGTTTCTGTACTTTTCATTCTATTAATTTGCAACTACAACAATTTAATGTTTCATTCAGATATATTATAAGACTGATATTTGCGTTAGATTTTCAGAGAATTCATAGTCTTCACAACTAGACTTGAGTGGATTGGATATTTGAAGTCTGCTTCGGAAGTTAAGTGGGACATGACCTGTTATAGATTTTTTTAGGATAGCTAAAAGGTGTAAGGTGCAACATAATTCCTAAGGCTCTTGATATGCTCTTTGATGTCCTATGGTAGCTATTCTGTCTGGTATGCTCTTTGATGTTGTTCTTCACTTCTATCTAGGAAAAGTAATTATGAATCACGTGTAACTAAATTTCAAGTGCTGCAGGAGTTAAGTTACCCAAGTTTGGTATTTTACTGAAGATAAAATGAATAATGAACTGACTGGATCAGCGCAAGGTGATCGAAGGTGCAACTTTGTAAGGCGGCTGATATTACACTAATTGAAATTCTTAGGTATGCTAACATGGAGCACTCTAATGGGTATTACAAATTTTTATTATTTTTTAGTATTGCTTCACTATTAAAGCAACCATAGGACGTTCTAATGTGTACTTATAATTGGCAGATCTTCGTGAGTTCCAGATTCCTTCCTAATATGAACAAGGCAGTTGGTTACAGCGCAGAGTTCATTATAGTTCGGATTTGGATTCTGCTTAAGTTCTCTCTATAGCCAACATACGGAGATTAGTGACTGCCTGAAGACAATAAAGATGGAGGAAGGTAATTTTCTCTTATTCTTTCTCTACCTCACATCAAGATTTGATTCATGTGTATCGAATATCGAGTTGGGTTTCATATTTTAATATTATTGATATCTTTGGATGAATCGTTTTAATTGTGTCTTGCTTGATAATTGCAGGGGTTGTGTCTAGAAATGATGTTACTGATAGCTGCTCCGCTAACTGTTTCAAAGGACAATTTTGGGCATCCAAGATTCTAGCATATTTGTCATGGTACTTTTTTCTCTTCTTAAGTGTATGCCGTACTCCGTATAATTACCATCCATGAATACTGAATTAACTTAGTTTGGGAAACAATGATTACTCTTATTTATGTGCATTTGTTTTATTTGCCCACCTACACGGTTGGCAGCAAGATTTTATACGGATTCAACCTGTATAACCTAATTTTGTTCCGTGCCATGGAGCTCAAGTATATATATAGCCAAAGAGTAGTAGCAGGTGAACTATTGAATTAATACCATTTCTGTTACGTACGGAAACCTATCACTGTTTAATGATAAGAATGGCAGGAACTTTGAAATGAATTGTTTTTATATAATCGTGTACTTAGTTACTGAAGTTGGGCATGAACTTGATTGCTTGATAAATGAATGCAAGATCTTAAAGGAAACGTAAATCATATTTGACTTTCAGGAAAATAAGGAACCTTGAAACCCAACCTTTGTTTTGTTTCTTCATTTGTTTACCGGCACTAATTAATTATTTTTTTATTTATTTTTTTCATGTTTTCGTATTTGAAGGTACTAGCTTTTTATATTGGATATGTGGTCAATTTTCCTGCTCCTTGACATGACATACCAAGGTACAAATTTGATTTGCTGACGAGTGAATGAGACCTGATATTGCATACTTACTAGGAAAAAAAGAACTAGCCTAAATAGTATCAAAGATTTTCTAAAGGCCTATAGTATTGACCAAGTGGCCAATGAAATAGGAATTAGGTGTAAGATCGGTATGTTTAAGGCTTCATAGTTTGATTAATAATTTTTGGATATGGTTCCAACTCTCTTCGAGTTCTCTTTGAGCAGGTGTAGAACCTGTTGGAAGTCCTTCAGTGTTAAAACTTTCTTCTATCCAGTTAGTTTGGTCAAAGTGGCCATGAACGTCATAAGTGTACATGCAGATCCTCTTAACACAATCGAAATGGTTATTTGGATATGAGATTGTTTTTAATTTATTTTTGTGATTACATAGATAAACCAAGAATATTAGCAATTTCATAGCCGCGTAACTGTTCCAATGTTCAATAGTTTTTTGCGTATATATATATATATTGGACGATTGGTTAGAACGATTGTTGTTGGTGCTTATATAGGAGGATGAACTGGGGGTTACAAAGAACTTGACGAATAAATGTCAAGGAAAAGCATATTTTCATTTTGCATCGATCAGGAAGCGGGTAATATGAAAAACCTAACATTTGATGAAAGATGGTTATGATGCTGGACTCGAAGTCTGGAAAACGTCAACAATAGTCGGCTTGAGTACTTTGGTGAGTTGCAGAAAATTTTAACTCCCGTGCTTATGATGGGAGGAACTCATGTACAATAACTTCAATATTGTTCCAATACGAACAACTTCTGAACTTTCATTGGCTGTTAAGGTTAATTTGTTGAATAACTATTCGTTGTACGTACATAGATATCAATTGAAATGATCAATCCTTTTCATAGTGCCATAACTCGAATATTGTTTTACAGTTATCCTATTTGTCTCTTCCAAATGGATAAAAAAGTGGTTTAACAATACCCAATCCTTCATGACATAGATTGCTTACAACACTGGGAAAGCGACCGCCCAAAAGTAAATTTTTTTTTTTTTTTGAAACGGAAAATGGAATGTATTGCAACTTGTTAAACTATTACATAAGTAGAATCCTTAAGTAACTGGGATCTGATCTCTACAGGTGGAGAATCAGTCCATAACATAGTGGTTTCATCCTTCCTAGCTTTCTTGGATAGAATGTCTGCAATTTTATTACTCTTTAGGAATGTAATAACACTTCCAAGAGTTAAAAACTGTAAAAATTGATTTGATGTCTTTGATGTAATTAGAAAGTCTCCAGTTTATAGAACTGTCTTCTTTATTCACTGCAAAAGTAATTAGACCAATATTTATCCGACGATTATCCTATTAGTGTGTTTCATGCCCGGGTTAAGCCCTAGTATAATAGTACAAAGTACAAACGCAAGCCGTTTTAGAACTTCTAGTATATGACTTGAACATATATATAGTTATTAGTTTTGGGGGCACACACTAAAATAAAAATACATGTTTGTACAACTATGGAAATTAGGCAAACAATAAATAACGATAAGAAATGTGCACAAAAAGAAAAGAGAAATCAAGGACCCCGGGCAGCACCGAAACAACACCATCCACTTTTTTGGTCATCTGGTATCATGCCTCCTCCTCTACTGGTATCAAGAGCCTCTAACAGCCTAACCACCTCATCCATGTCTGGTCGATTTTCGGGGGATCCATCCCAACACTTTTGCATGATGCTTGTTAATGCACTCGGACAACAGCTCGGTATTTCTGGCCGTAAATGCTATAGAGGAAAAAAAAAAGTAAATCACCAACTTGTCCAGTTCATGTGGTTGGTGGTCAAATGATGCAAACTTGCGGTGGATTCCACCAAGTCTCGAGGTCTTTAGTATCAAAGAAGCCCAAAGGCACGTTGCTAAACCACTAGTGCTAACTTGGTTTCAATAGCGTCTTTGAATGCAGGAAGGGTGCAATAATTGATAAAATTAGACGGGGTAGGTAGATGCAAGAAACTTGGTAATAGTCTTGCAACATGCCAAGCATAGTCCGAAATACGAATAGGTAGTATTTGAGATGCAGTAAAAGAAATGCTGTCAAGAGGTTTTGGTCTTTCAATGCAGTTGTAAGAAATACCTTAATATGAATGGCAGTACACTAACCTGTTGGACAACTGCAGACGAGATTTCGACAAAGCTTAGATGAGGATATGGCATATCGCAGCAGTAGATTTCCCATAGGCATACGCCAAAGCTGTATACATCGCACTTTCTATTATAAGGATCGCCACGCAGAACCTACGAACAAGGAAGAATTAACATTCAGTAGCATTACTGAAGAGGACAACAGTATATTATACTACTATGTTTCTGGAAAAGATAATATCTCTTTTTGAGATAGAGCTAGAGGGAGTATATTTTGATATCCAACTTGTTTAATTTTTCTCTCTAGAAAACATTTTACTGTTTTAGAAAGTTTGGAATCATTTTGATATCCAAAATGTTTTTCAATTGGAATCTGGATGGATTATCTAGTAACTGCTAGAGTTCAAGTTCGAAATACCTCAGGGGCCATGTACCCTAGTGTACCGGTTGCACCTGTCATTTCACTGGGATTTTGAGCTTCCACACGAGCAACACCAAAATCCGCAATTTTCAAGGTTCTTTTAGTATTCAATAACATGTTTTCAGTCTTAACATCTCGGTGCACAATCTGCTGTGAGTGCAAATAACTCAAACTGCAAAGATCAGAAAACAGCAACACCATCCTATTAGGAAATAACCATCCCTTAGAATTTTTACTTCAACAACTTTAGAGTTCAGATAATACTACTCACCCTCTAGCAAGGTCCAGTGCAAGTTGTATCACAGTCTTATATGGAAGTTTCTTGCGCCGGTTTCTTATTAAGAAATTTTTCAGTGTCCCTTGGAGATACTCCACAACAACACAACATGCTCTTGCAGGGAGGGAGCGATGACCATCAGAATTTGTAGAAGGAATATCAAGATTTGCAGTTCCCATTGAAGCACCAATAAACTGTAACCAAGAAGATACAAATAAATACTTGATCTGGAGGTGTTAACAGCAAAACCAAATCATAACTACCAAAGGAGGCGTTACCTTTGTAACGTTAGGATGGTCAAGCCTATGCCACACAGCAACCTCTTGCTTAAATGATGCACGAAGAGCAGTAGTTTCAGCAGTTGTGGAAACACCATCCGCGCCCCAATCCAGAATCTTCACTATAATATTGAACCAACACTATTTCAGAACTTCATTGTAAATAATAATGTCTATAAATAAAATTTGCGTTTGCTTTTAAAATTTCTCTCAGTTTCTTATTTACGAAATTACTGCGTACTAGCCTAATATCCTAGTGCGCATTGTCATGTTTTGGAAGAACAGGATAAAAAATATCTGAACATAAAACACTAGCTTTTGGATTCTCAAGTAAAAATACAAGGAAAAAACTACTCCCTCTGTTTCAAAATAGTAGGCTTTTCATGTGCAATGAAACGGAGGGAGTAATTACTAGAGTCGTGCATGATGAATTAGGTGGTACAATAAAAAATCAGTATTTACAAAAAGCTGGGTCAGGAACTATCCTTTTCAGGTTTCAAACTTCGAACTCTCGTGATAGCGACTACTGTTCTTGTGTTTAGGAAGTAAAATATAATAAATAAAAAACTGGGTCAATCAACTAGGCTATTACAAGACCTCCACTCAGTGAGTGACATGCCTGCCACTAAAGATGATAGTCAATAATTCAGATTGGCCTTGCAGGGCCGTTAGAATTATTTCAGCAAGCATTTGGTCAAGAATGCACAAGCAACAACAAAATTAACCAACCATCCAACAGATTCCTGTACTGAAATTTATGACATCAAAAAGAATACTACTCGAAGCAAAATCAAACATGGGGATTACTAGAAGAACAAAAAATGATCATGGGATTCTTTATATAGCACCATGCCAAGAGAGAAAAATTACCTGCAACATCTTGGCCATCATAAACACCTTTGTATACACTACCATAAGTTCCATGAGCTATAACATCCTTGATACCCAGTTTTGACAAATCAATCTCCCATTCTTCCATTGGTGTACTATGAACCTGCCTTTCTCTAGACGAAGAAGCCGCAGTCAGGGGCATCTCCAGCTCCAAATCCAAATTGTTCAAATCAACCGTATCAGCTCTGACGATCATATCTTCGTTACGAATACTTCCCGAACCGCCAGCATCAGATTTCTTATCTTCCATATATATCAGTTTACTTTAGTTGGATCCTTCTTTCTGAATTCTATTGCAAGCAGCAAATAAAATTCAATCAAACCCCTGCAAAAGAAAACTGTGAAATTGCAGTTTCCAATTCAACTATCCAGTTCTATATGTATTAGAGATATGTATGCCACACTAAATAAGGAAAAATTCAATAACATCAAATTCAAATCAATTAAAAAAAAAATCTAAAAGGAAAGGAACAAAGCACACACCATAGACAGTAAGAATACAGCAAGATAGATAAAATATATATATATAGATAGATTGAACATAAATAATCAACAAGCTACCTCTTCTGGCAAACAAATGCTACCAAGAACTAATTCCTAAATGCACTTTCAAAGCCATTCATTCGCTTTCATTGACCATTTCTTACTTAGTACGTGGTTCCACATTGTAAAGTTGGAAAGCACCACCAAAATCTTCAAGATTGTTATATTTTCACATAGCCCTGATGATGCGTGGAAAGCAATCAGCAACTTAATTTTTTCCAAATCCCAAGCCAGAATCATCCAATTACTACTTCATGATCGCGGATAAACTTGTTGCTGCTGATCAAAATGTTACTGATCCTCAATTTTAACAGATCTTTTTATCTGTTAAAATACAGACTGCCATGATACGCCATATACAGCTTTGGCATAAGCTTGTGGGAACTGGGAACTCTACTGCCGTGATATGCTGTACCCAGCTTCTCAGACACTAAGAATGTGTTTAACTTACAACAATAAAGACAGAAGCAATTTTTAAATTTTTTTTATAAGACTTGGATATATTGTTTTGTGGGCAAGCAATGAGCTCTGAATGTGTATACAATAAAATACCATGTAAAATTTCAAACTAAAACCCTATGACAGTAATACTGCAACATAATAAATATGTAGAAAATAAAGAAAGGAAGAATCAGGGACCCCGGGGAACACCGAAACAAAAGCATCCACTTTTTTGGCCCTCTGGTATCATGCCTCCTCCTTTCCTGGTATCAAGAGCCTCTAACAACCTAACCACCTCAGCCATGCTTGGTCGATTTTCGGGGTATCCACTCCAACATTTTTGCATGATGTTTGTTAATGCACTTGGACAACATCTCGGTATTTCTGGTGGTAAATGCTAATTGAAAAACAAGAAAAAAAAAAAGCAAATCATGCACTTGTCAAGTTCCATAGGGTCGTCGAATGACATAATTTGCAGTCAGTTTTAGAGAATAAAATATACAAGTATGTCAGCTAGCTTTTGCTGTTTAGGAGCAGTAGCACACTACCTACCAATTAAAGTTTGTAACAGAGAAAACATTCAATTAAAATTGTAGATGAGCTTATGGGTGTGCATCCAGCTATTAATCCGACTTGATTTCTCATCAAGTCTTGAGGTCTTCAGTGTCAAAAAGGCCCACAAAGGCCAATTCCTAACATTATGCCGGAACCACTGGCCTGATCTCAGTATATTCTAAACAATTAAAAACTCTCCTTTTTCTATTAATTCGGGAGATTTTAGCCTTCGATTTCATTTACTTATCATCATATTACCCACTACCCAGTGAACATGTGTTTTTATACTTTTCTCTTCAATTTCCTCTTGGATCCTAAAACACTAGTGCTAACTTGGTTTCAATGGGGTCTTCGAAAGTAACAAGGATACTAAATAAATTAGACCGGGTAGATGCAAGGAACATAGTAGTAGGCTTGTTGGACATGCTAAAGACCCTAGCTACAATATGGCAGCGTAGTCCAAATTACGAGTTGGTAGAATGAGAGATCAGGAAGTAAATTGACCAGAAATGCTGTCAAGAACTCTGGTCTTTCACGCATTTGTAAAGAATTACCTAAATTAAGAACCTCAAATTAATGACAGTACACTAACCTGCTGGAAAAATGCAGATGAGACATCGGTAAAGCTTAGATGAGGAAATGGCATATCGCAGCAGTAGATTTCCCATAGGCATATACCAAAGCTGTATACATCGCACATTCTATTATAAGGATCACCACGTTGAACCTACAAACAGGGAAGACTTAACATTCTCGTGCAAAAATGTTCTTAATTACAAAGGAAAAACAGTTCCTTCTACAATTTGATCACCAACTTGTGGTAAGCCATTTGATTTATTACCCAACGCGACCCAACTTGTGGTAAGTCATTTGATTTATTACCCAACGCGACCACTTGTTTAAAATTTCAATTTATTATTTTAAGAAGTTTGAAAATTCCTTTGATCTAAAGCGGTGATTCCTAGTCTAGAGGAGGAATTGGCATTAAAAGGCTAAACTTGGCGACTAAAGCTATTGCAATGGATTTGGAGGTATGGTGGTGAAAAAGATGCTCTTTGGAGACGGATTATTCATGAGAAGTTTGGAGGTGTCACTAAAATCATTCCTTTTTCCCAACTCTAGTTCAAAACCTGTGGGACATAATGGTGTAAACGAAAATTACATAAATGGTGTCTTAAAATGAATACTAGGATAATTCTACATAATGATAGGCTAACAAATATGTAAAAGACAATTTTCCACTAATCTACAGAATTTCTTGAACAAGATCTGCACTGTTATTCTTTAATGAACTTGCCTTTCAGCTTTTTAAAGTTTTTTATGACAAAGTATAGTTATGTTTATCAATTGGATCCATTATCTAGTTATTGCTACAGTGCAAGTTAAAGTTACCTCGGGGGCCATGTACCCGAGGGTACCGGTTAAAACTGTCATTTCGCTTGCATTTTTAGCTTCTACACGAGCAACACCAAAATCCGCAATTTTTACAGTTCTTTTAGTATCCAACAACATGTTTTCGGTCTTAACATCTCGGTGTGCAATCTGCTTCGAGTGCAAATAACTCAAACTGCGAATATCAGAAAACAACAACACCATCCATTAGGAAATAACCATCATTTGGAATTTTTACTTCAGGAACTTGAAATAATAGTCCACTCACCCTCTAGCAAGGTCCAATGCAAGCTGTATCACAGTCTTATATGGAAGTTTCCTGTGTCGATATTTCATTAAATAATTTTTCAGTGTTCCTTGAAGATACTCCACAACAACACAACATGCATTTGCAGGGAGGGAACCCTGACCATCAGAATTTGTCGAAGGAATTTGGAGATTTGAAGTTCCCATTGAAGCACCAATAAACTGTAAACGAGAAGATATAAAAACCAAAGTGAACATGGAAAGAAACCAAATCTAACTCTTACAACCTCCAAGGCAAGGAAATGTTACCAGGCAGTGACAAGTTCTCACATCAGTTTTAATTGCCAACAAAAAATAACCCAATTTTTATCAATTGTTTCATTCCGATCATTGAGATCTCAATAAGAAAGCAACGAAAGTGAAGGTAATCCTCCTTTTATGAGTAAATCAAATAAAGGTTACGTACCTTTGTAACATTAGGATGGTCAAGCTTATGCCAGATAGCAACCTCTTGTTCAAATGATGCACGGTTAACAGCAGTTCTGGCATCGCCATCCGCACCCCAATCCATAACCTTCACTAAAATATTGAAACAACACTATTTGAGAACTTCATTGGCAGCATAGTGATGACTATATTGCATAATAAGTCCTAAAATTACTATGTATGAAATTCTAAACTGGCTATTACAAGACCTCCATGCAGTGACATGACATACCCGAGAGCAATTCTTGTTATAAGTAAAGTAACCCTACACATGGTCAATTTAAGATACTGCAACGTGTAGACGATGATAACTAAATTTTGAATAATTCAGAAGCATATTGTCAAGATTGGCACAAGCAACAAAAGTATTCGCCAGACTAACCAACAAATGCTGTACTGAAAGAATTACCGAAGAAGAAAAAACCCGTCATGGGATTCACGGTCACCAAATAAAAAGATGAAAGGAAGGAGCATGCCATCAAAAACATCAATGGATAATTCAGTTGCACAGTACCAAGCATAAGCACCTTTTTTTATATATGGAAATATGGTGCAAGACAAGAGAGAAAAATTACCTGCAACATCTTGGCCATCATAAACACCTTTGTATACAGTACCATAGGTTCCATTAGCTATAACATTCTTAATACGCAGTTTTGACAAATCAATCTCCCATTCTTCCGTTGCTATATAAATTTCGCTTTGCCTAGACGAAGAAGCCCCATTCAGGTTCATATCCATATTGCTCAAATTCAATCAATTCCCTGAAATGAAAACTATGAAATTTCAATCTCCAATCCCACAATCCAGTTTTATATACCATACTGAATAATGAAAGATTCAATAACATCAAAATTCAACTCAATTAAAAAAATCTAAAAAAAAAGGTTCAAATGTACACACCATAGACGGTAAAGAATACATCAACAAAGATAAAAAATAATACAAATTGAACATAAAAAAACCCAACAAGCTACCTCTTCCGGCAAACAAAAATGCCCCCAAGAACTAATTCCTGAATCCGAATGCATTTCAGGAGCCATTCCTTCGCTTCCATTGACTACTTCTTCTGTTAAGTAGTTCCACTTTGTAAAGTTGGAAAGCATCACCAACAGTTTCTAAGATTGTTAAACTTTCACACAGCTGATCGTTAGCGACTTTAACATTTACGACCAGACATTGGTTGTATTTGGCCAGCTCCAGTTTTAGCAGAGTGTTTATAAACTTTTAAATCCACGAGTACGAAAGAAACATATAAAGAAATGCCGATCAATACCCTCTTCTCAAAGCAATGGGTCCCACATGAAGTTAAAGGTCATTTATCTGTTTTTGTTAGAGCAAGTCTTACTGTGGAATCTATTCATCTTCCATCTTCCACGCTACCTCAGCATTTAGAACTGTGGATGGAAGCGCAAGTGTAATGGTGGAATAGTAGAAACGCTATTCTTAATTGAGCTAAAAAAACGCAATTAAGAATGGAATTTTTTTTCAGCCGTTAGATTTCAACAACTCATTTTAAATCTACGGATAAAAAAAACGCAATTAAGAATGGAGCTAAAAAAACGCAATTAAGAATGGAGCTTTTTTTTCAGCCGTTAAATTTCAACAACTCATTTTAAATCTACGGATAAAAAAAAACGTAATTCTTAATTACGTTTTTTTAGCTCCATTCTTAATTGCGTTTAACGCTATTCTTATTGGCGTTTAGATGGATTCCACGGATCCTTCCACCAAACCATGGAACCTTGCTTGGATTTTCTGTGGAACACCCCAACTTGGAAGCCACTAGACTTGACATTCCATGAATTTTCCACACTTGGAATAGGTTGGATTCCACCATAAGACTTGCTCTTATAGTTGAGTTGTTAAATCCACTCATAGTTTTTGAAATCTTATGGTGGGTTGTTTGCATAATTCACTATTTCGACTTTTCGAGGATTTATGATCCCATGGGATGATAAATTTTGGGATTCATGTAAATCCCTCGTATGTTTGTTAATTCAGTTAAAAATTTTAGGATTTTTAAAATTATCTTGTTTTAAAGTCCATATCATATGATGTTTGACATTATCTTAGAATCTTAAAATTGTGTATTTATATGGGAATTAGAGTAAAGAAAAAGTGGGTCCATAAATCCCTTGAGAAGTTTCCCAGCAAATCTTAGGGAGAGGGGTCGGACTCCATATGGAGGATTCGCTGGAAAAGTAATTCCCATGGAAAATGTGATTTCAGAGATTTGGACAACCAAACGTACCGAGGGAAACATAATTCGACCAAATCTCCTGGACCCATAAATCCCACCTTTAAAATTCTACATCCAAACCCACAATTATTGTTCGCTTCAAAATTTTCCAACAGGATTCGAATCCCAGCTATGACTCGATTTACTGTAAATTCTACGATTTATCTTTGGATTCGTGCGATTTGTACCGGTTCAGAAGTCGGATAAGTTTAAATTTGTTCTTTCCATGTGATTTTTCTAAAAAAGTAACATTCTTTTTGCGACATTTTGTCTCATGCTAAAGCACAAACTTCGAATTAGAGAGCCATGTCTACCTAATTAAGTGTCCAACCACTGATCAGAACACTAAATTGTGTTATATATTCATCACCATCCATATCTACACTACTAACATATATTTAAAATTATTAATATATAACTTATATATATGAATTTAGAGATTTACTATGAATCTTCAATTTGCGATTCAACGTACGATTCAATTCTTAAGAATGAAAAACGATTCACGATGCGATTCACAATTTAACAACCTTGGTTCCCCTAAAGACTAAAGTAGATAAACCATGAATAAAACGGTGGTGAAAGTTTCTGAAACCTCTTCTGTTTCATCGTATTTCATTTTAGTCACATTAATAACCGTCTATAGAGCCTTTTGCACTACGTATATAAAGGTATTTTCTTGGTTTTTGCATTCAGATTGACATTTACCAGAGGGAAAAGTTGGGTTCATAAGGCATTTTTGGCTGCATCCATGCGGACATGTTCAATTGTTCATATAATGTTGTGCTTAATGATTCCATAATCTCGATAATACAGTGGCGAACCTAGGATTCAATTTAGGATCGAAGGGGACAAATACAAAACTAACTTAAACCTATATAAAATTTAAGTGCTAAACGTCTCAGGTTTTATGACCACAAATAAAAAATAAAGGACTCACGCTTGTATTCTTAAGAAAAAAGAGAGAGAATACACAGATGTCGTGTTATTTATTATCGTATATAAACTTGGATAATTCGCGGCCTAAAATATATATTTGAGGCCTATCATTAGAAGACAAGGACGGGTCAAAACGAAGTTTTTCCGAAAAACCTTAGCCAACTATTTTCTAAAATGGTTAGTTTATCCCAGATTTACTAATTTTAAATAATCTTTAAGTTGTTAATTAATCGTGTTAAATGTGAAATCAACTAATGTTCATCGAACTTCAAAACATCAAATAACTGAAAAATTTTGATTCATTTTCCAGATAACCAACCCAGAATCGGTGGGTCTTCATGCCCTCGTGGATCGATTCTAGGTTTATGTTATCCGTTCACGAAGGCACCAAACCGTTTGATGTATGATGAACATCTTAACTCCTACTCAAAAAATTGAAGATATTTGAGTACCTATTGAAAATATCGAACCTGGAATGAGTAAGAGAGCAAAAATAGAAAAAAACTATGGTCCGAAATTTATAACATATCTTGTAGAAAGTAGTAAGAATAAAATTAAAGTATGTGATGCATTTTGATGATGATCTTAAACTTTAATATGAGGCCGTGAGTTCCAAAGATGTTATTTTTTGGAAAGAGTCTATCAATGATGAAAAACATTCACTTTTATCTAATGCTACTTGAATATTTTATGATTCAGCTCCTGGCATTAAGCCTATAATAAGATGTAAATGAGTATTCAAGAGAAAACTGAATATTGATGGTTCACTGATAAGTTCAAAGCCAGATTAGTTGCTAAGGGTTATGAACAAAGGAATGAAATTGATTACTTTGATACATATGCTCATGTTGCTTGCATCTCATCTAAAATGACAATTCAACGAAAGAGCTCTAAGAATGCTCTGCAGGGTTCAATCTCATATGTCGTATCCATCAATTTAATTATTTCTAAAAAATATTTGGAAAAAAATCCTATATATTCTCAAAAATCATATTATACGAGGAAAGAGAATCTTAAAGATGGACAAATCGGGAGATATTGCCACAGATGGTAGATACTACTTTTTATTACAATGGGCATGATTTTTCAATACAGACTGTAACATTCTTCATTGAAAAATCATGCCAACTGCTACAAAAAATATCCCTCAATTCATGAGGGTATTCCCCAAATATGGTTTCGTCTTAAACCCACCACTATTCACAGTTTTGAATTGCCTTATTATTCCCATTCCTTTTGTATCCTCTCTAAACAAAGTTACCCGGATACTGTTTGAGTGATCCGACGATCAAGATCGGATATAACTCTTTTGTCTCATACAAAATAATACCCATACTAATTCCGGTTACCCCTTTTGGTATTCTTGTTCGCCAAAATTGGAATGGAGTTCAATGTTTTATTAGGAAACCTATTATATACAGGGGCTCCAAACTTTGGTTTTTAGTGGCTCTCAAGATGGCAAAATAGAGAGTCATGAAATAGTAATCAACAAACCCCTTAACCTATTGATTTTGTTAATGGTAATATCTTCCATTAGTTAGTGTTAATAATTAGATTAACTAAATTTAGTATGATTAGTAATTAAGTTAGACTAAAAAGATAGACTTGTTTGGTCTTGTGAAAATTGACTCGACATTTTGGTATCTGGCATTAGTGGGAAATTTTCTCTGCGAATCGGGGGAAAAATTGAGTCATATCAGTAATTTCTAAATTCTTAATTTTTCAATGTTTGATTAGCTTTTCATCTAATTCATGCATTTAAGTACTATTGTTTGTCTGTTTAATCACTTTTTCTATATTTCTTTTCTAACTTTTCATTAATCTTTCTGGTATTTTGTTCTCTTATTAATCTATTATCTGGGTTTATGGCTTTTTAATTATCTTTTTCCCCTTAACGCTTTTTCTTATTGATTTTTCTCTAATGGCTTTTGCCACTTTTGTTGTTGTGATTATAGCTTTTGCTGAATATATTCCAAGCTTTTGCTTAAAGGAATATACTGGATTGGATTCAAAGCTTTTGATCACGGTGTTGTTATGAAGAAGTCTCAAAACCGTTTCAACTCATTAAAACTCAATAGTCCCCCATCCCGCCTCAGAGTCAATTCAAAAAAATTCAAATTCCACCAAGTCAGTTGTTTACAGTTAATTGTTTCCGAATTTTTCTGCCACCGTACATTGACAGCTACAAAATTACTCAACATAAAAATACTAAATGCAAATTTCGTTCCCACAAAATTAGGAAAGAAAATCTTTTGCATTTATCTTCTTAAAAGGCGAGGGTACCCAAATACACCACAATATTTTCGTTTGATCACAACCTATTCAATCTCTACCGTGTATAAACCTCTTGGAGCAACAATCACTCAAGGAATATTTCAACATGGTGTCCACTTGAAATAGGGTTTGTCCGAACTGGCCTAACACGTGAATAATTATATCAGACAAGTGGAGAAATCCAATAAACTTTGTGTGATCGTCTATGGATATGAAATCGAGGCAATACTACAACAAAGTGTTCACTTGACCTAAACCTTATAAGATAAATATCAAGTGCCTAGTTAACGTACAAGTGTAATTACTTTAATTATAATATAAAAAAATTATAATGCGGAAATAAAGTAAAGCATACACCAGAATTTTGTTAACGAGGAAAACTACAATCTTGTAGAAAAACCCCAGGACCTAGTCCAGATTTGAATACTCAATGAATTAAGACGCTACAAAAAGTAAACCCGCAATTTCGTGTAGACACTATAAAGTAAACTAAAATCCTAGTTACTCAGCTTCAACAATATTCTTGATTTGATAATATCTAGCAGAACCGAAGTTCTCAATAGATATTTGATACCCAATATCCTAGCAGAATAG
This sequence comes from Papaver somniferum, assembly GCF_003573695.1. Lineage (NCBI taxonomy): Eukaryota > Viridiplantae > Streptophyta > Magnoliopsida > Ranunculales > Papaveraceae > Papaver > Papaver somniferum. Next base: position 15,972,548 of record NC_039358.1, read on the forward strand.
ACGTTCTCTTTAGGAGTAGATCTAGTATATCTTCTTAATGATTCACAACAACTTCTTCTTCAAATCTTCAAAATCTTCAATCTTCGATTTAATCTTCAAAGTAACAACCTGCATAAACAAACTTGATTCCTTATTGATTTGTCGCACAGAGCGGAGTCTGTTAACAATGGCAAATCAATGAATCTATCTTATGGATCTAGAAAGACTTAGATCCGTAGAAACGTTGATCTTTTATCTAGTTTGAGTGAACCTTATATTAGAATAAAAGGTTCTCAAGAATAGACAAACTAGGTGCAATCAAAGATTCAACAACCGTTAGTCAATCAAATCAATCGAAAACAAAAGGTAAACTGCAATTATCTAGTTTACCACCAACGTTACACGCTAGAGCTTCTCAATCCCAAAGAATACTTTAAACTGAGCGGCCGTAAGAGATTTCGCCTAATTAGGTTACTCTCCTCTCCGAATAGGCGGCTACACCAATAACAACAACAAAAGAGTAAATCTGTTGTTACGAAGGATTAGTTTGCTAGAAAGGCAAACTTCGAGTATTTATAGACAAGGAAGTTTGGACACCAAGGAATTTCCAAAACCGAAAATATTCTCAAGATATTCATTAAAGTACATATTCAGTTTTCATAATTCCTGGAAATGCTCTGTCCAAAAATAAAGATCGAAATCTCTCGGAAAATCTAATTAGTAAATGCACATTACTAATTCTGTAATTTCCCTACAAAATGAAATTAATAACCTTAATTAAAATATTTTTAACTTACTTATGTTTCGATTCTGGGATTCTCTTCCCTTAGCCGTTAAGGAATATCTTTGAACAATTAAAGAAATAAACATTCACAACACGTGTTCAAAGTTTGTCGACATCTTAACCTTGTAAGTTCTCTTTCACACTTACAACCTTGAAACCGATTTGCCACACTTCTACACAAGTTTAGAATTGGTTCATCTGACTTTCAAGAACTATGTAATTGATCAAACCAACATTCAATCACAATCATGGGTTTACGATTCTACCAAAACAAGTTTCGATTATACCTCCATGAGAGTATTGTGTGTAGTCACACTAGCTTTCCAAAAATTCGGTTGACTAGGTACTAGGATCGGTTCCCCACATATGTTAGAGCATTGCTCGGTCGAACACGCATGCGTTGCTATCTCAAGCATGTTTGTCAATGTTAGTGATCAAAACTATAAGTCTTGATATCTAGTATACTATATCTAAGTCTCGGACTAGGATAGAAAGTGTAGTTGAGCTCAAGGACTTCATGGCGATTCATCATACAAAAAAAAGAACTACTCAAGGAACCGGTGGAACTTCTCGATAAAAAGGTATGTGAAGACTTGAACTTATCTATCACTCAAAAGTCTATCTACTCTATCTCCTACTTCTTGAGACAAAAATTGTATGCTATATATATCCTTAGATTATACACATTTGGTATTTCGAGCCGAGTATACCTCGCTTATCTATATCTCGAAATATGTGTTGGTAAGCATTTCGCTTCAACCATGTTTATCTTTACCTAGTGACGAAACTCATGATATGTTTCAATCACTTTGAAAATTTCTTTGAGGAGAAATAGTGTAACAACTGTATAACGTCCTCTAAGAATGTTTCAGTGGTTGGAATGAGAGTTTAGATTACATAACCAATGATGGACATAAGTATTGTTGTGGAAACACATATGTGCATAAGTACTATCCCTTGAACCAAAGTTTGCGAACTTTGTTGATCAAGAGAAACCGGAAGAATGGCTTATTGTCAAGTCCGCGAACTGCCGAACTTCTCATCCCGAGAAATTCTGCTGGAGTTGACAAACTAGCTGTGTCCGCGAACCGGCGGAAAGTCTTTGGCGAGATTTTCTTACTACTCAAAATAATTACACTTTCTTACTACTCAAAATATAAATATAGCAAGGGCAATAAAGGATCGTTCACACAGAGAGGTCTAGGTTGTCGTTTGTTTCGATTTCTTATATAAACAAAGAGGGTTTTTTTTCTGATTTTATATAAAGGATATTAAACTAAAAACAAACAAAGCAAAGCAAGCACGTAAATATGCGAAGATATTGGTTAAGGATTTCGTCTTCAGTCACAAATATGTTTTCGACACTAACTAGAATTGATATTTTAATCTCCACTTTTATCAAAGGCCCTAGGATACCTTGATCGCAAGTTTATCCCGTAAATCTCCTCTTATCATCAACAAACACATTAAAAGATGTGAATATGAATTCTATCTAAGAGAACAACCTAACGTGTAAAAGCACTAATCAAGTTTAATTCCCTAAAGCATTAAGTTTTATGAAATCAGGTCAATCAAAGCAACCGAACGTGGAAAATGCACTAATCCGATTCAACAAAGGTTATGACTCACTTGTGACTACTAGGATGTATCACTACAAGCAATATTCACAATTATGCTACTTGTAGTCAAGGTGTATCACGTTTACGTATAATAAACCCTAAACTAGCAATAGATATGATTACGAGTTCTACCAATTTGCAACTTGACAAAACTAACAATTAATCATACATGGCGATATTTCTAGCGAATCATAATCGATAAAACATGAGACAAAACTAATTTATTGAGCACAACCCATGTTTGGAAATCCAACTTATTCCTTAACCAAAAGATAATTAGCTACACATGTTCATGGAGTTCATCCAAAGAAGAGATAAATCTATCATGTTCACACAAACCCTAGAACAAAAAAGTAGAGACCAAGATAAGATATCTATAAATTAGTAGAGGAGTTCCTTTTATATCTATCCTTCTTTCCCCTACCAATTCTCTGTTCAGGTCAGCACAAATCATGGCAAGTTCGCCCAGTACCAAGCCTGTCTAGCCCATACAATATCAGGCCCAAGTCCATCTGAGTAAGCTGTTGGATCGGTGAGTCAACTCGCCGTTGATGAAATCCGGCAGAGTTTACCCATTTATGGCATGTTCCTGGCCATAATTTCAGGTCGTTTTTAAATCCTTCTCTGCACTCCTAGGATTCATCTATTTCACATAACAGCTTCTTCACTAGTCTCAGCTGCTTCCACTGCACAGTTCAAGTCCATACTGCATTCTCATACCTAGCTGCCATCAACTTCAAGCACACATTCATTCCATACGACCCACATTCATATTTTGCAACCTCAAAGCGACTCCTGCAATTTTTCACCTGAACCTGACTTGACTGCAACTTCTTGAATCTTCTCCTGCAATATCACAAACAAAGACAACCAGTTCAAACCTCCAACTGCAGCTGCAACGTATCAGTATCACTGCCTGCATCATCACCGCTTCTGCCTCAGACTCAATACTCCAATCCAACTGTAGTTCAACCAATGCATCTGTCACAACCATCCAGCTCAGTTCATTTCTGCTCCTAGCCTTCAGCTTCACCTGAATTGCAGCTGCAATAACTTAGCCATCACCATCACTTGCAATTCACCAGCACAAGCCTCATAACACAAATTATTCAGTTCATATCACCAGCTCTTCCTTCCTTGAACTAGTCCATAATTCAATCACCACCAGCAGTCTCGCATACAACCATCACTACCAGAACTCATGACTATCGGCATCTGCAAGTCCCCTGCAACTCCTGGCAACACTCATCACCTACATTTCTTACCTGCGATAACGCCATATCCTTTGGCTCCACACCTGCATCATTTCAGCTGCTCTATTCCCAGCTGCTACACTTGCAGTCTGCAAACACCAGTCTTCTTCTACCACCAACTACAATCCCGTGCAGCTCCACATCATTCACAACTCAAACTGCCATCTTGTAGCTTCAAATGCATAACTGCTCAACCATAGCATCATCACCAGGTCCATCTCCTGCCATTCCAACCAAGTCACTGCATCTGTAACACAATCTGCTTCTCTTTACAGTACCACTGCATTAAACCCATTTCAAAGAACCTCTATCTTGTTAAACCAACTCAAAAACAACTTCATAATCTTCTTGTTCTCATCTCAGTCATAACCTTATCCCTGCAAGCATTCTAATATGCATTCATTACCAGCACACATACTACTTCTTTTGGTTGGTGCAAGCGTGCAATCACCAGCTTCATCTGAACAGCAACAACCTCAACCCTTTACAGATTCATGCTCAAATTCCTTTCACAGATCCACCAGAGGCTAGTACACAACCATCAAATCCATATCAACTGTTTCAGCTTCATAGTCGAATCAATCACAAATTCGACTCCAACCCATCTTTCTTCATTACTGTTCAACCCTTAATTTCATCTTCTCAACAGCGGCAATTCTTTCTTCTTTCTGATGATTGGAAATCAACCCCCATCACTCACCATATCCCCTTTCAAATCTTCATTCCAAGGTTTCAATTTCCCGATCTATATTCTTTCAAACCCTTAAACAGAACCATCTTCTCTTTCACGGCATCAATCAATTCAGAGCCAAGAACCCTAATTCTGTACATCAAAAGAACCATCAGACCTTCAAGCTTCACCACCAACTGCAATAATTTGAATTCCAGAACCCATCAGAATCTTTTCGTTATTCCCTGTCCTTCTCTGCTTCAGTAATCATCAAACCCCCACCAGTTTCTTCTCATATGTTTGATTTTAAAATCTCACAGATCCCCTTTTGTTCTTCTCCCATTTCAACAGCAAACTCTCGACTGGAGCTTAATCTTCGATCAGCGGAAGCTACATCTCCTCCATCATCACTCGGAATAATGGTGCCGCCGTAACCTCCCTAGTTTCCATTTCATTTTCCTTTGAATCTTCTTCATATTCTCTGTTGACGATGACGGCAGCTTGAATTACTTTGATCGACATCTCTTCCATCTCTGAGGGTTCATTCCTCTCTGAATAACGAACGAGAATGATGGAGAGATGATTTACTCTCGATTTAAGGGTTTTGTAAGAAATGAAGGTGGATGCAGCCACCCAAGTCCGGCAGATAAGGGGTAACCAGCTCATTCATGGCTTGTCGGTTCCAGATAACTGACACTCCATTCGCTTTCTTCTTGCAACTTTAGCAGGCTCCAAATATCAGTCGCCAGCGAAGTGACCTTTTCGCCTTTTATGCTCCAAATGTACGATTTATCCTTCTTTTGCTCCAAATGACTCCAAAGTATCTAAACACTCAAAAGTAAACATAAGATACGCAATTCACAAGAATAATAGCAAAGAAAGCATAAATACTAGATATAAAATTAGGTGTTTTAGACACCTATCAAACTGCCGAACTTCTCATCCGGAGAAATTCTGCTGGAGTTGACAAACTAGCTGCGTCCGCGAACCGGCGAAAAGTCTTTGCCGAGATTTTCTGCTGGAGTTTGTAAACTCTGCCCGGTTGCTTAAGTCCGTGAACCTAGTGAGCGAACTTAAGAAGGTTATATATTTGAAGATGATTTCTGAACTTAAACTTATAAAGACTAAGGAATGCAAATTGCAACCCGTGGCTATAAAAATCATGAACCGATTCAAGTGAATCAAATCATCTTTGCTTCAATTGTGTCTTGTGTAGTACATAATATTTCTTTAAAATTGAAGACCTCTATAACTAGTTCATTTGAGTCATTTGAACTAGTTATGGTGAAGAAGAATATGGTTGGTATGAAATGATCATAAGGCTAACCTTTTAGTTAACTATTTTGAACCAACAATGTACACGTTTGGGTACAGTTAACAAACCTAGAAGCGTGCATTTCATTTGTGTATAACAAGCTAAGTTTTCGATCTAACGGTTGAGAAATATTATCTTGAATCTAAATCAGGTGTTCATCTAACGGTGGATATTGTTTGCTTTGTGACCATGGCGAAACCCTGATTTGAAAGACTATATAAGGGGACATCTAGCAACTCTGAAAAACTAATCCTCACACGTCACGTGTGATACTAGTTTGCGTGCTAGAGTCGTTTCTCCTTTAACCTTTGGTTTTCTTCTTCTAAAACCAGGTTAACGACTTAAAGACTTCATTGGGATTGCGAAGCCAGACCGATACTACTTTTATGGTAGTTGTGTGATCTGATCTTGCATCTTCTATCGTACGAGTACAATCAGATTGATTGGCTTGATATTAATATCTCTGATATAAAAGATATAAAAAGTAATCACAAACATCTTCGTCTCATTGTTTGTGATTCCGCAACATCTTGTTTCGCTACCATACGATTAAGATTTTTGTGAGGTGATTGATTTATCTAGGCTATTCTTGAGGAATATAATACCGGTTATCAATCGGTTCCTGTTCACCTTGATTATTATCAAAAGAGGGAACAAAAACTTTAGGGTTTTTCTGTGGGAGACAGATTGATCCTTTGATAGACTTGTCTATGTGAGACAGATTTGTTTATTATCAAAGCCTGCGATTTTGGGTCGTAGCAACTCTTAGTTGTGGGTGAGATCAACTAAGGGAATCAAGTGCGCAGTATCCTGCTGGGATCAGAGGCGTAGGGAGTACAACTGTACCTTTGATCAGTGATAGACTGATTGGGGTTCAACTACAGTCCATTCCGAAGTTAGCTTGGAGTAGGCTAGTGTCTGTAGCGGCTTAATACAGTGTGTGTTCAATCTGGACTAGGTCCCGGGGTTTTTTTCTGCATTTGCGGTTTCCTCGTTAACAAAATTTCTGGTGTCTGTGTTATTTCAGTTTCTGCATTATATTATTTTATCTGTATAATTGAAATTATACAGGTTGTGCGTTAGATCATCAATTAGAGTAATCTAATCTTTGGTTGTTGATTGTCATTGATTGATCCTTGGATATTGGTCTTTGGTACCATCCAAGTTATTCCTTGTGTTTGATTAAAAACTCGCTGATTTCTATTAGCTCGAGTAAATCAAAACAAGAGAGAGATATTAACTCCTTGAGATACTTTTACCGAGATTGAGTCTGACTGTCTAGTTGATTCTCCAGAAAGTATTTCGGAGTTAGTCCATACAGATTGCTAAGCGAAATATTGGGTGGTGTTGTTAGACCCCCGCTTTTTCAATTGGTATCAGAGCAGGCAAACACGTTTAAGACCTTACAAGTCCGTGTTTGTAGCGATCTGACTCTATGGACAGAGGTGTTGTCTCTATTAACGTACCACCAGTCTTTGGTGGCTCTAATTACTTGTGGTGGAAAATTATTATGCGAGCTTTTCTTCAAGCGCGTGATTTTCAATCATGGGTATATGTTGTTAATGGCTATGATGCTCCCGTCGTGGCAGTTGGAGATATAAAGGTTCCCAAGAATATTGGTGAATATAGTCCTTCCGAGCTACTTGATGCAAAGCAAAACTCCGACGGTTTGAATGCCATCATACATGCCATTACCCTACACCTTCAGCACCATGTGTCAAATTGCACTAGGTCTAAAGATGCTTGGGATATCTTAGAAAACGTATTCGAAGGAAATACTAGTGAAAAGGAAGCTAGACTTCAAAATCTGAATTCCAATTGGGAAAATCTTCGTATGGCAGATAATGAATCGACTGATCTTTTACCATAAAGTGTCTGAAATTGTTAATGCATCATTTGCATTGGATAAGACCATTCCTGAAGGACATTGTGATGAAAATCCTCAGATCGCTGTCATCAAGATACGATTCTAAGAAGCATGCCATCATTGAGGGAAATAACCCTGATTCACTTTCCAAGACTTCACTAATTGGAAAGTTAATAATTCTTGATCAAGAGACAGGAAAAACGTTCGCACTCAACGCTGTGAACAAACCTGAGATGTCTTCCTCTCACCTGTCCTGGGCTGATGAATGTGATCATTCACTAGTAGTCAAAGAGGTCAAGAATCTAATAAAAAGAAATAATAGATTTGCAGGTTTTCCATCTTCTCTGGTTGCTGAAAATAATTCAACAGAAGACAATACTTCTCAATATAACTCAGATGAGTCTAACTGGTGCAATAGATTTAGTGCCCTTACTTCATATTCTCTTTCAACTTCAAATTCTGGTTCGGAACTTGAATTTGACACTGAGTTGGTTGATCTCCTGAATAAATAGATTCTTCAAGAGAACCTTCGTCTTAAAGCCTCCTTGAGGAATGTTGAATCATCACTCTAGACGAAAAATATTGAGATAGAGCATCTTCATATTAATTTCGTCAAATGTCTCTAAAGTAAGAAGAGATTAATTCTCTCAGAGATGACATGCAAAGGCTGTCTGGAAGCTCTGACAAAATTGCAGCAATGTTGTTTGGTCAGAGATCTATTGGAAACAATCATGGTTTAGGATTCAAAAGAAAAACAGCAAAAGTGATGGATTCTGTAAATCAGGAAACAATGATTGGGTGTTGTGTCAAACAGGAAAAATTACATGAAGATGAAAAATCCACATTGATCTGCTCCTTCTGTGGACACTCAAGGCATGATAAAGATACATGTTGGAGATTCAAGAAAAGCAACAAAAGAGTCACCAAACTTCAAAAGAACATGCAAAGAGTGAGTCTGGATAAAGATAAGCAAGGTAAATATTCCAGAAGAAGTAAGAAATATGTTAGCACATCCAACAATGACAAGCCACGAAAAAACAAGGGAAGTGGGCATTTGGCCCGTCCAGTCACCAACTGAATGGTGATGTTTGCCTTCTCATATTTATCTTGGGAAATATGAGAAGTGTCTGAGAAGTGGCTCAAGTCAATGTTCGTGAATTTCAGTTTATATTTGTGTAGGTAATCTTATTTTTAGATTCTTGGAAGACTGTGTCAAAATGTTATAGGGTTTGACACTTATAAATCTCCTTTTATTGTTTGTTTTCTCCTTCTTTCAATTACGTTCTCATGGCTCATGTAACTAGAGGTACTACCAAAAGAGATGCAGTAGAAGCAGTCAATGTACATTTGTGCAAAGGAATCATTTCCTCGAGAATGATAAAGAAGAAGTCAACAACTAATGGAGAAGGTTCTTCCTCTAACTGTCTGTTTTCTGTTTGTCGTGCTAGAGACATGGTGAAATTTTTCATCAACAAGCGAAATGATTTAAAATCTCGAATCATTTCCTATTTGGAAGAGATAACTCACTATGAACAAAGGTTATCTCTGACCAAGAATACCCTGCGTGATCTAAAAAGAGAACTTAGTGAGTTAACTGATATTTCTGAAGATATAGAGGAATTAAACGATCCCATAATCAATGGATTTTTCAATAATAAGAAGGAATTTTATGTAAATGCTCTGAGAAAGATCTATAATGCCTAGTAAGTCTTATTTTTGGTTTAGTTGGAAGAATAACTAGTGCTCGAATAGCAATGATTGTGACTACACATAGCTATTATTTTCATCTTCTTGTTCTTTTTTTAGGTTTATTGGTATTAAATTATAAAAATATTTGGAGGAGGATGCTTTGCAGTATTTAATCTTTATGATTTGTTATATTGCAGTTTGTTATAGGATATTGGTGTTTACGCCCGTGAACTATGTTGTCCCATATTTTGTCAAAAGTAAAGTCGTTCATGATCGGTATTCATGTAATGATTTAAGGATGAATAGACTTTTGACATATACAAAAGTTAATCCTATATATTGTCAATTCTTTGATGGAAGATAGGTTAAAATCTTTTGTGTTCAAGAATTGTGTCTATTAAAAATCGTTATGCAAATAGTGATGGAAGATAGAATGAATCCTTGTGTATACCACAATATTGATCTTCACTGATCCATATTTTATGTAATACTGTGAGGCTCCGTAATGTGTCCTATGTTGAGCACTATAGCTCCCCCAAATCTAGCAGCTGAACTAATCCAAGAGATTCGTCAGAGACGAAAAACATAAGAAGAAGAAGAAGAAGAAGAAACGAGCTTATCTATTCGATTGGGATAAGACCCACGACAACTGATAAATTTACTCTCCAAATTGATATGGGTAGTCCAGGTCGGTCCAGAGCAAAAAGACTATTTTGCCCTTCATACCAATGATATCTCATTCGTCCCGTATCCGATTAACACGTTCGAGTAGTCCATTCTGCATAACTTTTTAATCCATATCCAACGGTACCAGTTTCGTATCCAAATCGTTGTTAGATTAATTATTATTAATTAACATTCGTGTTAAACCAATCGAGTTATTATCGGCTAAGCCGTCTTTTGACTGGTCTAATAGTGTTGACGAACTTGAGGGTCTTTACATTCTCCCCACCTTACAAAATTTTCGTCCTCGAAAATCGAACCATCCTTCTAGTCTTCAAAACTCCGCACCTTATAGAATAATCCCATCTCTTATCTAAGCGCAAACAACATAAAAAGAACAAACCTATATGGCTTTCTACAACTAAATTTATGGCTCTAGGTTTAGCTGCGCTGATTTAATTTCTATCCAATAGGGAAGTCTAAGTTTCTTACACTAATTTCTATTTTATGAGATACTCGTCTCTAATTACAAGGGAGATTCCTACGAATTTTTCCAGTTGACTTTATAGTTATCGGTTTTCAAAAAGATCTAAATCATACTAAACGTCTATGATCGGTCACCTCTGAATGCAGTTTCCCTGTCAAGGTTGGCCAAGCCCAACAATGCCTTCCTACGAACATAGAAAACACAACCTTCACTATTCCCCTGTGCTGGATTAACAAAATACTAACTTATTAATATTAATTAATTCTTAAACTTTTATCGTAACTGGTTTAACCTACAATTTTTATTTCATTACAAACAAACAAATCAACTAATCAAATAATTCTTTTAATTATTGATAGCTTTTAGTGATAAAGATTTATCTCACAAACCCAACACAGTTCTATACTAATTTATTTCACTAACTGGCACTGGTTATTCCTATTGTTTCCCATATAAGATCTAATACTGAGCTCTGATACCAAAACTGTAGCGCCACCAAAGCTAGCAACTGAACTAATCCAAGAGATTCGTCGGAGACGGAAAACAGAAGAAGAAGAAGAAGAAGAAGATGAGAGAAAGGTAAGAAGAAGAAATAAGAAGAAGGAAGAAGAAAAGGAAAATACGAGCTTATCTACTCGATTGGGATAAGACCCACGACAACTGATAAATGTACTCTCCAAATTGATATGGGTAGTCCGGGTCGATCCAGAGAAAAAAGACTATTTTGCCCTTCATATCTATCCAATAATATCTCCTTCGTCTCGTATCCGATTAACACGTTCAAGTAGTCCATTCTGCATAACTTTTTGATTCATATCCAACGGTACTAGTTTCGTATCCAAATCACTGTTAGATTAATTATTATTAATTAATATTCGTGTTAAACTAATCGAGTTATTATCGGCTAAGCCGTCTCTTGACTGGTCTAATAGTGTTGACGTACTTGAGGGTCTTTACAAGCACGATACAACCAAGTTGATTAATTTTTGATTAGCTTTGTTGGTTGTTCCGTAAGGTACTTTATGTTGAGCATTTTTGAACTAAATTAATCATCTTGATTGGTTATTTAGTTATTGCTCCATAAGTCTTTTTATGTCGAGCAAAACAAATGACAATTAAATTGGTTACTTTAGTAATTAGTTTGGTTGTGTATGTCAATTAGATTAATCATGGGTTCTCTTGTAATTAATCTAGTTGAGTATTTTCTTACTGCGTAAGATTCCTCTTATGTTGAGTATATGAACGACTATCCTATTCATCTTCTAATGGGTATGTTAGCCATATGCTCCATAAGTTCTCTTATGTCGAGCATAATAATTTAAGTTGATCACTTGTGATTAATTTGATTGAGTTTTTGCATATAGAAGATCATTCTCATGGTTATTGGTGTCCAATAAAAATCTTTCTTTTCTTTTGAAATTAAGGTCGCTCTTGTTGTTTCCTGGGAAATGATATCTAATGGGGGAGAGTTCTTTTGAACTTGTGCTTAATGGTCATAACTTGAGGGGTGTGCGGCTGTGGAATTTTAAAGAGATTATCTTGTATCTTTAAACTCCTTGATGAATGCTATTAGCTTCGGCTATATGATTGCATCTAAATTAGATGGTATGTATTTTTTCTTCATGAAATGTCTCTTACGGAAATTTCATTATGATCCCGTTCTTGTACCTTTGCCAATTTTGTTGACAAAAGGGGAAGAATTAACATGTAGTTCACACTAAAAATACGGAAATTTCATTATGATCCCGTTCTTGTACCTTTGCCAATTTTGTTGACAAAAAGGGGAAGAATTAATATGGTTTTCGGATCATTGTGTAAGGGGGATTGGTTTCCATGTGATATGGAGTATTGACTAAGGGGGAGTGATACATATCACCATAGTATTATTGTTGAAGTTGTGATACAATTGGGATTTGATAATGTGTAATAATACTATGACACTGTATAACAATGATTGAAACCGATGCTTTCTCATTGTTATGGCTACGGATCTTCAACAACGGTGATGCTAAACTTACAACCTTTGGGATCATTGGAGAACTTGGAAATGATGAAGATTTCGAGGAATGTTAAAGATTAGACATGTCGAATAAGAGCTACTAAAGTTTCTTTATCTTTTTTGTATTCCATATGTATTGATAGTTTTGTCACTAAAATTGACAAAGGGGGAGATTGTTAGAGCATTGCTCGGTCTAACTCGCATGCGTTGCTATCTCAAGCATGTTTCTCAATATTAGTGATCAAAACTATAAGTATTGATTTCTAGTCTACTATAGCTAAGTCTCGGACTAGGATAGAAAGTGTAGTTGAGCTCAAGGACTTCATGGCGATTCATCATACATGAAGAACTACTCAAGGAACTGGTGGAACTTCTCGTTAAAAAGGTATGTGAAGACTTGAACTTATCTGTCACTCAAAAGTCTATCTATTCTATCTCCTACTTCTTGAGACAAAAAGTCGTATGTTATATATAGACTTAGATTATACACATTTGGTATTTCGAGCCGAGTGTACCTCGCCTATCTATATCTCGAAATATGTGTTGGTAAGCGTTTCGCTTCGACCATGATTATCTTTACCTAGTGACGAAACTCATGATATGTTTCAATCACTTTGAAAATTGCTTTGACGAGAAATAGTGTAACAACTATATAACGTCCTCTAAGAATGTTTCAATGGTTGTAATGAGAATTTAGATTACATAAACAATGATGGACATAAGTATTGTTGTGGAAACACATATGTACATAAGTCCTATCCTCGAACCAAAGTTTTCGAACTTTGTTGATCAAGAGAAACCGGAAGAATGGCTTATTGCCAAGTCCGCGAACTCAGTCCCCGAACTTCCGAACTTCTCATCCCGAGAAATTCTGCTGGAGTTGACAAACTAGCTGCTTCCGCAAACCGGCGGAAAGTCTTTGCCGATATTTTCTGCTGGAGTTTGTAAACTCTGCCCGGTTGCTTAAGTACGCGAACCTAGTATGCAAAATTAAGAAGGTTATATATCTGAAGATGGTTTCTGAACTTAAACTTATAAAGACTAACAAATGCAAATTGCAAACCATGGCTATAAAGTTCATGAACTGATTCAAGTGAATCAAATCATCTTTGGTTCAATTGTGTCTTGTGTAGTACATAAGATTTCCTTGCAATTTAACAACTCTCTAACTAGTTCATTTGAGTCATTTGAACTAGTTATGGTGAAAAATAATATGATTGGTATGAAATGCTCATATGGCTAACCTTTTGGTTAACTATTATTGAACCAACAATGTACACGTTTGGGTACGGTTAACAAACCTAGAAGTGTGCATTTCATTTGTGTATAAAAAGCTAAGTTTTCGATCTAACGGTTGAGAAATATTAGTTTGAATCAAAATTAGGTTTTCATCTAACGGTGGATATTGTTTGCTTTGTCACCAAGGAGAAACCCTGATTTCAAAGACTATATAAGGGGACATCTAGCAACTCTGCAAAACTAATCCCCACACCTCATGTGTGATACTAGTTGGCGTGCTAGAGTCGTTTCTCCTTTAACCTTTGGTTTTCTTCTTCTAAAATCAGGATAACGACTTAAAGACTTCATTGGGATTGTGAAGCCAGACCGATACTACTCTTATCGTAGTTGTGTGATCTGATCTTGCATCTTCTATCGTACGAGTACAATCAGATTGATTGGCGTGAGATTAATATCTCCGATAAGCAAGATATGAAAAGTAATCACAAACATCTTCGTCTCATTGTTTGTGATTCCGCAACATCTTGTTTCGCTACCATACGATTAAGATTGTTGTGAGGTGATTGATTTATCTAGGCTGTTCTTCGGGAATATAAGTCCGGATTATCAATTGGTTCCTGTTCACCTTGATTATTATCAAAAGACGGAATAAAAACTTTAGGGTTTTTTTGTGGGAGACAGATTGATACTTTGATAGACTTGTCTGTGTGAGACAGATTTCTTTATTGTCAAAGCCTGCGATTTTGGGTCGTAGAAACTCTTAGTTGTGGGTGAGATCAGCTAAGGGAATCAAGTGCGCAGTATCCTGCTGGGATCAGAGGCGTAGGGAGTACAATTGTACCTTGGATCAGTGGGAGACTGATTGGGGTTCAACTACAGTCCAGTCCAAAGTTAGCTTGGAGTAGGCTAGTGTTTGTAGCGGGTTAATACAGTGTGTGTTCAATATGGACTAGGTCCCGGGGTTTTTCTGCATTTGCAGTTTCCTCGTTAACAAAATTTCTGGTGTCTGTGTTATTTCAGTTTTCGCATTATATTATTTTAACTTTATAATTGAAATAATACAGGTTGTGCGTTAGATCATCAATTAGAGTAATCCAACCTTTGGTTGTTGATTGTGATTGATTGATCCTTGGATATTGATCTTTGGTACCATCCAAGTTATTCCTTGTGTTGGATTAAAGATTCGCTGATTTCTATTAGCTCGAGTAAATCAAAACAAAAGAGAGATATTAACTCCTTGAGATACTTTTACATAGATTGAGTCTGACTGTCTAGTTGATTCTCTAGAAAGTATTTCAGAGTTAGTCCATACAGATTACTAAGCGAAATATTGGGTGGTGTTGTTAGACCCCCGCTTTTTCACATATATATGGTATCTAACTTATATGTGTTGCAAATGTCCATAGGATCGGTTCCCCTTTGCCTAAAAACGTGTCGCACATGTCCATAGGATCGGTTCCCCTTTCTGCTATAAACCTTGCTGCACCCCATACAAGGATCGGTTCCCTTTGATGTAATTCACCCCTTACAAGGATCGGTTCCCCTTTCCTTTTAATTGGTCAAACATACAAAATCCGATCATACCACCGGTGATTACCTAAGATCGGTTAACTAATAAAAGTTATACCAATACATAAGTCAGGCCTTTGTGATTAGTTCTACCAAGAACACAACAAGTTGTGAGCGGTTATACTCTATCACACATAGTGGTTGTTCATAAGAGATGCAATGAATAACAAAACCAATAACACCTGGCAATTTCCTTTTCGGTTCATAAACAAGTTTATGAACTTACTTCCTTAGAACACATGTAAACATTGTTCCCTAGGATGAAATCCTCACCTCATACCCATACATAATCACAATAGCATTCAAATGATTATGGCGATGTCTTATCTACAAAGTTTAATGGTTAAGCAATAAACCTCGTATTTTATTCCTTAATACCATGTCTATCTAGAGTTCAAATATGCTTCGCAGTTATGTTTTCAATATGCACGACTTGAAAGATACGTTAGGGAATGAAACAGTTCAGGTCAAATATCACTAACCTCAAGTTGAAGGATGATTGTTGTCGTTGTAGCTCCTTGCTTCTTCACATTTTCAAGACTTCGCAATACTTGTAATGTCTCATATCCTAATACTTTCAAGCTAACCTATACGAAGTTGACTCTAGTACATAATCAAGCGACTCTTAGCATGAGTTTTGATTCACTAAAATATGACAACCAAACTTGACATACCAACGCATGGTGGGTTCAACCGAGCAATGCTCTAACATCTTCCAGCTTTCTTCTCACTCAACATTCTTCTTGTAATCTCAATAGTGAAGCCATAAATATTCCTAATACCTTTAGGTTATCTATTCAGGAAGGTTATATAGAAAGAGAAATAATGGAGAAAGAGACTTCAAGCGCTGTTGGAGATCTGGTCAATAAGTTTAAACAAGCTACGCTAGATTTGGGTAATACTAGTGAGATTCCAAAAGTAATGATTCTGATAAATATATTGATTTTAATTGGGAGGCTAGTGCTATTGGGAAGATCATTATTGAAGGGGAGATGAATTATGATACTGTGGAAAAACATATACTTTCTACCTGGCCATTCTTAACTATAGAGAACTTGCGTATTATCGAAGTTGAACCTAATATCATGATGTTCAAGTTTGATCAATGGTGAAAAAGCGGGGGTCTAACAACAACACCCAATATTTCGCTTATCAATCTGTATGGACTAACTCCAAAATACTTTCTAGAGAATCAACTAGACAGTCAGACTCAATCTAGGTAAAAGTATCTCAAGGAGTTAATATCTCTCTCTTGTTTTGATTTACTCGAGATAATAGAAATCAACGAGTTTTTAATCAAATACAAGGAGTAACTTGGATGGTACCAAAGACCAATATCCAAGGATCAATAATTCACAATCAACAACCAAAGTTTGGATTACTTTAATTGATGATCTAACACACAACTTGTATTATTTCAATTATAAAGATAAAACAATATAATGCAGAAATTGAAATAACACAGACACCATAAATTTTGTTAACGAGGAAACTGCAAGTGCAGAAAAACCCCGGGACCTAGTCCAGATTGAACACGCACTGTATTAAGCCGCTACAGACACTAGCCTACTCCAAGATAACTTCGGACTGGACTATAGTTAAACCTCAACCAGTCTCCCACGGATCCAAGGTACAGTTGTACTCCCTAAGCCTCTGATCCCAGTAGGATACTGCGCACTTGATTCCCTTAGCTGATCTCACCCACAACTAAGAGTTTCTATGACCCAAAATCGCAGGCTTTAACAATAAACAAATCTGTCTCACACAGACAAGTCTATCAAAGGATCAATCTGTCTCCCACAGAAAAACCCTAAAGTTTTTGTTCCATCTTTTGATAATAATCAAGGTGAACAGGAACCAATTGATAATCCAGTCTTATATTCCCGAAGAAAAGCCTAGATAAATCAATCACCTCACAACAATCTTAATCGTATGGTAGAGAAACAAGAAGTTTCGGAATCACAAACAATGAGACGAAGATGTTTGTGATTACTTTTCATATCTTGCCTATCGGAGATATCAGTCTCAAGCCAATCAATCTGATTGTATTCGTACGATAGAAGATGCAAGATCAGATGACACAACTACGATAAAAGTAGTATCGGTATGGCTTCACAATCCCAATGAAGTCTTTAAGTCGTTAACCTGGTTTTAGAAGAAGAAAACCAAAGGTTAAAGGAGAACCGACTCTAGCACGCAAACTAGTATCACACATAAGGTGTGGGGATTAGTTTTACAGAGTTGCTAGATGTCCCCTTATATAGTCTTTCAAATCAGGGTTTCGCCTTGGTCACAAAGCAAACAATATCCACCGTTAGATGAAAACATAATTTAGATTCAAGCTAATATTTCTCAACCGTTAGATAGAAATATTAACTTGTTATAGACAAATGAAATGCACTCTTCTAGGTTTTTTAACCGTACCCAAACGTTCAACAATAGTTAACCAAAAGGTTAGCCATATGAGTATTTCACACCAACCATATTCTTCTTCACCATAACTAGTTCAAATGACTCAAATGAACTAGTTAGAGAGTTGTTCAATTGCAAGGAAATCTTATGTACTACACAAGACACAATTGAAGCAAAGATGATTTGATTCACCTGAATCGGTTCATGAAATTTATAGCCACGGTTTGCAAATTGCATTCCTTAGTCTTTATAAGTTTAGGTTCATAAATCATCTTCAGATATATAACCTTCTTAAGTTCGCATACTAGGTTCGCGGAATTAAGCAACCGGACAGAGTTTACAGACTCCAGCCGAAAATCTCGCAAAAGACTTTCCGCTGGTTCGCGGACTGGTACTCACGCAACTAGTTTATCAACTCCAGCAGAATTTCTCGGGATGAGAAGTTCGGCAGTTCCTGGACTTGGAAAGAAGCCATTCTTCCGGTTTCTCTTGATCAACAAAGTTCGCAAACTTTGGTTCAAGGGATAGGACTTATGCACATATGTGTTTCCACAACAATACTTATGTCCATCATTGGTTATGTAATCTAAACTCTCATTCCAATCATTCAAACAATCTTAGAGGATGTTATATAGTTGTTACCCCATTTCTCGTCAAAGAAATTTTCAAAGTGATTGAAACATATCATGACTTTCGTCACTAGGTAAAGATAAACATGGTCGAAGTTAAATGCTTACCAACACATATTTCGATATATACATAGGCGAGGCATACTCGGCTCGAAATACCAAATGTGTATAATCTAAGTATATATATATAGCATAGGACTTTTTGTCTCAAGAAGTAGGAGATAGAATAGATACACTTTTGAGTGAAAGATAAGTTCAAGTCTTCACATACCTTTTTTTCGAGAAGTTCCACCGGTTCCTTGAGTAGTTCTTCTTCTTGTGTGATGAATCACCATGAAGTCCTTGAGCTCAACTACACTTTCTATCCTAATCCGAGACTTAGCTATAATAGACTAGAAATCAAGACTTATACTTTTGATCACTAACATTGACAAACATGCTTGAGATAGCAACGCATGCGAGTTCGACCGAGGAATGCTCTAACAATCTCCCCCTTTGTCAATTTTAGTGACAAAACTATCAATACATATGGAATACAAAAAAGATAAAGAAACTTTAGTAGCTCATATTCCACATGTCTAATTTTCAACATTCCTCGAAATCTTCGTCACTTCCAAGTACTCCAATGATCCCAAAGGTTGTAAGTTTAGCATCACCGTTGTTGAAGATACGTAGCTATAACAATGAGAAAGCATCGGTCTCGATCATTGTTATACAGTGTCATAGTATTATTACGCACTGTCAAAGTCCAATTGTATCACAACTTCAACAATAATACTATGGTGATATGTATCATTCCCCCTTAGTCAATACTCCATCTCACATGGAAACCACTCCCCCTTACACAATGATCCGAAAACCATATGTATTTGTAGTGTGAACTACATATTAATTCTCCCCCTTTTTGTCAATAAAATTGGCAAATGTACAAGAACGGGATCATAATGAAATTTCCGTAAGAGACATTTCATGACTAAAAGAAAAAAATACATACCATCTAATTTAGATGCAATCATATAGCCGAAGCTAATAACATTCATCAAGGAGTTTAAAGATACAAGATAACCCCTTTAAAATTCCACAGCCGCACACCCCTCAAGATATGACCACTAAACACAAGTTCATAAGAACTCTCCCCCATTTGATGCCATTCCCAAGGGAACAACAAGAGCGACCTTAATTTCGAAAGAAACGAAGGATTTTTTATTGGACACCAAAACCATAAGAATGATTTTTATAAAACTCAATCAAATTAATCATAAGTAAACCCATGATTAATTTAATCGGAATACGCAATCAAATTAAACACAAAAAGTGATCAACTTAATTGATTATGCTCGACATAAGAGAACTTACGAAGCATACGACTAACATAACCATTAGAAAATGAATAGGATAGTCGTCCATATACTCAACATAAGAGGAATCTTACGGAGTATGAAAATACTCAACTAGATTAATTACAAGAAAACCCATAATTAATATAATTGGAATACACAACCAAACTAATTACAAAAGTAATCAATTTGATTGTCATTTGTTTTGTTCGACATAAAAAGACTTATGGAGCAATAACTAAATAACCAAACAAGATGATTAATGTAGTTCAAAAATGCTCAACATAAAGTACCTTATGGAACAACCAACAAAGCTAATAAAAAATTAATCAACTTGGTTATATCGTGCTCAACATAAGACACATTACGGAGCCTCACAATATTACATAAAATATGGATCAATGAAGATCAATACTGTGGAATATACAAGGATTCATTCTATCTTCCATCACTATTTGCATAACGACAATAATAGACATAATCCTTGAAAACAAAAGATTTTAACCTATCTTCCATCAAATAATTGACAATATAGGCTTAACTTTTGTATATGTCAAAAGTCTATTCATCCTTAAATCAATACATGAATACCAATCATGAACGACTTTACTTTTGACAAAATATGGGACAACATAGTTCACGGATGTAAACACCGACATCCCATAACCCATTGCAATATAACAAATCATTAAGATTAAATACTGCAAATCATCATCCTCCAACTATTTTTAGAATTTAAACCAATAAACCTAAAAAGAACACAAGAAGATGAAAAATAATAGCTATGTGTAGTCACAATCATTGCTATTCAAAGCACTAGTTATTCTTCCTACTAAAGCAAAAAGAAGACATACTAGGCAACAAACAAACTTCTATAATGCATTTCACTTACTTTGAAATTTCTTTTCATATTCCCTATATTCATCAAGCTCATCTTCGATTAGATCAATCCTAGATTCAAGATTATCCACCTTTTCTTCAAGTCTCTTGGAGGAAGCTTCGAGTTCACTTTTCAGGGCACGTACTTGATCCAAGACAAGATTCATGGTTAAAGAGAGCTAATCAAATTGTGAGACTGAAGGATTCTCATCAGACAATGAGATACGCTTGTCATAACACATCTCGTTATCGGAAGAATCAAAACTAATCTTCTTAGAGGGAAACATAACAGTCCATACATCACTTTCTTTGCTTGAAAGACTAGAGGAGGACATGATAGAGAAGATAAATGAAATGATCATCTAGAAGAGGAGAAACTTCATTTTAGAAGAATGAAGATGAAGAATTTCCTAAAACGACCTTTTACCAAACCCTAATAGAATTAGGTTATCACCAGAAAAAGTCTTTTAAAGAGTCTGAAACCGTACATGAACAATAACGGTACAAAAGGAGAATAAACAAAAGCCAAAAATAGAGAATTAACAGACACATTCCAACACAACCCTCTCGAAAATCATGATTCTTGCCTAAGAGGGATAGACGAAAGAATCATGAATAACAAGATTACAAATCATAATCAATCCAATCCAATGTAGGACTGGGATATGTCTCGTGAGGGGAGGATTTATTTGTTAATCCAAGTTTTTGCTTATTCTTTAGAAAAGAAGAGTTATGCACATCATTCTTTTCCCTTTTAATCACAGTTTTGAAGAACTTGATTGTTGATTTATGCAAATCTTGCACCGTTCTAGAAATCACTTTTTTAGGGAAAAAAGATTTCACAGGAGATTTCTTCTTCTTCTTCTTCTGCCCACAACGTTTAGCAGAGCATGATTGCTTTTGATCATTCGTGCTAAGATGATCCTGATTTTTACACAAGGAAACCGAGAGTTTTGGTAGCATCTTGTGTTTTTCTGTATCACCCTTGTTGTCAAGATGACTGGAGAGTGATACATAATCGGGTGCCATTTGCTGACACGACTTACGAGACACAGTTGGAGTTATTCGACATGTCGTATAAGAATCACGATTGTGATTTTCAGCAAAGAGATTAAGAGAACAATCACAAATTTCATCCTCAGGACAATAATCAAGAGTATTCATCCATGCTTTAGTTATCTTATTCACCTTAGTATCTGGACCATTGGAAGTATGCACATTTTTACAACACACGAGACCAGTTTCGCGAGTACAGTTTTCCTGAACTCTCTTATCCCCCTTTTTGATTGATTGAACCTCTTTTTGAGACTTTCTTTTACTTCGTCTAAGAATTTTCTTAAGCTGTTGTATAAACCGAGACAACGTAGCAATAAAACAATTCTCATTTTTCTTATCAATCAATTTATGATGGTGAGATTTTCTTTCAGGAGTAGTAACATGATTGCTAGACACGTGATGTTTATCTCTTGATTTAAGTTCGCGATCGAAAATTTTAAGCTTCCCAACAAGCGTATTTCGCGAAAGAGTATCAAGGTTATTTCCCTCAACGATGGCATATTTTTTAGATTCGTATTTAGATGGCAGCGATCTGAGAATCTTCATCACAATTTCCCTTTCAGGAATAGTCCTACCCAATGCACAAGATGCATTAACAATTTCAGTCATTTTGTGATAAAATTCATCAAATGACTCTTCTTCTTCCATATGAAGGTTTTCCCATTCAGAGTTAAGGTTTTGAAGCCTAGCTTCATTTTCGCCGGTGTTACCTTCAAATACAGTTTCTAAAGTATCCCAAGCATCTTTAGACGTGGAGCATGAAGCCACATGGTGTCGAAGATCTTGGGTGATGGCATGCATGATGGTATTCAAACCGTCGGAGTTTTGCTTTGCGGCAAGTGACTCAGCAACAGTATATGTACCAATGTTTTTAGGCATGGTAACATTTTCAACTATAACGACGGGAACCTCATAGCCATTAACAACATAAACCCATGATTAGAAATCACGCGATTGAAGAAAAGTACGCATAACAATTTTCCACCATAGGCAGTTTGAGCCATCGAAGACTGGTGGTACGTTTACAGAGATATCACAATTGTCCATAGAGTCAGATCGCTACAAACACAGACTTGTAAGGTCTTGAACGTATTTTTCTGCTCTGATACCAATTGGAAAAGCGGGGGTCTAACAACACCACCCAATATTTCGCTTAGAAATCTGTATGGACTAACTCCGAAATACTTTGTCGAGAATCAACTAGACAGTCAGACTCAATCTAGGTAAAAGTATCTCAAGGAGTTAATATCTCTCTCTTGTTTTGATTTACTCGAGCTAATAGAAATCAACGAGTCTTTAATCAAATACAAGGAATAACTTGGATGGTACCAAAGATCAATATCCAAGGATCAATCAATCACAATCAACAACCAAATGTTGGAATACTCTAATTGATGATCTAACACACATCTTGTATTATTTCAATTATAAAGATAAAACAATATAATGCGGAAATTGAAATAACACAAACACCAAAAATTTTGTTAACAAGGAAACCGAAAGTGCAGAAAAACCCCGGGACCTAGTCCAGATTGAACACGCACTGTATTAGCCGCTACAGACACTATCCCACTCCAAGCTAACTTCGGACTGGACTGTAGTTGAAATCCAATCAGTCTCCCACTGATCCAAAGTACATTTGTACTCCCTACGCCTCTAATCCCAGCATGATACTGCGCACTTGATTCCCTTATCTGATCTCACCCACAACTAAGAATTTCTATGACCCGAAATCACAGGCTTTGACAATAAACAAATCTGTCTCACAGAGACAAGTCTATCAAAGGATCAATCTGTCTCCCCACAGAAAAACCCTAAAATTTTTGTTCTGTCTTTTGATAATAATCAAGGTGAACATGAACCAATTGATAATCCAGTCTTATATTCCTGAAGAACATCCTAGATAAATCAATCCACCTCACTACAATCTTAATCGTATGGTAGCTAAACAAGATGTTGCGGAATCACAAACAATGAAACGAAGATGTCTGTGATTACTTTTTATATCTTGCCTATCGGAGATATCAATCTTAATCCAATCAATCTGATTGTACTCGTACGATAGATTATGCAAGATCAGATCACACAACTATGATAAAAGTAGTATCGGTCTGGCTTCACAATCCCAATGAAGTCTTTAAGTCGTTAACCTGGTTTTAGAAGAAGAAAACCAAAGGTTAAAGGAGAACCGACTCTAGCACGCAAACTAGTATCACACGTAAGGTATGGGGATTAGTTTTGCAGAGTTGCTAGACGTCCCCTTATATATTATTTCAAATCAGGGTTTCGCCTTGGTCACAAAGCAAACAATATCCACCGTTAGATGAAAACCTGATTTAGATTCAAGCTAATATTTCTCAACCGTTAGATCGAAAACTTAGCTTGTTATACACAAATGAAATGCACGCTTCTAGGTTTGTTAACTGTACCCAAACGTGTACATTGTTGGTTCAACAATAGTTAACTAAAAGGTTAGCCATATGAGTATTTCATACCAACCATATTCTTCTTCACCATAACTAGTTCAAATGACTCAAATGAACTAGTTAGAGAGTTGTTCAATTGCAAGGAAATCTTATGTACTACACAAGATACAATTGAAGCAAAGATGATTTGATTAACTTGAATCGTTTCATGAAATTTATAGCCACGGTTTGAAAATTGCATTCCTTAGTCTTTTTAAGTTTAAGTTCAGAAATCATCTTCAGATATATAACCTTCTTAAGTTCGCATACTAGGTTCGCGGACATAAGCAACCAGACAGAGTTTACAGACTCCTGCAGAAAATCTCGCAAAAGAATTTCTGCCGGTTCGAGGACTGGGTTCGCGGACTGGTACTCATGTAACTAGTTTGTCAACTCTAGTAGAATTTCTCGGGATGAGAATTTCGGCTATTCGCGGAATTGACAACAAGCCATTCTTCCGTTTTCTCTTGATCAACAAAGTTCGCAAACTTTGGTTCAAGGGATAGTACTTATGCACATATGTGTTTCCACAATAATACTTATTTCCATCATTGGTTATGTAATCTAAACTCCCATTCCAATCAGTGAAACATTTTTAGAGGACGTTATATAGTTGTTACACTATTTCTCGTCAAAGCAATTTTCAAAGTGATTGAAACATATCATGACTTTCGTCACTAGGTCAAGATAAACATGATCGAAGCGAAACGCTTACCAACACATATTTCGAGATATAGATAGGCGAGGTATACTCGCCTCAAAATACCAAATGTGTATAATCTAAGTCTATATATATAGCATACTACTTTTTATCTCAAGAAGTAGGAGATAGAATAGATAGACTTTTGAGTGACAGATAAGTTCAAGTCTTCACATACCTTTTTGTCGAGAAGTTCCACCAGTTCCTTGAGTAGTTCTTCTTATTGTATGATGAATCGCCATGAAGTCCTTTAGCTCAATTATACTTTCTATCCTAGTCTGAGACTTAGCTATAATAGACTAGAAATCAAGACTTATAGTTTTGATCACTAACATTGACAAACATGCTGGAGATAGCAACGCATGCGAGTTCGACCGAGCAATGATCTAACAAATGAGACTTTCTTAACAAAGTGATCAATGAAATACCATGGAGAATCAAAAAGCATCTTCTTGTCATTCATGATTACATTTCAGGCATGATTTACACTGAGAAACATTGGGGTTTTCAACAATTTTGGATTCAGCTCAAATACTCACTGCCTGAGCATATGAATGTATCTTCGATTACAAAGATAGGTCAAGTTATGGGAGAAGTGATTGCAATTGAACCTAAGGATGCTATACCTATTGGAAGTGATCCGGTTAAGTTTTGTGTCAATGTTGATATCTTTATGCCCCTAATAAGAGGTGTTAAATGTACTACCAATGCTGGAGTTACAAAATGGCAACAATTTTTCTTTGAGCGCCAGCCAAGAGCCATTCGTACTGAATGCTATGTCATAAATCATTCTAGAGGTGCTTGCGAAGCGGCTGCAATTTTTCTCAACAAAGCTCATGAAAAACCTTATTTTGTGGGGGAAAATCAATAATATAAGCAAAAATATTTCAGTGTCCTCAACTAGAGATGCTCCTGCTGTTAGAAAGGTTCAAAAGAAAGGCGGCAAAAAACCTGCATTTTTTCCTCCAAAGATAGTGAAGTTATCAACTTAGATTCTCTTCTTATAGGGGAAGACAACAAGGATGATGAAGAAAGTAGACTAGGTAAACGTCATAGGGGTGATAGAGCTTCTACAGATTTTCCTAATGTTACTGAGATTTCTTCTCAAGGTACCATAATAAATCCAAGCCAATCCTCAGAGAATATTCAATTGATCACAACTGGAGATAATCAATCTGAACTTGCTAGCAAGGGGATTCAGGTAATACATTTCTTCTCTCAGTTTGTTTTTATAGTAACTACATTTTTCATCTGGGTCTTATGCTCGTTTAGAATTTGTTATACATATGTTTTGACTTTCACTGTCTTTCGGAATTTAAACAACATTCATAAATTTTCTTTTGCATTAGATGTTCATATAGCATTAAACTCCATGCAATATTAAGTATAGTTTGCACGTAAGAAAACTAAAACTTTATAAACTCTTCTAGCTTTTATTAATAGTTTTCCCTCTGCATTAAATACTCATAACATTAAATTCCCATGCAAATTAAAACCTTGTAGGTACTTCAGTAATTCTAGAATTATTTTTATCATCCAGTTCTTAAATTCGGGTAGTATCATGAAGGTTTTATCGTGGAATGTTCAAGGTTTTAGTACCCCAGCCACTAGAGATAACCTTAAAAATATTATAAGGACCCAAAATCCTGATATTATCTTTCTCTGTGAGACAAAACTCTATGAAGATAAAATCAAGAACTTGCTAGCACCCTTTAGATATACCAACATCAAATATCTTCAACCTATTGGCATGTATGGTGGTTTGGTTATAATGTGGAAACAGGGTTTTGTTTGTGATATTGTTAGCTGTGAAAATAACATGATACATGCAGTTGTTCAAAGTGATCCTAGTCAACTAGAATGGTTGTTATCATATATGTATGGGTACTGTAATTATGCAAAGAAAAAATCTCAGTGGGAATTCATTAAAGATATTGGTCTTAATATTTCTCAACCATGGGTCTTAATGGGTGATCTCAATATTCATCTTCTTGAAAGTTCTTCTTCTGGTTCTTCCTCAAGTGATGGTTTGGTCCATTCTATACTTCAAGAAATTGGTCTGGAGGATTTGGGTTTTCTTGGTAAGGGCCATAGTTGATCTAACAACAACTCTGGAACAGGGAAAAAAAGATCCAGAATAGATATGGCTTTGGATAATGCTGAATGAAACACTGTTTTCAATGATTCCAAACTATTACATCTTAATCAGCTTGGCAATGATCATTGTCCAGTTTTGTTAGTCATAGATTATTCTCAACCTAAACTCTGGAAGCCTTTCAGGTTTTTTCTTTCTTGGCTTCATGATAAAACTTGTGTAATGGAGATTTCTAGAGCATGGGAAAAGACAGTTCAAGGGTCACCAGGGTTTAAATTGGTTAAAAATCTTCAGTTCACAAGAAGAGCTCTTTCCAAATGGAATAGAAACTATTTTGGTGATATAAATCAGAATATGGATACTCTTAAGCAACATTTGGCTACAATTCAAGCAATTCCTTATCCTCAAGACAATGCTTATAAAGCTGTGGAGATAAGTAAAGAATTGGATAAGTGGCACAATATTCAACATGATTTTAATAGACAAAAATCAAGAGATAACTTTGTTAAAGACTTGGACTACAACACAAAATACTTTCATACTTTAACCAAGAGGAAAATAACTAGAAACAATATAGATTCATTAAAAGACTCTCCAGGAAACTGGATACATTCTAGAGAGGACATTTCTTCACTTCTCACAAAGAATTTCAGGAACATAAGTACTTCTGGTAGTCCTCAAATTGAGGAACATCATTACTTAAAAATACCAACAATTATTACAGATGAGGAGAACAAACTACTTCTTCTACCACCTACTAATTAAGAAATTTTCAAAACTTTGAAGAGCGTGGATAGTTAGTCAGCTCTAGGTCTGAGGGTTTTCATGTTGGATTCTACAAGTCTCAATGGAATATAGTAGGCAGTAATGTATGTGATATGGTTAAGAACATCTTTTCTTCTAAGTTCCTACCAAAAGAGATCAACAAAACTTACATCTCTTTAATCCCTAAGAAGAACAAACCATCCTCTCCTACTGATTCTAGACCCATTGGCCTCTGCAACACTTCATACAAAATCATCTCAAAAATTCTAGTTTATAGGATGAAAACTTTCATGTAAAGAATTATTTCCCCTTATCAGGCAGCATATGTTTTAGGGAGAATGATTAATAATAATACTATCATAGCACATGAACTTATACATTCTATGAAAAGAAAACAAGGATAAGGAGGTTGGTTAGCACTCAATATAGACATGTCAAAGGCTTTTGACAGAATAGAGTGGTCTTTTCTTATCAAAGTTCTTCAAAGTTTTGGTTTCAGTGAGGATTGGTGCCAATCAATTCATCAATGTATCAGTACTACATCCCTGTCAGTTCTTCTAAATGGTTCTCCCCGTGATGAATTCTTCCCTACAAGAGGAATAAGGCAAGGGGATCGTTTATCTCCATATCTTTTTATTCTTTCCATGGAATAGTTTTCTAGGACCTTATTGGAAGCTCATGATACTAAAGCAGTTAAAGGAATTACAGATGCAAGAGGTGCTCCTCCTATAAATCATATGCTTTTTGCAGATGACTGTCTCATTTTCACTCAGGCTAATTTAACCAGTGTGAATAATCTTCTCCAAATTTTAGAATATTTTAGTTCACAATATGGTCAGGTCATTAATGACAAATCTTCAGTGCACTATAGTAATAATCTTGATCCATCTGTGTGCAACACTCTCAGCATCATATTGGGAGTTAACTATATGAAGGAAAATGAGAAATAGTTAGGGTCTCCACTTCTTTTAGGTAAGTCTAAAGTTAAGTCTTTTGATGAAATCAAATTGGCATTTGAAAGAAGACTTGGACATTGGCAAGGCATTAATCTTAATCAAGCAGACATATCTACTATGGTGAAAGTGGTTCTAAATGCAGTTCCTATGTATCAAATGAGCACTTTTAAGATGCCTATAAAACTTCTTAGAAAGCTCGACTCTCTGCAAAGAAAATTCTGGTGGGGGTATAAAAGTAATAGAGGTTTGAATTTAATTGCCTGGAATAATATGTGCATCTCTAAAGATTTGGGCGGCTTAGCATTCAGAGATCTGGAGAAATTTAACCATGCTCTTCTTACTAAATTAGCTTGCTCATATGTCAACAGAGTGATCATTTGCTGACAAGAATTCTTAAAGCTAAATACTTTAAAAAAGAAGATTTCTTACACTTAACTGAAGAAAGGAAGAACTCTTCATAGACTTGGAAAGGTATTGAGCTAGGACTGTCCATTCTGCATAATAATTATTTCATTGAAGTTAACAATGTGAAATGTACTAAAATCTGGTTGGATAAATGGATTATTGGTCTAGATTTCAAAGTAGAACCTCTTCATCCTTTTCATCTTCAATATGTCTTTGTTAGTGAGTTGATCTTCACAGAAACTAATACTTGGAATATTTCTCTCCTCAACATGTTATTCACTCCAGAGATTGTTGAGAAAATTAAGAAAATTCAACTATTTGTTCATGAAGATGATTGCATCAAGTGGTACCTTCTAGAGATGGTAACTTTTCTGTCAAGTCAGCATACAACAAACTCATGGAGACCAAAGTCCAACAACAAATTGCTTTAAATGTGGTTCCTACAACAATTTGGAAATCTCTCTGGAAGATGAAGTTACCTCATCGTGTTAAACTTTTCATTTGGAAGTGTCTAAAAGGAGTAGTCCCAACAAGAATGAGGTTAGCTCAAGCAATGCACACCATGGAAACACATTGTGAGATCTGTAAACATGATGAAGAAAATTTATATCATCTACTGATCAACTGTTCTCATGCCAAAGCCGTTTGGAAAACTCTTAATATCAACATTGATCAAGTCTCAATTGATTGTCATTCAGTCCAAGAATGGATAATTTCTTGGTTCCAAGATGTGCAAAACACATGAGTAGATGATCTGCAGAGATGTCGTGAGTTACTAATGGTTGGTTGCTGGATTATTTGGAAAGAAATATGCGATTGTGTCTTCCAGGATAAATCTCTAAACCCCATTAACACTGTTAATATAATTCAGTATCAACTCCTTAGTTTTAACAATTTTGTGCATGATAAATTAGCTGATATTGTTACTTTAGAATCTAGGTCTACATCACATGACATGATAGTTCATAACCATGTGCATAATGGTCATTCAGAATGCACTGATGCTTTTCAAGTTTTTACATATGCTTCGTTTGATCATAATACTAATGATTGTGGCAGGGATGTTGTCATATACAATTTAGCAGGAGAATGCACAGGTATTAAAGGAACCTATGCAGCTGGAGTAGTTGATGTTGAAGCTGGAGAATGCATGACAATTCTGGAAGGACTGCAATAGGTTCAAGCTATGGAGTTGGACAGTATCCACATCATTGCTGATGTGGAAGTGGTGGTTAACGCTATCAATAATAACTTTGTGTCTGTGCGATGGGAAAATAGGAAACTTTTGAGAGATATTAAAACTCTACTAGGCTCTTTTAAATTTGCTAACGTAAGTCATGTAAGGAGAAATGTTAATCTTTTAGCAGACTCCATTTCTATGTTTGTCAGGAAGGATAAGTCAGTCCTTGAAGAATTCAACTGCAATACATTGCAGATAGATACATTGTTAGACAGGTTTTTTGATCCTGATGATGATTAAATAATAAAACTCCAGTTATCCAAAAAAAAGTAATTAAGTTAGGCTAATTTATAGTTAGGGTTTGAAAATCAAAATCTAACTTTTTTTATTTTTGTTAATTTAACATACGTTTCGGAGTCTTCAATTTTCCCAACCGTAAAAAAACCTAGGTTAAAATACGGTTGGGAGTTTATATTCTCTCAACCATAACTACCATATACGGCTGGAACTCCCAACCGTAAAAAAAGCTCATGTTAAAATACGGTTGGGAGTTCATATTTTCCCAACCTTATAACTGTTTTACTGTTTGGAAAACCAATACTCCCCAACCGTAAGTAACTCTGAAACTATTTCAAGATCCCTAATTTGATCAAATCTAACCTATTTATGCGACCAAAAGCAACGAAAAAGGGTGGGTTTTTGATTCTTACATAATTAAAGTAATTACTTGTGGAGAATCGATGAAGTAATTACCTAATTGAAATGATAACTTGTGGAGAATCGTGGTTGATGAAAAACAAAAACAAAAAAATGGAAGAAGAAGAGACAATGGACAAAAAGAAGAGGATTAGGTTTAGCTTTAGCTTTTGGCTTTAGGTTAATTATTTAAAACTATTCTTTTTTTTGTTATAGGTGAAATATCTCCTTATCCATATTTGGGAAACTTGAATTTATAGGAGCTTCAAAACCAAAAGCTTGGAAACCCTATAATAGGTTTATTGGAGCAAGTCTTATGGTGGAAGAATTCCATCTTCTAAATTCCATGCCACCTCATCATCTGGAATAGATATGTTATACTGGGAAAAGGAATAACGCTGAGCATCATTTAAATTAGCTTAAATTTTTTTTCAATTTTTTGGAAGTCATTAGACTTGCATTGCGTACTTTTTCCAAGCTTGGAATAGTTTGGACTCCACCCTAAGACTTCCTCTTATATGGACCAACATGGATCCAAGACTAAATCGTTTCAAAATAAATAAATAATTAAATCGTCCGATACAAAGCCAATGGGACGTTTGGCCGACTTGGGCAGCCTGATTTAGCCGCGAATAGATTTTCAGAAAACAAAACTCAATTAAGATTAAGAAAACAAAACAGTGGATTCGCCTCTTTTGATTAGCTCATAGCCCCTTTTGGAAACCAAACCCTAATTATGGCTTCCTGAATTAAATTGTGGGTAAGAAGAAGAAGAAAATATGACTGGGAATGAGTTTCGTTTCTTCTTGTCTTGTGATATTAATCTTCCAGTTACATTGAGAGTCGACAGTCTCGAAGGGAACTTGCCACCAATCAAGACTTCCGAAGATGAATATTTAGGTAATTTGTGTTTTGATTTGGTTTTTCAGTATTCAATTACTGGTTTTGATTCCAATTAGTGGGAACTTATTTGGAGAAATTGATTTTAGGTAGCTAATTGAATTTTCTTTATAATTGGTTTGTAGAAATTGATTCCATTACTGACAAGAGAAAGGCTGAGTTATACGTCGAGTGTCAGTTATTCATTGATGGCGCTCCATTTGGTCTTTCAACCAGAACAAGGTTCCTACATGTTTCCTCATTTTTGCTTTATTAAGTTTTTTTTTTTTTTTTTTTTTTTGTAATTCTAATTCTGTATTATTGATGCTGAGGATCCCTATGTCTGTTAAATGTGTCTTCTAACATATACACTACTTGGTTAATAATTTAGGTTAGAATCTTCAGGACAACCATACTGCTGGAATGAGCTCGTTACACTGAGTACCAAGTATCGGGATTTAACAGCACATTCTCAACTTGCATTAACAGTGAGTTACGCTCAATATCTTTGAGAGCGACAAGATAATATCCTAGCATTTCTATTATTTGATTTACTGTTGCCAATGACTTGCACTCATCTTGCTGGACCTGTGACTAAATGTGTCTCCGGAACATCAAGGTGCTTGTAAACACAACAATTTGTGTGGGCGCAGTGGTGTAATATTAACAAATGGCACTGACTTACCGTGTCTTACGTTTTTTTTTCATAGCTCTATTCTCTTAACTGGGAGACATATAATAAGCTACTCTTGCTTTCCCCCAAGTTCAACATTAGCCATTTATTTACCACCGACTTTCTTGGACTATTGGACCTTCAGGTTTGGGATGTCTCTTGTAGGGAAGATGAAGGATTAGTTGGAGGTGCCACCATTCTTCTCTTTAACAGTAAAAAGCAACTTAAAACAGGAAAGCAGAAGCTTCGTCTCTGGCTAGGAAAAGAAGCTGATGGATCATATCCTACAACAACTCCTGGAAAGGTTTCTTGCTAATGCTCTAATAGTTTTCTTGTTTATTTCAGTGCTACTGCCATATGTTTTTTCTTTTGGCTGCATCAATTTTATCTTAATGGTACTCTGTACAGGTCCCCAGGCCTGATCGAGGAGAGTTGGAGCGTCTTGATAAACTCGTCAATAAGTATGAGAGAGGACAGATACAGCGCATTGATTGGCTGGACCGTCTTACATTTAAATCCATTGAGAAAGTTAAGGAAAAAGAAAGATATTCAAAAGGAAATTCACACTTGAGCCTAATCGTTGACTTCTGCAGTTTTGAACACAGAGTTGTTTTCCAGGTAGTATTTCTTATTATGCTGAATACATGCTTCAGTTTGCTGCTATCTAATTAGTGATACTTCTTTGGATGCTGAATACATGCTTGAACAACTTCATTAGTGTAATTTATAATTTATTTAACTCGCATCTGAGGGTGCTTTCCTTTTCGGTGCCTGTTGTATTATCTTGGGAAGAAGGTTTTAAGAAACTTACCTGTTTGAGAAATACTAAACCTCCGTATGTCCTGTCTGCTTATTTGAATGGTCAGTGTTTGTGATAGCATATCATCAAGCTGTAGGTGGTTGGATACCCTTGGAATCCAAACTGATTGAAGAAGACAGAACCGCAGTTAGTTTCTGTTCAAGTCTTGGCATTCCCTTACATAAACTAATAGCAAAAATAGCAACTAGCCATAGAGAAAATATTCGACAAAAACCTTAGTCCCCTTTTGCTCATGACCAAATTGTTTTGTTCAAAGCACAGAAGTCTAGGACTTTCTGTTAAACTAGAAAGAACTGAAACTATTAATGGAGGAAGTCAATTAGAAACCAGACATTTAACGTTTGAAGTGCTTGAAATTTCTTATTGGACCAAAAATACTATAGAAAGAGAAACAGAGAGGTCAGGTGACTCGACGAAAAGAAGAGAAGAGTCAGAAGACCTCAAAACAATTGCAAGGAAAGAAGAGGAATAGCTAGATATTCCATCTTTCTCCTTATGAGATTTTGATTAGATTGGTCAAGTTAAACTACAAATTTATGGTAGTTAGTCTTTTGAAATCTGTAAATTGATGCATAGAATTCCGATGTATGCATATTTTGAAGGAGCCCTCTGGGATGTCTAGAGCGGACTTATTATGATGGTGTTCATGCATTTCTTCTGCTCATAGAAGTGCAATATTTCAAAAAGTTGTACTTCCATACTTATAATGTTACCTTCAACATTTCGTTATATATGTCTTTAATTTTTAGATGTGTAATCATAGTTCTTTTGAAAATATATATTCAGGAGTCTGGAGCAAATTTTTTGTCACCATCTCCTGTATCTTCACCAAATGAGCTCGTTACTGTGTGGGACCCTGAGGTAGGAAGGATAAATCCTTCTGAGCATAAGCAGCTCAAGTTAGCAAGAAGTTTGACTCGTGGAATCATCGACAGAGATCTCAAACCGAGCATTAACGAAAGAAAGTAAGTCGATGACCATGCTAGCGCCTGACCAGGATGCTTGTCATTCATTATCAAATAAGTTTGGGATGATGTACTGTTGTATTCTTTTTCGCTGTGTTATTCATTTTGAATTTGTATTGCTGCATAAACCACTACTCTGGCACTAGCACTCGTGTCTGACAGTGGTGGACGCAGCAGTGGTCTCACATCCTCCCAGAGAACAAGTTAAGCAGCTTGGGTTTCACAAAATACTAAGAAGATGAAATAAGAAGAAAACTAAGGTCCACCTAGTTTCTATGCAAGCAAATACATATATAACGATTTATATATAATATACTTAGATACAAGGCCGTGTTGAGCACCCCTAAACAGTGTTTGTCATTGTCGAACACACGCTGTACCATAATCGAACAACGACGTTTTTTTTGCCATTTTAAATAGTGACGATTCTCAATCGAGTGTGTTTGTGTTTCAAATGTAGATTTTTTTAATCTGTAGCATTATAATGAATGAAAAAGGTGCTGAATTTTACCATGGTAGATAGAGCGTTGCAAATTTGATCTTGTACTGACTGATGTATTAGTATCCTTTTCTGGAAAAGCAAAAGAACTGATGCCTAGAAAAGCTACCTTTTCTGTTTGGTTTGGTGATTTCTTTTACTGCTGTTGTTGCTTTCTTATCAGTTATCGTCAGTGTCATATGGATTATGTTAACTAAATTTTTAAGTGAACTTTTTAACTTAACTCTTTTTTTTAGGTCGATCCAGAAAGTACTCAAGTACCCCCCAACATGGAATTTGAGTGGAGATGAGAGGCAACTATTGTGGAAATTTAGGTTTTACTTGATGTCTGAG
Organism: Papaver somniferum; assembly: GCF_003573695.1. Lineage (NCBI taxonomy): Eukaryota > Viridiplantae > Streptophyta > Magnoliopsida > Ranunculales > Papaveraceae > Papaver > Papaver somniferum. The sequence goes on from NC_039358.1 coordinate 16,007,425, forward strand.
AAGAGGGCCCTAGCCAAGTTCCTACGCTGTGTTGAATGGAGTGATATTCAGGTCAGGAGTCTGTTTTTTTCTTTTTTCACATCAATCTGTTCTGATATTTCTCAAATGCATCTTTTCTTTTGATCAGCTGTACCAATTCTGTTCCACATGAATCTCTTGTGCAGTTGTATTTGTACTTCATTTCTAAGGTTTAGAGAGTTAATTATCTAAAGAAAGAAATGAAAGAGAAATAGGAACTAAATTGTGATTTTTTTTTATTACACAATATAAGCCTTAATCTGTTGGAATGCCATCCGTTATATTTACATTGTTGTTGGGCATTTCAGGAAGCAAAGCAGGCCCTTGAACTGATGGGAAAATGGGAGACGATTGATGTATGTGATGCATTGGAGCTTCTATCTCCTGTTTTCGAAAGCGAAGAGGTAAGGTATGAAGGAGTTACCCTCCAATTTACTTTTTAGGTGTCAAGTTTCCTTTATAATGGAGTTCAAAATATTCCTTTATTTAACGCCATGATTCGTAAATGATATTGACAAAGCACCTATTTAAAGTCCCTGTATTCTCCCAGTTTTCGGCACAATGAGGTTCTTTACCTTTTAACCAGCACTCTTTGCATTTACACACTTCTTCAAACTTGAAATGTACACACTACACACGACCAATGAGTAAATGTAATAATGGAAGACCCTTAAACCCTTAGCTTTCCTTACACCTTCACGTATCCCATACTACATGAGAACATCCCATACTTAAGAGAATCAGTAAAACTTCAAGGAAATATCATAGAGGACATCATGAGTTTGATTTCTTCACCATAATTATCATACTCAAATGTTATGATGAAAAGTTTATATTCGAAAACGTCTTTTTTCGTTAGTGTGATGACTGAAAATTGCTTGTACAATACCTGAACACGTACAATAGCTGGCGCATTTTGATTATTAGCAGTTTAAAGGGGTCTAGGAAGAATTATTTACTTAAGACATGGAACTCTATCATCTATTATATTCCCAGGCATCACAAGAATCTTTGTTAAATTCATTTTGTATTATAAAATCGGGGTTGAGCCATTATTATCTACAAAGTTTTTTGCACTGGGAAAAGTGCTTCCTTAGAAGATCTGTGGATGTGATTGATCTTCCATAGTTTTAGTTTTTCTTTGAGTTCCATTATTTGGTACTTTTCACGATATTTCACTAATATGACAAAATAATTCGACTAACCCTGGAAAACACAAGTTTCTGACCTTTAATGTACCATTCCATGTTTCTGTCAACAGGTGCGTGCATATGCTGTAAGTGTGCTTGAGAGAGCTGATGATGAAGAGCTCCAGTGTTATTTACTTCAGTTAGTGCAAGCTCTTCGCTTTGAGCGGTCTGATAAATCTCGCTTAAGTCATTTCCTTGTGAAACGCTGTATGTAACCATATCTTTCTTAAAACCATGAAGGGCTAAGTGGAAAACTCTAGGCCCATTAATCAGCGCCGAGACACTAGTTGGAACTCTAGGGACCTTAAAGTTTAATCAGACACTACTTAGCACCTCCTTATACAGCTGATTAGTGAAAATTTGCTGGGCCCCTAGCACCTGCCTATAGAATTTCGCAGCACAAAGCTAATTTATGTTTCTGCAGCTACCCAATTGGTGTCACCCTAACAAGAACGTTTATAATTTTGCAGCGTTGTGCAACATTGAGTTGGCTAGCTTTCTCCGTTGGTATGTGGCAGTGGAACTTAATGATCCTGCATATGCAAAGCGATTTTACTGTACCAATGAGATCCTGGAAGACAATATGATGAAAGTGCGTTATCTATCTCTTCTATTATTACATTAGTCATTAGCATCAGAAGTTACTTGTTTTAGTGCTGAGATTTGAATCTGCACTTTGGCATATGTGAAAGTTTACCACCTACAGCAACAGAGGAAGAAAAACACTTGGCAGTGAACTTAGAATCTATGTACCATGTCTTATTTGTCGCAGAACATTGAACAAATATTGTATTATAGAAGGCAGGACATAGAGTATCTATATGTGCAAGAAGGCATCGTCCCCCACCACAACCCTGTCTCTACTCCATGTTTCTATGCTTACTTATTTTTTGAATTAGGATTACCTTGTTTCAAAATTGAAATTGATTTTCTCAGACTTCATAACAAGGATAGCATCACAGCAGTTCAAGTGTTTCATGTGCAATAAATCTTCAAGTACAAAAAAGAATATCTGACCTATGAAATTTAAAAATCTTAGTTTTCTCCGCGATGCAGTTCTAATGTCGTTAACAACATTTATCGGAACAGTTATCAGCGGGCATAAATGGCAATGAAGATGGCTTAAAGTTGTGGCGGAGTCTGGTGCATCAGACAGAACTGACTGCTCAGTTAGTTAGCATATCAAGGGAGGTGAGGAATGTACGTGGTGGGACTCAGAAGAAAATTGAAAAGCTAAGACAACTGCTATCTGGTCTTCTTAGCGAGCTTACCCATTTTGAAGAGGTACAGATTCTCTTTCATTTATTTAGGATACCTTGTCTGCTTTTTTTTACGTTTGTACGCATGATGTCAGCTTTGGATACCATATATACTTGTCTTGATAATGTTCAAATTCATGGAGGTACATACTGTTAATTTCTTTCCTACATTTTCAGCCGATTCGGTCTCCACTTACACCTGGTGTGCTCATTAGTGGGATTATACCAGCAGAGTCATCAATATTTAAAAGTGCGTTGCATCCTTTACGACTTACTTTCCGCACTACAACTGGTGGACGCTGCAAAATCATATTTAAAAAAGGGGACGATATTCGTCAAGATCAATTGGTAGTTGCTGCTTCTTTTCTTGAAGCCTTAATTAGCTTTTCCTGAGTTTTAAGGACCATTCAGTGCGCTTTTCTCGTTTTCTGATATGCTTGCTTCTTATCTATGATTAACCAATTAATGTTAATGTTAAATTATTAGGTCATTCAGATGGTTTCCCTCATGGATCGGTTGCTGAAATTGGAGAATCTTGACTTACATTTAACTCCATATAGAGTACTTGCAACTGGACAAGATGAAGGAATGATGGAATTCATTCCATCAAGTTCATTAGCTCAGGTAAAATGGTTATCTATCTGGTCTTTACCTTGCAGTGCGTGCATCTGTAAATGAAGATGTTCATGGTACGCTGTAGTTTTGGCTGTCAGATCTCCATCAACTGGCAGACAGCCTCATATAGCTCATTCCATATTTTTTCCCCGTTACAACTTCCACATTTGAAAAATTTCACAGAATTACATGTAATTTTGTTGATTTTCCGTCTGTGATTGACCTTTTAACTAATTTAGCCTTCTCTGAATCGTCAATTTGTATGTCTCTTGTGCTTCAACTCATCTAGTAATCTTACTGTGCAATTTTCATATCACCTATTATATATCATCATCTCATATAGATTGTTGAGTACTGATTTTTCCTTTACTTCTTCTAGATTTTATCAGAGAATCGTAGCATTGTAAGCTATTTGCAAAAGTTTCACCCCGACGAAGATGGACCATTTGGGATAACAGCTACCTGTCTTGATACCTTCATAAAAAGCTGTGCCGGGTATTCTGTTATTACGTACATACTGGGGATTGGTGACAGGTAATTACTAGCTGACTTTGATCTTCACAAGGTGGCAAAATTGTAGAAATGGGTTTGAAATTAGGATTAGTGAAAATTCCTGCAGAACCCTGGAGCTTCAATCTTGAATAGTCTTTGAATCTTAATCGAGCTAAAATAGCTTTGGACTCCGTGTTTGACTTTTTTTTTTATACGGGAAGGCAAGGGAACCAGATACTGAAACTCACAAGCCTTAATATGGATGTCATTCCTTTATTCCTCAGAATGCTGTACCAGAGGACTGCGCACAGATGAAAATGAGCTATCTTACTTGAAATTAGCTGTAGGATTAATTTCATATGAAGATTGTCTCAGTGTGGTGCTTCCACTTTCCACATGTCAATAATGTTGATCTTTGTTTTCTTGTAGGCATCTAGACAATCTTCTCCTTAGGGATGATGGACGCCTTTTCCATGTTGATTTCGGTTTTATCCTGGGAAAAGATCCTAAGCCGTTTCCACCACCAATGAAACTTTGCAAAGAGATGGTTGAGGCTATGGGTGGTGCAGAGAGGTATTGGTTTTTTTCCTATATACACGTAACTTATATCACTTTCAATTTTTCCCCTTTCCGCTACACAGTTCTATTTTATGTATATATTATGCTGATTAAGGTTTCTTTGTTCTGTTATATGTTTCTATGCATTCAGCCAATACTACACGAGGTTCAAATCATATTGTTGTGAAGCGTATAACATCCTCAGGAAGTCCAGTAACCTAATATTAAATTTGTTTTATTTGATGGCGGGTTCCAACATTCCTGAAATAGCTTCCGATCCTGAAAAAGGAATTCTTAAGGTTGGCAATGTTTCTCACATTTCACTCTATTTTTGAAATCTTTCCTACCTTAAGAAAATTATTGCTATTATTTGTTTTGTTATTATAGTCCATTCCTTGGTCTGTTCTTTACTATTATTATTATTTAGCTTCAAGAGAAGTTTCGGTTGGACTTGGACGACGAAGCTGCAATACATTTTTTCCAGGATCTAATCAATGAGAGTGTCAGTGCTTTGTTCCCTCAAATGGTTGAGACCATTCATCGTTGGGCTCAGTACTGGCGTTGATACCTTTGTACCCACCTGGTATGTTATTCTTTTGATCCTGCATGGAACCTTTTCCTACTTGTTGATTGATTTACTGTTCTCTCGAAAAAAATCGCAAGTAATGTTTTTGGAATGTCAGTGGTTATGCAACCACTCGAATGGAACCAAAATTCCACAATGACAATGGTTTTTAACACCTATGAGACCACATCTTGTCACCTTCATGACTCCCTTTTGTAGAGTCTAAAATATCGTCTCCTCCAATATTCTTTGGCACAATTAAATAATAAAGCTATTACTGGACGCCGTTCTTATATTTTAGTCTAAAATATCGTCTCCTCCAATATTCTTGGGCACAATGAAATGATAAAGTTATTACTGGACGCCGTTCTTCTATTTTTCTTAACCTTGTTCTTCTTTTACTAGCAGATGAAAGGCATTTGGAGAATCATCATCTCTTGGACCATAGTGGCTCTGTGTTTTACATGTAACATGTATATAATGGTTTATTTCTGAACTTTATATCCTTATCCTCAACCGTGTTCATATGGTTTGTCCTTCAAATATTTTTATCCTAAAGTTTATATGCTTTTTTAGTTGCTCCTAGATCACACTCTATGCTCGTCTTATGATGTTTATTCTTACCTGAAAACGCCAAGTACATCAACAAACTAGAGCCTTAACTTGTATATCAAACGTGAATCTGATAAAGTTGTCCGGGAACAGTTGCTGGACTAATTTGCTTAAAGAGTTGTTATGAAGTAATAACAATTTTATTGGCCCACCTGACAAAAATTCCAGAAGCCAAAATGGAATTACACAACAAACACAGAGGAAAGAAGGCAGCTTGTTTTCTCTACAGTTTTTTCTACCACCTCCGGCTTGGACCAAACAAGCACTAATTTTAGGAGCTGAACCTCCTTAATTAACTTGATGACCTCAATTTAAATGTTTTCCCTTTTCTTTAGTATTTCTTTTTTTTTCAATCAAGAGAACTTTGAACTGCTAGAACTGGGTGCAGTTCTTTTCTCCAGCCAACTTAGTTCCAGGAAACCTGTTTGAAGTCTAACGAGCTTTTCTGTCAATGCTGATTGCTGAAGGATCATAATTTTATTTGAGTCGATTCTGTAAAGTCGTCGATTTTCTTAGATTTTCCTTTTTGATTTCCGTTCCAGTTCACTAGGTCTTTCTACGATATGATTTTCGTCGCTTAAAATTATAGTGTTCTTTTAGTCAATGAGCAAGGATTTCACACTTCAAATAAATAAGAAATTACATGGTATAAGAGAATCAAAAGACACCACAACAAAGTAACAGTAGAAATGAAATAAACAATGCTCTACAAACACTTACAAAGATGGACAATCGAGTACTAGCACACAATATATACTTGCAACTGGATCAAGAAGAAGCCAGTGATCTGACTAGATGGGGACTGATGGCGTCGCATCTACATCTTCATTTTCCCCAGCCATTTCTTCGAGTGACTTTCCTTTCGATTCAGGCACCAAGAACGTGAATAACATCCCTAAGAAGTTGATGCAACCGAGCACGATCAATGAATTCTTAATTCCAATACCAGGCGGATACCCTGCATCAGTGTTTGCACTGTCCTGGCTCTGTGCTGCATATAAGAATCCAAATGCACCAATAATTGCACCGGCTTTCCCTGCAGCCGCTGATATACCGTGACAAGTCGAATGCAACCTAGCTGGAAAGATTTCGGCTGGTACGACAAATGTAGTACTGTTAGGTCCGAAATTCGCAAAGAAAAATGTCAACGCATACATGATTATGAACCCAATTCTGTTTTCTCTTTGTTTCCAGTGATTGTAAGGAAATGCCAGAGCGAACATGAACACTGCCATGAAAAAGAAACCCATCATCTGAATTGCAAATCTCCCAATTATATCAATAAAAGCCACTGTAAACCAGTATCCAGGAACTGTTCCACAAAGCGCAATTAAAGTGTGCGCCCTGGCAATTTTATAGACTTCTTCGATTGCATTCATGGTTTTTGCTGGAGGAATCCATCCAACTGCGCTAAATATGTCTTTTTGAAACAAATTTGAGCTGTAAAAAGCTATGTCAAGTAAGAACCAAGTACTGGTAGTTCCAAGTAAATGAAGCCCGTGTCTGTGAAGGAACTGTTTAGAGAACATCCCGAACGAATTTCTTGCGTCGTTTGTTATTTGCTCAATTTTTTCTTGTTCTTCTTGAATTTCAACATTTAGAACTTTTGACATGTCTGTAGCTGCCTGTCCCGCATTCTTGGCTACCAGAGCAGTGTATCGAGCTGTCTCAGGCATTTTCATTCGCCAAATATAATCAGCCTCCGGCCCAGTTGAAGTAGAAGCATTGGCTTCATAACTTGGTGCAGAAAAGTTAGCTTTAAAAGCAGCAGAAACTATAAGTGCCACAATTCCACCAGCTAAAATTCCGAAACCCTGCATCGCAAAAACAGCAGCAATGAAAGCTCCGCGCGTTTTCTTGCTGGCGTATTCAGACATTATAGTCACCACCAATACCGAAACCAAGCCAGAACCGAAAGAAGCAAAGGGTGGCAATCACTCCTTTAGCGTGCTTACCGAAAGATAAACCAGAAGCAATGGAACAGATTACCATGATCATAAGAGTCATACCATAAACTTTTTTTCGACCCATTTTACCCCCAAGCCAGCCGAAGAAAAGCTGACCAGTGAGAGTACCGACAAGAGCAACACCATTAACGGCAGCAGCAACATTTGGTGGCAGGGAACCGGGATTTGAAGCACCGTCAACATGGTAGTAAATGCGACCCAGCAATTTAGTGACTAGCGAGATGCAAAAGAGATCGTAGGCATCTGTGAAAAAACCCATACCCGCAATTACTATTGCGGTGAAATGGTACAATTGTGTTTTTGCTAAATCAAGTGCGTTGAGCACTTCGAGTTGTTGTCTAGCCATTGTTATTCACTGCAGTGCGATGACCAACCGATCTCTTTGACAAGTCTTGAAACTTCCTGCAAAATTTAAAAACAGCGAAGTTTAATATTTTACGCCGGACAGGAAAGAAACCAAGAAAGTTATCATTACCTCTGCCTCTTTCTTTCTCCTTGTACGTAGTATTGCGAACAGCTACTTCGTGTATAGGAGGGAATTTCATTCAGGAATCTATGGGATCTCAATCGGTATATCACCCTCCTCAACATTTTAATAGTAGTAGTAGTATATATGTAGGGATCAGAGTGTTCAAAGCCAACCTTAAATTCGCAAACGTATATGGACACTCCTACGACCTCGCCAATTTAGTATTCGTATAGAGACCAAAGAGTCAATAACCATAACGCGTTTTATGGCACTCTCTTTCAATCATTTTTCTATTGCACATGATGATGTAACATTTTCTTATCTTTTTTGCTTTTGTTGTTTTGGTTGAATATGTTTGCTCTTGGAACTCTTTTTGTGAGTAACCACTATGACAGCCAAAATGCCTCACTTCTGTAGCATGTGCAAACCACTCTAGAAGTCCCATATTGACTTTCTTGAAACAAATAAGTCAGAAATTAGTTTGGGTACACGATTTCATAATGATTTTTAGAATTAAAAAAGTTTGGGAAATGTTAGAACTACTATATCTAGGGCTGCACAAGAACCGGTCTACACGACCTGGACCGGAGTAGAACCGGACATACCGGACCGGTACCGAACCGGAACCGGTCAAGCCGGTACAGATACCGGTTTTGGAAGTTGAGAACCGGATTAGACCGGTACAGACACCGGTTTTTGGGGAGAACCGTACTTGAACCGGACCATATGAACCGGTGATTATTAGCCGTTAGATCTAGATAGGATTATCATAGCCGTCCAAGACAGGTATAGAATTAACTTGTTAATTCGTTCATTTTCTTCTTCTTCACTTAGAAATCTGAGAAGCGCGGTGCTGCTGCTGCTGGAGGAGTTTGTTCTTCCTCCAAAATTCTCACTCGTTCTTCTTCAACTTGTAAGTTCCTTGTGATTTTCAATCTAGGGTTTTCTTTTCTACACTCAAAAGTTCGGTATAAATTATTGATTGATTAATTGTTCATGAACATAAAACTTAGGGTTTTGCGCATTGAGAAAAATCCTTTTCTCCTTCCTATAATTCTGTATGTATGTGTGCCCTTAATTAGGATTTTCGTTTTCTTATAAGAAATCAGTACTTCGATTACGGAGTTTTTATTACTGGTTTTGTGGTTAATTTTTGGGATTCAATTAGAATTTTAGTGTTAGAAATGAAATTTGGGGATTCTTCGATTTCTTTGTGTAGTCAACAGTAGAAATGTTTAGCAGCAAATAGGAGGAGATATTGCACAAACCATTGTTATGAAAAAGATGATGTTCTGTGCTCAAAAATGGCATGGGAAATGTCTTCTGTGAATATTAACTTCAGAATCATCAATGCCCTACTTGGATTACATATTAATCTTTAATATAACTTAGGATTACTAGTTCACTAGAAATCTAATTTTTTGGTAATGTTACATTAACACTATGTTATACTGACGCTCATCATGTACCAATTTGAATTTCAACTATTGACTTCAGCCAAATCTAATATCACCGTAACTGTCTACTTGATGAAGAACTAAAATATTGCAATTGAAAACATGTCAAGCAAACCAATTAATCACTCAAAGCTAGCAGACAGCATATATTACCTTTCCCTTTTAGCATAATACCCTCTTGTAACTGCGAAGGGCTATGTCTGTGCCATAGTCCAAATGATACAATTTTTCAGTTCTTAACAAAAATGAGATAGTTAGCCTATATATAATCCCATCTGTTTCCATTGCAGGTGGTTGCAGAGCTTGCATTGTTCTTTTGTCCAAGTATGATCCTGTGCATGAAAAGGTTGAGGATTTTACAGTGAGTTCATGCTTGACACTTTTTTCCAGTATAAATGGGTTTTAAATTACAACGAATGAAGTCCTTGGAAACATTAAAGATGGATTCCACACCATCCAAAAAAGAACCTCAGGATTCCATGCTTCTCAGTGTGGGTTTTGTACTCCAGGCATGTGTATGTCTCTCTTCTCTGCTCTTATTAACGCTGAAAAAACACAAGCGCCAAATCTGCGCCAGTATAAATGGAAATATCGTATAACTTAGTATTATAATTTGTAATGTTTTCCGGGTAAAAACCCGGTACCGGAAGTACAGGTACAACACCAGGTAAAAGTACAGCTACCGGTCCTCAAAAAGAGGTACCGACCAATACCAAGTATAGACACCGGTGCTATAAGAGAACCGGTCCGTACCGGAATATGTGCAGCCCTAACTATATCTAACTTTGGGAAATGTTAGAACTATAGTAGAACTGTATAAATAGTGGTGTAATGATACCCTAAAGACCAGTTCAAGTAGTCTCATGTAGTGGTTACCTACTGACCCATACTAAGGTGAACAATTAGTTAATTAATTAAAGTGTATAGCAGTAATCATCACAAGGGACATGTTTTGTGAAAATGAGATTTTATTCATAGTAGGTTCTGTTACCTTTTCAAAATGGAAGAATGAATGGCTATTTATAGCCAAAACTACTGAGGCGGTAAGGAGGATAAATTACACGTTTTACAATGACTCACTTAGCTGTTAAGTTGGTGAGATTTATCCACTCCCAGTTAGTCGGTCTTCCTAGTATTTACGGGAGTATTCCAGAAAATGGTGGGCCACCCCACAAGACGTGTTCACACAACACTCCTCCTTGGACCACCATTTCTAAGAGTGTTGCCTCGTTAAAATCTTATCGGTAAAATTTAGTGGGATAAAATCCGGATAAAGGAAAAAAATTACAACAAAAATCTTAGAACAGTGTTGGACACGCTGCCTCGTTAAAACCTTGACAATGAAAAACCCAGTGGGATAAAACCTTGGCGAAGAAAAAAGAGTACAGCGCGTTACAGTCCAAATCTCCCCCTGAAAAGAATCTCTGTCAATTTGTCTGCTTATATATGTGGCGCATTCCGATCCCGTAAACCAGCTTCCGGAAGTGTTTTGTCGGTAATGATTTGGTGAAGAGATCAGCATAATTCTCACAAGATTGTATCTTCTGGATCTCAATCTCGTTTTTCTTCTGGAGGTGGTGAGCGTAAAATAGTTTTGGCGAAATATGCTTTATCCTATCACCTTTGATGTAGCCTTCTTTTATTGTGCTATGCAAGCTGAGTTGTCTTCACAAATTATTGTTGGAGCACTGGTAATGGACGGTAGACCATAAGAGCTTCTGATATGCTCGACTAATGATCGCAGCCACACACATTCTCGACTCGTTTCATGTAGAGCAATTATTTCAGAGTGGTTGGCGGAGGTAGCTGGCATGCTCTGCTTACAAGATCTCCATGAAAATGCCGTGCCGCCGCTTGTAAAGGCGTATCCTGTTTGAGAAATTGCTTTGTGGGGGTCTGAAGTTAACCGGAATATGTGTAACCCTTAATCTTCAAGCAGTTCTCTGAGTCTTTTGAGTAGACAGTCCCATGTCCTTAGTGCCACGCAGATAGCGGAAAATGTGTTTTACTCCAGACCAATGTCTCTTTGTTGGCGCAGAACTGTACCTGGCTAAGAGATTCACAACAAAAGAAATGTCTGGTCTAGTACACTGATCTAAATACAATAACCCACCGATGGCACTGAAGTATGGTACTTCTTGACCAAGGAGTGTTTCGCTTTCTTCTTTGGGGAGAAATGGATCTCTTTTGGGATCAAGAGATCTCACAACCATTGGAGTGCTAAGCAGATACGATTTGTCCATATTAAAGCGTTTGAGAAGTTTCTCTATATACGCTGACTGATGGACAAGAATTCCGCCCTCATAGTGCTCAAGTTGTAGACCAAGACAAAACTTTGTTTTACCGAAATATTTCATCTCGAACTCTTTCTTTAAGCATTTTTGTGCTTTGGAGAGTTCATCAGGAGTTCCAATAAGATTGATGTCATCTACATATACAACAATTATGGAAAACCCAGTGTTTGCCTTTTTAATGAAAATACATGGGCATATAGGATTGTTCACATAACCCTGACTTAACAAGTATTCACTCAGACGATTATACCACATCCGTCCAGATTGTTTCAAACCATACAAGGCTCGATTTAATTTTAGTGAATACATATGACATGGTTTATCTGCTGGCAGCTGAAAACCTTCAGGGATTTTCATATAGATATGTGTATCCAGTTTTCCATACAGATATGCAGTAACCACGTCCATTAGATGCATGCCGAGTCCTTCATGGACTACCAGACTAATCAAATACCTAAAGGTAATTGCATCCATAACAGGTGAATATGTTTCCTCGTAATAAATCCCTGGCCTCTGTGAGAAACCTTGTGCCACTAGTCTCGCTTTATAGCGAACGATTTCATTTTTCTCATTTCGCTTGCGCACAAACACCCATTTACAGCCAACCGGGATCACGTTGTCTGGTGTTCGGACTGCAGTACCAAAAACATTGCGCTTAGCGAGAGAAAGTAATTCTGCTTGGATTTCCTTTTTCCATTTTGGTCAATCTTCCCTTTGACGACATTCCTCTATAGAGTGTGGTTCAACACCATCATCATCCAAGGCAATGTCAGTAGCTACTGTAAATGAAAATATGTCGTCAACAATCATTGTACTTCGATCCCAAACTTCTCTATTGCATGCATAATTAATAGAGGCTTCCTCATTTTGAGGTTCCATTGTCTCCGTCGAGACATTCTCCTCGTTAGGAGATCTATTTTCAGAGAGTTTGGATCCTTCTTTAATAGTCTCCTCAAAAGCACTATTAGTCAATGATTGGGATTGGCTTTTCCTCTTTCGAGGAGCAGAATCCTTTGATCCAACTGTTCGTCCACGCTTACGGCGTGCCTCAGACGACTTGTTTTCTGCCACATCCACAGATTGTCCTACAGGAACATCAATGTGTGGTGGAGCATTTTTAGCTGGCACATCTACTTTCATTATTTTTGCTGTATCTGTAAATGCATCAGGCATTTGATTTGCAATATTTTGAAGATGTAAAATCTTCTGCACCTCAGTTTCACACTGGCTTGTGCGCACATCAAGATGAGACAATTCTGGTGTATACCAGGATAATTCACGTCGTTCTTCAGGAAATAACTTTCCTCCCCCTAACGGTGGGAAGACTATCTCATAAAAATGACAATCTGCAAATCTAGCCGTAAAAACATCCCCTGTTAATGGTTCAAGATATCGAATTATAGATGGTGAGTCAAATCCAACATATATCCCAAGTCGACGTTGTGGGCCAAACTTGGTCCGCTGTGGTGGTGCAATAGGAACATAAACAACACACCAAAAAATACGCAAGTGAGATATGTCTGGTGGATGACCTAACACATGTTGTAAAGGAGAATACTGATTATTTGCACAAGGTCTATAGCGCACCAGTGCAGCAGCGTGCAAAATTGCATGTCCCCAAGCAGAAACAGGGAGCTGAGTTTTCATAAGCATAGGTCGGGCAATGAGTTGCAGGTGTTTAATGAGTGATTCTGCTAAACCATTCTGTGTATGCACATGAGCAACAGGATGCTCAACCTCAATGCCTAACGACATGCAATATGCATCAAATGCCTTTGAAGAAAACTCCGTTGCACCATCAAGCCGAATGGACTTGATAGAATAATCAGGAAAATGAGCACGTAATTTAATAATTTGGGCAAGGAGCCGAGCAAATGCTAAATTACGTGTCGAAAGTAAACAAAAATGTGATCACCTAGCAGAAGCATCGATCAGAACCATAAAATACTGAAAGGGTCCACTGTAGGGATGTATTGGACTACATATATCACCTTGTATTCTTTGCAAGAAAGTAGGCGATTCCAGAACCACTTTTGTCAAGGATGGTTTCGTAATCAGTTTCCCCAAAGAACAAGCAGTACAACCAAGTTGTTTGTTAAGCAGAAGTTTCTGCAAAGGATGTCCCTGACAGGTCTGAACAATTTTACTCATCATAGTAGAACCTGCGTGTCCAAGTCGATTGTGCCACAACACAAATGTATTCGGGTCATAAAACTTTCGAACTACAACCGAATAAGATTCAACTTTTCGAATCTTTGTATGGTACAACCCAGAAGCGAGAGCTGGAAGCCTCTCAGCAATATGCTTTCCGTTAAGCGATGTAATATATAAGTACTCCTTATTGTTCTCATCAACCGTTTTAATATGGTATCCATTACTGCGTATATCTTTAAAACTCAACAGATTCCTATGGGATCCGGAGGAATATAACGCATCATTGATAGTGAATATGGTACCACATGGTAATGAGACACAAACTTTACCAGCACCTTCTATAAGATGGTAGTGATACTAGCCTTGGACCTTTTCAAGGTTACGAAGTACTTAGTACTTCGAAATATTGAATTTGTCGTCCCACTATCAACAAGACAAAATTCACCATCGGGATTGCTTTTAGAGTCCATACCCTTTCATATACATAGAGAAGGTATAAGATAGTTGCACAAAATAATTTTAGCAACACACGTATATTACATACATTCATACATATTACACAAATACAAGCCCAAAAATTAGTACAAGACAAAAATACCAAAAATAGGTAAGTACAAAATAAGGTATCACACTAAAAACGGGATATTACAACTTTAATTTACACTGAACAACCCATCAGCAAACTGGTCAAAAGCAGTCTGGTATCCATTTCCCTCAAAATCGAGTAGGTAGTCAGAAAATGTCGTCGAATTTAGTTAGTCTGGATTTTATGCCACTTGAGGACTCCGTTGAAAACTATCTCTCATGGGCGCTCGATGCAGAGCTGCATCTGGAAGCGAATAAACTTGGTCATACGATCATTGGAGGAGATTGTACATCAGAAGAACGCGCTAGAGCTGTAGCTTATTTGTGCCGTCACCTCTCCCCAACCCTAGAAAATAAGGTAACACACTAAAAACGGGATATTACAACTTTAATTTACACTAAACAACCCATCAACAAACTGGTCAAAAGCAGTCTGGTATCCATTGCCCTCAAAATCGAGTAGGTAGTCAGAAACCCCTAACTTTGGAGATTCAGTGGAAATATTGCGTTCTGCCAAATTCATCTCAACGTTTGCTTCCCTTTTCTTGTGAGGCTCACAGAGATCAGCGCGGCAGCATTTATACCAATGGTCTTTAGAACCACAACGATAGCAACCCTCGTCATTTTTCTTCGGGGGATTCTCAGATTTCTTTTGAGAATTGGAAGTCGATCCCTTCCCTTTATCTTGCTTCGCTCCCACATTTTTGTTATACGGATGGCTGTTGGCATTTCTATGCCTATAGCCTCCGCGTTTACGCTTCTTTCCACGAAAACCCTGCTTACGACGATCATGTCCATGTCCAGAATACGATGCCCTATTTACTTCGGGCACCGGAGCAGAACCACAAGGACGGACTCGTGAGTTTTAATTAACAATTCGTTATTCTGCTGAGCCACGAGAAGACAGCATATAAGATCAGAATACCGTGTAAAACGGCGTTCCCGATATAACTGCTGAAGTACAATATGCGAAGCATGAAATGTGCTTAACGTCTTCTCTAGCTTGGATTCTTCTGACAACGGCTCACCGCACATCTCAAATTGAGCAGCGATTTTATGCAATTCAGAATTGTAAGCCGATACAGATTTAAAATCCTGAAACTTCAGATGAATCCATTGGTCACGAATTTTTGGCAGGGTGACCACTTTAAAATGGTGATATTTCCCTTTTATGGTACTCCATAACTTTTGAGGTTCTCTACAGTGTGCTACCTCATGTTTCAGGGTTGGGGAGAGGTGACGGCGCAAGTAAGCTACAGCTCTAGCGCGTTCGTCTGATGTACAATCTCCTCCAATGATCGTATGATCAAGTTTATTCGCTTCCAGATGCAGCTCTGCATCGAGCGCCCATGAGAGATAGTTTTCACCGGAGTCCTCAAGTGGCATAAAATCCAGACTAACTAAATTCGACGACATTTTAAAAGAAATGTGATAGAAATGTCAAATCTGCCGGAACAGAGCCTGAAAATGATCGGAACAGACGACCACCCCTTTAGCTTGATTGAATGCTGGAACACCACGTACACACCGAGCTATTTCGTGCCGATAACGTTTTATGAATTACTATATCCAACTAACTTTGGGAAATGTGAGAACTATAGTAGTACTGTACAAATAGTGGTGTAATGATACCCTAAAGACCAGTTCAAGTAGTCTCACGTAGTGGTTACCTACTGACCCATACTAAGGTGAACAGTTAATTAATTAAAGTGTATAGCAGTAATCATCACAAGGGACATGTTTTGTGAAAATGAGATTTTATTCATAGTAGGTTCTGTTACCTTTTCAAAATGGAAGAATGAATGGCTATTTATAGCCAAAACTACTGAGGCGGTAAGGAGGATAAATTACACGTTTTACAATGACTCACTTAGCTGTTAAGTTGGTGAGATTTATCCACTCCCAGTTAGTCGGTCTTCCTAGTATTTACGGGAGTATTCCAGAAAATGGTGGGCCACCCCACAAGACATGTTCACACAACACTCCTTCTTGGACCACCATTTCTAAGAGTGTTGTCTCATTAAAATCTTATCGGTAAAATTTAGTGGGATAAAATCCGGATAAAGGAAAAAAATTACAACAAAAATCTTAGAACGGTGTTGGACACGCATATGATGCCTCGTTAAAATCTTGATAATGAAAAACCCAATGGGATAAAACCTTGGCGAAGAGAAAAAAGTACAGCGCGTTACAGTCCAAGACGTGTTCACACAACATATTGGTTTATATTTTATATATTATTGAAATTGTATTTTTCTTTTTGTTTCATCTCCCCTTCTTTAACGACAACTAGACCAACCAAAAGTCAACAAACTAACTTATATCAGCCGTTTGATTTCTATTCTTGAAAACTGAACTGTTAGATTATAGAATATTCATAAAAGCTTCCTATCATAATTTTCTTTTTCTCTGTGTGCAAATCTTTTCGTTACTTTTTAATTGGACGCAAATACCGTTCCGCATTATCCATCAACGAAAAGCGGTATATTTTACATGGTTCAAGGGTAGTTACAGCTCATGTGTATCAAAAAATTTCAGATGCATTGACTCATCCTCTCTTCTCTGATTACTTCCTACAGCTTCTCACCAGCCCTACCACTACCATCATTACCAACAACACTAGCGATTTCACTACCACCACACAAAATACCAGCACCACTATAAATACCACCATCACTAACAGCACCATCCTCATCCTCCACCTCCTTCAATTCATGCAACTATGCAACACCATCACCATCATTACACCGGTTTCCAAAAGAAATATGATTCGTATCATCCAGTTTCATCTTCTTCGATATTCACCAGTACCACCCTCCTCCACCTCCTTCGGTTTTTCCATCACCACCATTACAAATGGTAACCAGTACCATCACCACAAATTTTTACTGAAACCAAAACAATAACCACTTATGAAGCTTCCTATTTCTTTATTTATTTTCTATTCATTATTCACTAGCAATGCCATCACAACCATCACGACTGCCGTAGACAACACCAGCACCACCACTAAATTTCATGAAAATCACAACATTTTAAAGAAATTAAGATTAAAAGAATTAATTAAAAAGAAAAAGAAAAATCTCCAATTAAAAATCTAAGAAACCACCTTGGTCAAACACCAAAGGAATTCGATAATTCCTAAAAAAGAAATCCATAACATATTTTCTTTTCAGTAGGGTCATCAATGATGTTATGAGCTCACAAACTTGAACAAACAAACGTAATAGCATAGTGATGTGAGTGTGTGTTCTGTCCGTGTGCTAGTCATGTGATCAGAGTCGTGTGCTATGCACGTGTTGAGAGTTGAGAGAAGAGTTCAGAGAAGTCAGGTGAGTATATAGAGTCGAGTCTGTCACGTAATTCATTATCTTTATCTTAATCAAAATATATTGATTCAAACCGTATACAATAGAAATATATACATTCAATTCTTTGAATGTTAGCAAGGTATCATACTTGGGAATCACAATTCTCAGTGGTATCGATTCATATTTCACTAATAAACCTTAATTTTCTTTAATCTTACTTCTTCTGCTGCCGTTCTTCATCGAACTCTGATTGTTCTTTATTACAGATCTACGGTTATATTTCATCTTTACACAAAATTAAATCTCAGATCTAGATTTATTACCTAAAATACATCCAATTTCATATTCAATCAAAGTTTTTCATCATAATTAGGTTGTTTTTTGTATCTAATTTATTTATCAGGATCTGTTGTTCTTGTTCCCTGATACCGAGAGAGTCTAAGCATATTCAAGTCCGCTACACCAAGGTCTAGTGAAAAAGCGGGGGTCTAACAACACCACCCAAAATTTCGCTTAGCAATCTGTATGGACAAACTCGAATATACGTTTAAGAGAATCAACAAGACTCAATCAATTAAAAGTATATCAACGAGTTTATATCTCTCTCTTGATTTGATTTACTCAAGCAGGAACTGCGAGTTCTAATCAAATACAAGGAATAACTTGGATGGTACCAAAGACCAATATCCAAGGATCAATCAACGACAATCAACAAACAAAGGTTGGATTACTCTAATTGATGATCTAACGCACAAAATGTATTATTTCATTTATAAAGACAAAATAATATAATGCGGAAATTGAAATAACACAGACACCAGAAATTTTGTTAACGAGGAAACCGCAAATGTAGAAAACCCCCGGGACCTAGTCCAGATTGAAAACACACTGTATTAAGCCGCTACAGACACTAGCCTACTCCAAGCTAACTTCGGACTGGACTGTAGTTGAACCCCAATCAATCTCTCACTGATCCAAGGTACAGTTATGCTCATACGCCTCTGATCCCAGCAGGATACCGCGCACTTGATTCCCTTAGCTGATCTCACCCACAACTAAGAGTTGCTACGATCCAAAATCGCAGGCTTTGACAAAAAAACAAATCTGTCTCACACATACAAGTCTATCAAAGGATCAATCTGTCTCCCACAGATAAACCCTAAAGGTTTTGTACCTTCTTTTGATAATAATCAAGGTGAACATGAACCAATTGATAATCCGGTCTTATATTCCCGAAGAATAGCCTAGAGTTATCAATCACCTCACAATAATCTTAATCGTATGGTAGCGAAACAAGATGTTGCGGAATCACAAACGATGAGACGAAGATGTTTGTGATTACTTTTTATATCTTGCCTATCGGAGATATCAGACTCAATCCAATCAATCTGATTGTACTCGTACGATACAAGATGCAAGATCAGATCACACAACTACGATAAAAGTAGTATCGGTCTGGCTTCACAATCCCAATGAAGTCTTTAAGTCGTTAACCTGGTTTTACAAGAAGAAAACCAAAGGTTAAAGGAGAATTGACTCTAATATGCAAACTAGTATCACACGCAAGGTGTGGGGATTAGTTTTGCACAATACTAGATATCTCATTTATATAGTCTTTCAAATCAAGGTTTGCAATCAATGTTAGCTTAGTAACAAAGCATTCAATATTCACCGTTAGATGAAAACCTGATTTAGATTCAAGCTAATATTTCTCAACCGTTAGATCGAA
The DNA here is from genome assembly GCF_003573695.1 of Papaver somniferum. Taxonomy (NCBI): domain Eukaryota; kingdom Viridiplantae; phylum Streptophyta; class Magnoliopsida; order Ranunculales; family Papaveraceae; genus Papaver; species Papaver somniferum. The sequence goes on from NC_039358.1 coordinate 16,026,700, forward strand.
AACTTAGCTTGTTACACACACTTGACAATGCACACTTCTAGGTTTGTTAACCTTACCCAAACGTATGCACTTGTTGGTTCAATAATAGTCAACAAAAAGGTTAGCCATATGAGCATTTCATATCAACCATGTTCTTCTTCACCATAACTAGTTCAAATGACTTCAAATGAACTAGTTAGAGAGTTATTCAATTGCAAGGAAATCTTATGTACTACAGAAGACACAATTGAAGCAAAGATGATTTGATTCACTTGAATCGGTTCATGAAATTTTATATACACGGTTTGCAAACTGCATTCCTTAGTCTTTTTAAGTTTAAGTTCAGAAATCATCTTCAGATATATAACCTTCTCAAGTTCCCAGACTAGGTTCGCGGACTTAAGCTACTGGGCAGAGTTTACAAACTCCAGCAGAAAATCTCGGCAAAAGACCTTCCGTCGGTTCGCGGACTGGGTTCGCGGACTGGTACTCACGCAACTAGTTTGTCAACTCTAGCAGAATTTCTCGGGATGAGAAGTTCGGTAGTTCGCGGACTTGGCAACAAGCCATTCTTCCGGTTTCTCTTGATCAACAAAGTTCGTAAACTTTGGTTCAAGGAATATGACTTATACATAAATGTGTTTCCACAACAATGCTTATGTCCACCATTGGTTATGTAATCTAAACTCTCATTTCAATCATTGAAACATTCTTAGAGGATGTTGTATAGTTGTTACACCATTTCTCGTCAAAAGAAATTTTCAAAGTGATTGAAACATATCATGACTTTCGTCACTAGGTAAAGATAAACTTGATTGAAGCGAACAGCTTACCAGCACATATTTCGAGATATAGATAGGTGAGGTATACTCAGCTCGAAATACCAAATGTGTATAATCCAAGTCTATATTTATATCATACGACTTCTTGTCTCAAAGAGTAGGAGATAGAGTAGATATACTTTTGAGTGATAGATATGTTCAAGTCGTCACATACCTTTTTGTCGAGAAGTTCCACCGGTTCCTTGAGTAGTTTTTCTTCTTGTATGATGAATCGCCATGAAGTCCTTGAACTCAGCTACACTTTCTATCCTAGTCCGAGACATAGCTATAGTAGACTAGAAATCAAGACTTATAGTTTTGATCACTAACATTGACAAAGATGCTTGAGATAGCAACGCATGCGAGTTCGACCGAGCAATGCTCTAACAATCTCCCCCTTTGTCAATTTTAGTGACAAAACTATCTATACATATGGAATACAAAAAAGATAAAGAAACTTTAGTAACTCCTATTCCTCATGTCTAATTTTCAACATTCCTCGAAATCTTCGTCACTTCCAAGTACTCCAATGATCCCAAAGGTTGTAAGTTTAGCATCACCGTTGTTTAAGATCCGTAGCTATAACAATGAGAAAGCATCGGTCTCGATCATTGTTATACAGTGTCATAGTATTATTACACAGTGTCAGAGTTCAATTGTATCACAACTTCAACAATAATACTATGGTGATATGTATCACTCCCCCTTAGTCAATACTCCATCTCACATGGAAACCATTCCCCCTTACATAATGATCCGAAAACCATATGTATTTGTAGTATGAACTACGTATTAATTGTCCCCCTTTTTGACAATAAAATTGGCAAAGGTACAAGAACGGTATCCTAATGAAATTTCTATAAGAGACGTTTCATAGACTAAAAGAAGAATACATACCAACTAATTTATATGCAATCATAAAGCCGAAGCTAAATGCATTCATCAAGGAGTTTAAAGATACAAGATAACCCCTCTAATATTACACAGTCGCACACCCTTCAAGATATGACCATTAAGCACAAGTTTAAATGAACTCTCCCCCCATTTGATGTCATTCCCGAAAGAACAACACGAGCGACCTTAATTTCAAAAGAAAAGAAGGATTTTGAAACAAAAATGACACTAACAAGACAAAAAAAACTTTAAAGAAACTGAACTGGAGGAAACCTACTGGAGTTTCAAACTCAATTGCCCAAAATATAGAGATAAGCATAGGGGCAAAAGTTATAGAAACATTTTAATGAACCAAAAAAACACCAATAGACTGCCGCAAGTGTTGAAACGTAGCAGTGTCTAATGGTTCGGTAAGAATATCAGCCAATTGTTGTTCGTAAGGCACAAATTCCATACTTATGATACCATTTTCATAGAGATCACGAATAAAATGGTACCTTATGTCAATGTGCTCTATTCTTGAGTGCTCAATGGGATTCTCAGTGATTCGAATCACACTAGAGTTATCACAAAAGATCTTCATTAATCCAGTATCAACTCCATAATCAACTAGCATTTGTTTCATCCATAAGAGTTGAGTACAGCATAATCCAGCAGCAATATATTCTGCTTCACATGTAGACAGGGATTGAGAATTTTGCTTCTTGCTATGCCAAGCTACAAGATTCAGTCCTACATAGTAGAAACCCCCTGATGTACTCTTTTTGTCTTCTACATATCCTGCCCAATCAACATCTGAATAAGCAAACAGATTAGTGTTAATATTAAAAGTGTAAGATAAACCATATCCGGCAGTGTGATTAATATATCGAATAATCCTTTTTGCAGCTGCAAGATGAGACTCTTTTGGATTTGCATGAAACCTGGCACAACAACCAACACTGAAATAAATATCAGGTCTAGTCGCTGTAAGATACAAAAGACTACCAATAATAGATCAATACAACTTTTGATCCGTTTTTACTCCTTTCTCATCTCTATGTAGTTTACCAGTGGTGGGCATAAGTGTCAATTTTGGAGAAGACTTATCCGGGCCGAACCTTGTCACAAGATCTCGAGCATACTTCTCTTGGGATAAGTAAATTCCATCCTTACTTTGTTGAATTTTGTAATCCTCAGAATAATTTTAATTCACCAACATTGCTCATTTCAAATTCTTTAGCAAGGGAGACTTGGAAGTCCTTTGCAAATTTTTCAGAAGTTGATCCATAGATGATATCATCTACATAGATTTGAGCTATGTAAACAAGGTTTTATCAGCTCCGCCTCTTGAAAAACCTTTTCTAATCAGAGAAGTGGAAAGTTTTTCAAACCAGGCTCTAGGTGCTTGTTTCAACCCATACAATGCCTTTTTGAGTTTTAGCACATGATAAGCGAAATCAGGGTTTTCAAACCCCTTAGGTTGAGCGACATAGACTTCCTCCTTTAAAATTCCGTTGGGAACGCGGATTTTATATCCATTTTAAACAGCTTAACCTTAAGAAAACAAGCACGAGCTAACAGAAGATGAATGGACTCAAGGCGTGCCACAGGAGAAAAGGTCTCATCAAAGTCAATCCCTTCAATCTGTGAATATCCTTGAGCGATAAGTCTAGCTTTGTTTCTGACGATCGTGCCAAATTCATCGGACTTATTCTTGAATATCCATTTGGTACCAACAATATTGATATTGGAGGGACAAGGTACAAGTTCCCACACATCTTGTATTTGAAATTGATTTAACTCTTTATGCATTACATTCACCCAAAAGGGATCGTTCAGAGCTTCATCAATATTTCTTGGTTCTACTTGTGAAAGATAACAACCAAAATTGCACATATTTCGAAGTTGTCCTCTTGTATTGGTTGTAGAATCTATTCCTCCAATAATACTATTGGGATCATGATTTCTTTGTACCCAGAGATGTCATGGAGGAACACGTTCTTGTTCGTCAGGAATGGCTTGGTCAATGCTATTTTCCTCGTCACTAGAAATGTTAGGATCAGTAACCGTTGGGATAACTTCAACTGATTCTGGAATTTCTTTGACTTTCTCAATTGTCTCAGTTGGAGGCAATTCAACAAGAGGATTATCCTGACGAAAGTTACTAATATCGTCGATGATAACATTAGCAGATTCCATCATGACTTGTGTTATGAGATTAAATACTCGAAAACCACGACTATCAGAAGCATAGCCAAGAAAGATACCTTCATCACTTTTGGTGTCGAATTTCCCTTTCTGTTCTCGAACTTTCAGAATATAGCACTTACTTCCAAACACCCTGAGATAGTGTAGGTTGGGTTTCCTTCCGTACCACAACTCATAAGGAGTGTTAAGGGTTTTAGACCGTAAATACACACGGTCGATCAAATAACATGCTGTAAAAACAGCTTCTCCCCAAAATCTTAACGGTAAGTTTTTGTTATGGAGCATTATCCTGGCCATTTCCTGAATATTTCTATTTTTTCTTTCAGCAACTCCATTTGCTTGAGGAGTGATAGGTGGTGAGTATTGTTGAATGATCCCCAGTTCGTCACAGAATTCAAATACTTTGGTGTCTTTGAATTCAGTTCCACGATCGCTTCTAATTTTCTTTAGTTTGCGACCTTGTTCGTTTTGGATCCTTTTAACAATAATCTTGAATTCACCAAGAGTTTCATTCTTATGAGATAGAAATGCAACCCAAGTGAATCTGGTGTAATCATCTACCATAACTAAAGCATACTTCTTACCAGCAACAGTGGGTTGTTGAATTGGTCCAAATAGATCCATATGAATTAAATCAAATGGAGCTTTAGTGAGAATATCTCGAGATGATTTGTGGTGAACTTTCGTTTGCTTACCCTTTCGACAGGCACCACATACACCTTCAATCTTTGCATTGATTTTGGGAATGCCTCTAACAAGTTCTTTGTTAATGATCTTAGTTAGAAGACGATAATTGATGTGACCAAAACACTCATGCCAAAGATGTGTAGATTCCACCTTAGTCAAATTGCAACGATTACTAAACTGCATATCAAATAGATAACAGTTGTTTTTACCACGAGTTCCTTGAAAAATTACTTTCCCAGTTTTGTCTACAATGTCACATCCATTTGCATTGAAGTCAACTCGATGGCCTTTGTCACAAATTTGACTAATAGAAAGAAAATTAGCAGTCATACCTTTTACGTATACTACATCATGGATTTCTGGAACACCGGGCAGTTTGATCGTTCCCTTCTTGCTGATGTAGCAACAACTCCCATCTCCAAACGTTACAGTACCTCCTTCATAGTAAATAGATGAAACAAACCATGTGAGATCACCTGTCATATGTCTACTACATCCACTGTCAAGAAACCATTGAAAAGGAGAAGTAGATCTTAAAGCAAATGCACCCATACTATTATTACTCCCCTGTTTAGAGTTTCCTGATAGTTTTGTATGTCCTTTCAGAGTATCAAAAAGTTGTTTAGTTTTCTTACAAAGATTACTTGCAACATTCAGACTCTTTTGAAACGACATACAAACTTGTTGAAGGTGATTGGAAGAACAACAACAATACGAGCCAAAACCTTGAAGTTTGTCTGAGTGGTTCCTAGTCATATCAGTTTTCACAATAACCGGTCGTTGATTACTATCTGACTTACGACTATTCTTTGAAGAGGAACAACTGGATTTTCTCAGATTCACCAAGGGACTATTACCAGATATCAAATCCTTAAGAATTGCAATTTCTCTAGAAAGATCAGAGTTGACCAGGATTTGTTCATCCAACCCTTTTTGAAGAGTAGCCAGGTTTTTAAACCTGGTGAAGCGTCAATTGAGACTCTATGGTCCATATAGTCAGATCGCTACAAACACAGACTTTTTAGGTATTGAACGTGTTTGCCTGCTCTGATACCAATTGAAAAAGCGAGGGTCTAATAACACCACCCAATATTTCTCTTAGCAATCTGTATGGACAAACTCGAATATACTTTTACGAGAATCAACAAGACTCAATCAACTAAAAGTATATCAACAAGTTTATATCTCTCTCTTTATTTGAAGTCCTTGAGCTCAGCTACACTTTCTATCCTAGTCCGAGACTTAGCTATAGTAGACTAGAAATCAAGACTTATAGTTTTGATCACTAACATTGACAAACATGCTTGAGATAGCAACGCATGCGAGGTCGACCGAGAAATGCTCTAACATCTAGTTAGGGCAAAAACTTAAATTCGTTCCACTAATTGGATTCAGCAGGAGGTTGAGAAGTTGTTGGTCTTAATTATTATTTCAAGGCAGTCATCACCAAGGTGTTAGAGTATCTATCGGTTCTAATGATGTTTTTGAGTTTGAATTTCGTATAGGAGGTGATATGTGTACGAATCACAAGGTTTGAGTTCTCTTTGCTTCATTCAATTTTTTTATCGAGTTTGATTTGAAATATCATTAATCTCGTACGGAGTTGTGATTACTCATGGTTCTAAGTGTGAAGTTAGATTTGATCTTGATGCTTTACTGCAATGTTGTCAAAAAGGATTAAGCATGTGTTTTGAATCCTTCAAACCTAGTCCTAGAGGTCTTGTTTATCTTGATTTCCAGTTTGGTTGTTTGGATTGAAATTTCTTACCTCAAAAGCTAAAATATGACTCTATGTTGGTAATCTCTAACTTTTTCTTTAGATTACTTTGGAGTTGATATCATGTGTTCATTTTCTACATCGCTAGCTCAATAACAGACAATTCCGTCTTCAAAAGATGTTTTCAGCATAACTAAATCTGTGGCAACTATTTTTTTCATCAAGTTCAACTTGTACTGATACCTGGTGCTTTTGGATCTGTGCATGCCTATCTCTGCTACACATTGTCTAGATTAAAGAGAAGTTTAATGTTGTTCCATTTGAAAGTGAGGAAAATCTCATCTTGAATCGAAGATGTGTATTGATGAGTGTATGGAGTGAGCATTTGATGCACTATTTGTGTTTAGATTACTTATTTCCATTTCATCCTATTGATGCTAATTTTGGTACAGTCCTTGTCATGTGTGAGATCACGAGTGAGTTGGATTGCACGTTTAATGATGAAACTGAAGATGTTGTTATGAGATTGAAACTGGTGAGATATATAAGTACAAGTCGATATTATATTTGATGAGTTTGCATTCAATTTCGAATGTGGCCTGGTGTTCTTTATCGTTTTATTGCCCTTTTTTACTTTTTTATTCAATTTATACTTTGGGTGAGTGAATAATTTCTGGTACTTTAATAAGTACTAGTGTGCTGAATAAAGCAAAGCAATTATCAATCTTACTCGTATGTTGATGTCCTTCATTTGATGCTCTCAACTAATCCTAATGTCATTGGTATATGCAAGTTAGTGGTGCTGGTAATGTATTTGTGTGAGACTGCAGTTTACAAGCTCATGCTATTATGCAATTGAAATGCACCTGCTTATGTGGCCTGTTATAGTGTTCTCTGATTATACTACTTCTTCCACTTACTGTGCTGGTTTATCATCAGTGTACTACTACAGTTTATGTGTATGGAGCTGAACAAATTGATTCCCGTGTACTCTCAATCCAACCATTCTTTCTTCTGCAACAATTAGTGGTTAGCCTACCAATTATACTTTGTCGCATTCCTGCTCATGCTACAACAACTACTGTTATCAGATATGTGACTCTTAATCTTTTGGCTTAATATTGGATTATGCGCATGGTTATTACAGTATATACATCAAGTGTAGAAATATATGTTTTTCACTGTGAAGAGTTTTCAGAAATACATGGTTGCTATAGTTGAAGATTTTTCAGTGTGAAAGGAAGATTCTTCATGTTGTTTTGCTCCACTTCATCAAGCCTCTCTGAACCAACATCATTATTTAGACATCAGTTGTTTAATACCTGTCTTCTTGCAACATTCCCGAGGCTTCAACAGCTGCTTGTCTATGCTCTTGAAGTGCAATCTTAATGATGATGTGTGTCAGTTTGTATTCAATGTATTTCAAAGAATTGTGATTCTCATCTCTGATATCATGCTCATGCTAACATTCAGAGAATCGAATGTCTACATTTCTACTGTATACGGTTTGAATCAATATTTTGATTAAGAGAAAGTTAATGAATCACAGGACAGACTTGACTCTATATACTCATCTAAATTCCCTGAACTCTTCTCTCAACTCTCAACACGTGCATAACACATGACTCTTATATTAATAGCACACAGACAACACACACACACTCACATCACTATGTTATTAAGATGATCATGGTAAATTTTGAATCTGACACAAAACCATGATCTACTGTAATTGTTAGAAGAAATCAAAATATCCCACCTAATATTTTGGATTAGCTCAGTAGCTCATTCAAATATAATAACAAAATTTTAATTACAGTTGCCAAATTGAAATTTGGAGAAGAAGTTGAATACCCGCGCAGATGAATAAGTTTTTACCTTGGTAAGGATGAGACGATCCAGTTTAGATAGAACCAAAAGGACTTAATTGAGATACGTCATTTTTTTCTTCTGATTATCTGTCAAATAAGTGTTTGTGAAACTCAGATGATTACCTATAACATCATGTACTTCTTTATGGTGCACTAGCTTGGAATAATCAATTCGAATTCGCCAAGTGTCATGAAGATCAACTGATTTAGCTACACGTGTATATGAAGTAACGACGTGTATCTTTTTAATTTTCAGAATGAAAGTTATTTTGGTCGGTCAAATGCAATATACAATCGTGTGGCAAGATTTAGCTACACATGTCTATGAAGTAACGACGTGTATCTATTTAACTTTCAGAACGAAAGTTATTTTGGTCGGTCACATGCACTATACAATCGTGTGACAATCGGTAACATCCTAGAGGATAATAATATGAATAGAATACTCAAGTGAAAAGATCAACCACGTTAGACCAATCTTGGTAATCCTAGATAAATTGTTAATCCCCTATTAATAATCTTGGGAAAACACAAATATCGCCAATCTTACGAGTTTTGGTAGTCACAAGTACGTCAAAATAGTCCTTTAATGAATTTGAGAAATAAATGACCATAATTGGGACTATCAATTCAATCATACGGTACTATTGATTGATATAGTTATAAATAATTTATTTTATTTACTTTGGTTAATTTGAGGGTTTGGACTCTGAAATCCCAAAATGCAAAATACGTTAAACAAAAACCGTTGTTTGCTGATACTTGCACGTGCACTCTACTTGTATGTTTAATAGATTCAAAAAAGGAAGAAAATAAGGAAAATAAGAATACACGAATGAGATTATCAATTATCACTTTTGTTGATGGTGGGTGTTTTTTATAGTCAGACGAACACTTTTTACAAGAATATGTTGTTTTTGGTCCCGTTCGAAAATATATGTATAATTTTAATTTCGTAAAGAATTGAGAATATAAACTCTACCAATGGTAATTGGTGTGCATATTTTCTTTAGAAGTATCTTTCCTCCGTCACAACAGAAAAAATCCCTTCACGGGAAAAGCTTACTTGCTCAGATCTCAGTTGTTTTGTGTCGGTGCTGAAAGGGATTCTCTTTCCTCTCCTTCCTTTTATCATGTCCTTTGTTTATCTAGGTTTATTTATGTTTAGATGTTATGTTTTGATAAGTTTTGTATACCCTTATGGTGGTTTTATCTTATATATTATAGAGGATTATCTCAGTTTTAATGATCGTTCTTGATTACTATGGGTTTTAAGATCACTTGGCGTCGAGAATTTCATCTTTTTTGTTTCCGGCGAAGGAATCTTCACCGGAGTCTCCATCTTGGATTATCAGGCGATGAAGTATTCATCGGAATCTTCATCATTGATGTTTCTAACGACGGAATTCTCATACTAAGTTTTAAGATATTTGAGCAAATCATTCCAACTTTAGGATCAAAGAATAAAAACAAACAAAATGGCTTGAATTTAATTCTGAGAAAAACCATTATTCCACCGACTTAATCGATTCTTACTCATGATTTTCTCATGCTCCGTTAATACTTCTACTTTTCGTAGTTGAAAGGAATCGATGAGATTGGTGGTCCGATTCCTATTGGGATCTATGGCAGAATCGATCCCTACCTGTTGGGGATCTCTAGTAGAACCGATCCCCATGGAAAAATCTATAATTGAACTCACGTATACTTTAAGGTTTGTATGAATTTGGAAGTTGGTTTTGCAAAATAGGAAAATTCAAGATACCGACATTATGAGTAATTTTCACATGTGTACAAATCTTAACTATCATTGTTCAAAGATATTCCTTGATACTCAACATGAGATCCCAAACCTGAATGTTCGAGAATCTTTTTGTTAAGATTTTCAAATATATATGTTTTATTTTTCCAGCAAGCAAAACATATATGTGGAAGATATATTAGTTAAATATTGTGTATGCTAGCTAATATTGAGTTGTAATCAGAGAGGGATTTCGATATGATAGTTGGATATTGGTCGGAATTAGACAAACCGAAGATATATATTTATTGCATATCTTTGAGAATTTTCAGAATTTGGGAACTACTTGGTATGCATACTACCTTGCTCTGTTAATAGAGAAGTTTTGTTCATCTTACAAACTTGATCCCGAGGCAGGCACTTCATCTGGTAATCACTTCTGGAATCCGACTGAAGTATTAATACTAGAATATTTTTTGAATATTCCTATTGAGAGGAGAGAAATCTAATTAGGTGAAATCTCTTATGCTAGATTCGTTTAAAGACTTCTTTGGGATCAAGAAGCATATACGAGTACCGTTGGTGGGAAACTAGAATCATATTGTTATATTAGTTTTCTTTGATTATTATTTGATTGTGAAATAATGAGTTATTATCTTCTAGACAGGTTCTTGTTTATTACATGGTCTTTATATTTTGATATAAGGCCACTCAAAACTTTGAAAATTTGACTGCTACAAATCTAAGTGATTCTATACCCATAAGATAGATCTATTGATTTTTCATTGTTAACAGACTCTGTTATGTGCGACAAATCAATAGAGGAATCAAGTTGTTTTGCAGGTTGTTACTTTGAAGATTAAATTCAAGACTAAAGAATTTGAAGATCTGAAGACTTTTTTTTTCCTTTTATCTAGGTGTGACTTTCTGTGACTTAATTGAAAAACTGTTTATTTCGGTAAAAATATGTCTTTTGAGATCTACACGTTTTTTTGTGATTTTATCATAAACCTTGTAATCAAGATTGATTATTTCGGTAGTCATTGTCTTGGTTGATATTTATCGTATAACACCATATCTATATATTTGTAGTATATGATTATTGGACTTTCAAAATGCCACTGGTGCTTGTTGCAATTCAACCCGAATAATCTCTAACTATATAAAATATTCAGAACTTGCTCTGTTGTCACCTTCTTCCTTGACCTTGCTCTCAAATACCACACTCTTAGATGAATTACTCACTAGTATATAGCAACTTGAATGTGTTCAAGTGATACATCCCGTAACTGAATTACTTGAACTCGTTTCATTTATATAAATCGAACCGCACTGTCCTAAGTAATGTTGTACCATTTCACAGAAAAGAGTCTCCGTTGAGCCACTCCAAAACGAAGAGCCTTCATCGCTCTGTTTCAAAGGGTAAAACCATAGTCACCTAGAAGATCAACCCCTCTCATAACCGACTCTGGTCAGACTTCTTACGCGGACTAAACACTCTTTAACGTCGCCCTAGGACTTTAGCCAAACTATCAAAGACTACCCAGTATCATCCTTGGTCTCTGATAAGACACAAGACTCCTTAACGTCACCAAAGGTATAATATCGAATATGAGACTCCTTAGCGTCACCACGGGTCTCTCGACACACCCCGAAACTCTGCATCCTCATCCGGAGTTAGCGGGAATTTTTAATACTCTAAAACGTCACCATGAGTGCTAATACTCTATCCATAGCGCCTCTTTAAGCCCTGCTCTGTTATAACGCCTCTTTAAGCCCGACAGTAACTCTGTCCTTCCACTGAAGAACCCATTTCTTCTAAGATTGGAAAAGTGAGGATCATAGATCCTACAGTTGGACTATAACCTTTATAGCTCATGGATTACGACTCTCTTCTTTTCCATACTTACTTCGTGTTACCCGCAACTTATATGACTATACTTACTCCGCATTACCCGCAACTTATATGACTATGCTTATTCCGCGTTACCCGATTTAATGTCCACGTATTTGACCCTAAGAGGCTACACATGAGGGGGCATGTTGAAAATAATCCCACGCTATATAAGAAACTAAAGATCTTGTGGTTTGTAAGTATTGGGCAATCCTAACCTTACATTCTGATTTTCGAGGCGAGTTAGGCCATGAATTTCAGTAAGATTCAATGGAAAAGTAAAATAAGGATACTTTGTTGCACACTCCTCTAAAGAGTATATATTTGACATATTTGTTTCTTGTTATATAGAACCATCTTCAGTAGTGGTGTTTTAGATGTGTTGAGAATAGTGTCACATTGTACGGAAAACTAAAGATCATGCGATTTATAAGCCTCTTGGGTAACTTTAATCTTCAAAGTCGGAGGTAAGTTTGGCCCATGGAAATATGGCATCAGGTCGGGTTAAATTTTATTTTGTGATGAATTTTGTCTCCGCCCGATTTTGATGAGTTCTTTTTATTTTTGTGATGAGTTATATTACCACTTTTACTCTGCATCACCCGATTTTAATGGGTTTTATATGACCACATTTACCCCGCGTCATCCGATTATCTAATAATTCACGTGTTTGATCCAACGTGACGAAAACTAAAGATCTTCTGATTTATAAATCTTGGGAAATCTTAACCTTGAATTCTGGTTTTCGAGTGGAGATAAGCCATGGATTTCAATAAAATGCAATGGAAAAATAAAATAAATATACTTTATATTTCAAAAAGAAAAGATGATTTTTTATTTGTGCACACGTCTCTAAAAGAATATATATTTTGACATTTTACTTTTTGTTTGATTGGTTGATAAATTAATCGACATGCCCATTATCTTTTATGTTTAGAATTTTGAGCCCGTTGACATGGCTCCCGAAATTGAATCGATGACGGAAAATTAAAATGTCATATTTGCACAAAATTAGACGGGGAAAAGACAATGAATCAATGGTGAAAATTAAAATGTCATATTTGCACAAAATCAGATTGGAAAAAGACAACGATTTGATACATTCATGAGAATAGAATGCTCTGACTTTCCTTTTATACGATGACATCCAAGAGCTTTTCTTTTCTCGCATCTCTCTACGTTTTCCCGTACTCGTAATACTATTCTTCCTAGACGACAAATACTCGTACTGTCAGGCAAATTTGTTAGCTTTAGCTTGTATGAAAAGTGAAAGATGCTAACTCTCATATCTCTACGTTCCTCCCTAGAGGAATTATATTCATCGAAAAAATAGAAATATGCAGCAGAACCGTGAAATTAATTAACTTTATGTCAAACAAAAAAAAATAAAAGAAATTTTCTGGCACACAATTGTAAGTAAGCACGTTGGTATTTTCCAGTTTAACAGCGTATCTATCATAGTGGAAATGCCCCGCTTCAGGGAGCACGTATTCGGACTTATCAGGAAACTCTTTGACGTCCATCGGTGGATCCACCTCCTCGATCCCTCTTCATGGTTCTGGTGAGAAAAATATTTTCTTAAAAGAAGAAATTAGAGAAGATTTTTTTTTTTGGAGCATACATTGAAGAATATGATGATGATGCACCTTGGCATCTATCCTTCCACGATCTTGCTAAAAATTCACAAACTCCTTCCATACGGTCACCGTCTGCCATGTTTTACTGTGTTTCACCGTCTGCCATGTTTTTTATACCACGAATATATACAAGGAACACGTAGACTGATTAACTAGATCACCGCTGCCACTTTGGTGTTTCTTTCTTCGTGGTAGTTTGCATCAATTTACCCCATGTACTATATATTCTTTGTGGTGGTTTACATCAATTTCTCCGTGTAATCATTTGCGGTGCTTTACATAATGGCTATGCATTAAATTTTAAAAGTCAACCATCGAATTTTTCGTAAAAACATTGAATTTTATATTGTTGTTTATACTCGTTGCGTAGATTTTTTAAAATCCTTTCCGATGACATAAAATTTGTGAAATTCCAAGACACGGATTTTTCGATATGTTATATTATAAAGTTTGGTCACCAATTATACCCTTGAAAAAATAGGATGTACAAGGAGTTATGATAATTAGACTAAAGGGGGAGGACATTTTAGGCTTTTCATGTCCCAAAGACTACCACCAAATTTCCAATCTTTTTATCAAATTGAACATTTTTGTTAGGTTTCAATTTACAAAAAAGTGACCATAGAAGGGACTCCCTCCCTACGGGCCCTTCGAGCCCTACGGGCAGTCGGCCCAATTAGGTATCAAGAAATCACGAATATTCTTGATAAACACGAATAGTTTTCACATTTTTATTGACTTGAGAAGCAAGAATAAAATTCTATTACGATGTAATTCCAATTTTATCCTCCTGAATTCTTACACTAGCAAAAGACCATCACCGATGTATCAAAGAAAAAAAATGCTTCAAAAAAATAAGAACAGAAAAAAAAGACCATCACCCTAACTAGTTTTCCTCCTATACGATTTTTTTTTTTTTTTACTTTCCAATTTTCTATTTTTACTTTCCGAAAAATAGATTACAAAAGCAAAAGAACAACTCAAAGAGAATACAAAACTGAGCCCTCTCAGGAATCACAAGGAAGCTTAGAACATACACATGTAGACAAGAAAATTAAGGATTATGTAAAAAAGAAAACAAAAAGAAAAAAAGTTGCAAAGCTTTTTTTTTTATAGAAAAACTTAGGATGCCAAAGGAGCACCGAAGGCTGATACCGAGAGTTTTCATTGGAAGGACTGCTCAACCTGCCAGCATTGTTTATAAAAAAGAGTGCATGCTTGTATCTCTATATTTGTGTGTTGCATTTCTTTGGCCCATTGGAAAGCTAGATCTGCACCTCCTGTTGTTCCCCAAGCTCCAGAGTATCCTGGATGTCCTCTGGTATCATTGATGTTTCCTGTAAAATTCATCATAGTCAGTGCAGTATAGTAAATCAAAGTTTCAGGATCTTGCAAAGTACATATTTTGATGATTTTTCCATAATCCGTTGGAACATTCTGATTCAGATTGTATGGAGTGATGTTGTGTGGCATATTTGAATCTATTCCTCAGGTAAGAGGGAGAAACCATTCAGAATATGCTCTGGAATATTGTGAATTCTGTTGTGGTTGCAGAGGTGTTGTTTAATGCGCATAAAAGTGATTGCCGCATTTGGTTTAATTTGTCTGAAAATCAGATCGCATCTCGTTTTCCAGATATACCAATAAGTAGTAGCATAGATGCTGCAGTCCTGGCTGGTCACCTCATTTTGAAACCAGGAGTTGAGTCAATCTATGAAAATAGTATTGTTATCAAACTGAGTATTATGAGAGCCAATGATTTCCTGCCAAACTGAAGTTGCAGCAGGACAGTTTAGAAACATGTGTGTCATGGTCTCCTCATCCCCACTATTGCAGATGGTGCATAAGGGATAAACATAATGCAGAATACTGACTATTTTAGTATTAGTGGGGAGAATTCCATTAGCACATTTCCAGATAATTTTTTTTATAACTGGAGCCACATTCATGTTCCAAATTTCCTCCCAGTTTCCTTCTATTGTATCTTTTGTGTAAAGATTTCCAATCTTTGCTTTATATAAAGCCTTGACAGAGAATTTTCTTGTGTCATCTAGGTTCCATGTTATCTTGTCTTCTTCATTAGGATGTGTTTCCAGTGCAAGGATTTCTTGAGCAACAGGGTTACAGCAGAGAGCTTGCACTAGAATTTCATTCCAGGAGCCATTAGGGAGAAGGAGAGACTCCACAGTTTCCAGATGATGATAATTTGGAGGTTTAAGAAGTCTTGTAGTGGTGTTTGGAATCCAGATATCTTCCCAAATCTTAATTCTTCTCTCATTACCAATTCTCCAGACACAATGTTATTGAATGTTGCTGATGCCTTCTCAAATTCCTTTCCATATCCAGGAGTCACCATCTTTTGATTTTGTGTCCATATTGAGAACATTCCTTCCCATTAAGTACTTTGCATCCATGAGTTTGTACCAGAGAGAGTCTTTATCTTGCTCTAGCCTCTAGCCATTTTTTTGTAATGTTGCAAAGCAAATAACAACAAGTGGGAATTTTATATATTTTCAACATATTCACCATTCTTACTGGAACCACAAACGTCCAGTAACAATGAGTTTTCCTTTCCTATAAAGTGTCTATTGTTACCAGTCTTTATTGGTTAAGTTATTTTTTCAGTCGGGTATGAGAAGAAATTATTTAGGCAATGCAGCTTATCTGAAATTTTCTTTTAAATATATCCCATGCTTTTATTAACTATAACCCACATTACAAAAGTTATTAATTCAATCAAACAGGTTTTTATGATTATTAACAGAACCCATAAAATTATACATAACTCTCATATATAGCCCAAAATAAATTATGAAATCCCTAAATCAAAAAAATATAATAAAGTTAATTATGTAATTTTCATAATCATATTTATGTAGTATCTGTGGCATATATAATTGATGATCTAATACCTAGTTTTATGTAATCATGATTGAAAAAACCATGATGTCCGCAGGTCTCAAATCTGTCCCATCATTCGCAAGGAGACCAAGAGCCACCTCCTTTCTTGCAGGCACACTGGCACGATAGCACATATCGACACGGTATCTCGAACAAGATCATGTCTGATCTTGAGCCCCACCTCACTAGCGCAATGAAGAGCGTGATCACCATAGGCATCTATCTCCCCGTCACAACAAGGACAACCACTAGCTTCCTCAAAGAAGGGAATCCCAAATAGGTAGCGCAATATAGCGCTGAACTGTCGAGGCCCGATCTTGAAGTTAAGGCCCTCAATAGGGATGGCCATCAAAAAATCCTGCGCATGAGCAGTTCTATCACACTGCCATAAAACCATGTCCCTCTTAGGCATAACGAAACTAGTTATTATAGATTTCTTCACTGCATCGAAGTATAGATTTGCCAGGGAACTCATAGAGTGATGGGGGGAAACAACATCGACACATGGGGAAGGAACTTCCGCTCCACAAACCTTGTTAAAAACCTGTAAAGCCTGAGCAAGTTGAGTACAAGGCCCAACTAAGGCAAGCCGGAGAGCAACGAGAAGGACTGCAAGCTAGAGGCCAGGAAACAGTAATTCATGGGATCATCCAAGGTGTAAACACCAAAATAAATAAATAAATAGGATTCATATTTTAATTTTGGAGAAGAAATTGGATTATTAGTTAATAAACTAAGACCCGTTCGATTATTTTAATTTTTCGCCTTGACTTAAATTTTTTGGACTATAATTAATAAAAGCATGAAATACAGTTAAGAAAAGCCTATCTGAATTAGTACGTAAAAGCAATGGAGCTTTTATGTGTAACA
This sequence comes from Papaver somniferum, assembly GCF_003573695.1. NCBI lineage: Eukaryota > Viridiplantae > Streptophyta > Magnoliopsida > Ranunculales > Papaveraceae > Papaver > Papaver somniferum. The sequence continues at coordinate 16,043,902 of NC_039358.1, forward strand.
TTTTTTTTTCTCTATGTGCCTTGTATGTTTGTTTCTTCTTTCAAAGCCAGCTTACCTCACGTATATGGATACCTAACAACAACATTTGTTCCGGGATTTAAGTGAAAAAGAGGTTTTTGTATGTAGGTTCGCGGTCTGCTGGCCGATAAGCCATGACGTCGGTAGGTGTTATGCGTTCAACATCATACTAAAAAAATAACCGGGATTTGAAACTCGCAAGTAACAAATGATAGAAGACACAAAATTCAAAGTGCACAAACACCAAACCTGAAGATAATTAAACAGAAAAAAGAACTCAAACTGTCCAACATCATACTAAAAATAACGCATATGCATCTACTAATTAAAACAGAAGAAAAAAAAAATCCAAACTTTTCATACTAAACCATACCTTTAGCTAAACTTAATTCCATAATAATCTTTGCATTGCTTCATGAAAACTGATAGGGCTTCGTGACACCATTTTGTTGTCTCTGTATGCTCATCGACTAAGTCCATGCCGTGATTTAGGTTTTTTCGGTTCTTCCCTTCGAATGGGTTTTGTAGCTCAACTATGAAAATCATGCATATATTATATATACGTAAATTTCTTGATTTCTTGATAAACAAGCGTATATATATTTTAAGAGTATATTTACGGACAAGAAACAACACCCCTAACTAACTAAAGAGTTTCACCTAAAACAATTTTTTCTAAGCGTATAAATTCTTGTTTATCAACAAAATTTTTCATATTTGGTCCGGATCACGGGACTCATGGTTTGGGCGCATAGCGAGGACAAAATACTGAACCGTCCATTACATTTCATTTAACGGCTGTGGAAGTTTATGAGGTGGCATCTGTTTAGCCTTTTTTGAAAAAAGCTACACAGCCGAATATTAAAACTCTCAATATAGTGTGATGTAGCTCGGAGAACTGAAATTTATTGGCGATTTAGAAATGCAGTCTACCATTGGTATATTTGTGATTGCAGCAAGTAATTCAGTTGACTAGTACAAGATCTTTGTGTCGGAGAAAATGAGTTTTTAATGTTTTGATTTTATGATTTTGGTGGAAAACGGAATTTAGGATTTTTGGCTCTCTAAGAGCTCTTATTTTCTATGAGTGAATGAAATAGGTCCTTTAATCCCACATTGGGCATAACTAAAGAGGAGTTCCATTATATAGCTATTCCTTTATGGATAGTTAGTAAAACAATGTGGGTGGAACGAGTGGGGCGAAATATTTTTGTTTCCACTAAGGGCTTGGGCTTAGGGCTCGAGCTCGTGCTTGCGCCATGGATTTTGGTCAACCAAGACTTTTCTTTTTGAAAAAATTTCTTTTGATTTATTTCCTAATCATTTTGAAAATCGATATAAATTATGTCTTAAATATGGGGGGCGTTTGACCTGGGTGAATTTATTCTCTTACCAAAAACATTTTTCTTAACGGATTTATTTGCATGGATGTCAACATTTTCTTACCGGTTTTTGAATGTTGATGACAGAATTATGTCGACATCATGGCAGCATTATTTCGCATGCAGTATTGATTCACACATTAATGTGCATTGATTTCACCCTTTCTGTTTGCCTATAAAAAGAATTCGAAACTTTCATTTTCATTTGTGTCCAGAAGAGCTACTATCCTCTTCTTTTCGTCTCTCTCCCTCTGTGTGGTCTTTTTCTTTTCTTCCGTGCTTTGCTGTTGAGTTCGTATGAGTGGGCAAGTATTGTGGTGCGAACAATACTTGCAACGGGCAGTTTTATCCTGGATACAACTTGACCACAGGGTATAGGCATCACTCATTCTTGAGGCGTACCGGTCAATTATTGTGTTAAGAACAGCGTGTTGAACACGTGACTATGTCCTCTGTTTGCTGTCCATTTGAGTGTTTATTTAGCTTCCAGAAATTTTACTTCTAACATCTTTCTTTGAGTGTTTTATTGTTACAGTTGCAACAATCTTAACACAGTAGTTACTTTTCTGCCTGCAACAATGGGTAAGAAAGATGTTGAAAGGCCTGCAAAGTTCAATGGGAAGACTTCAAAAGATGGCAATCGAAGATGTTATTTTTTCTGAGTTAAAGCAACCAAGATAGGACCCAAAATTGTTGACTGTGTCTTCATAGGGTATCCTGAGCATACACCTGCATATAGATTTATGGTTGTGAGTTCTGATATTTCTGTAATTGTTATGAATACTATTATGGAGTCTAGGGATGCTGTGTTTTTTAAAAATGTTTTTCCATTTAAAACTGACTCTCGTAAGAGAGGTGTTGATCCCCTAGATGTCCCTTCAACCAGTCAGACTTTACCTTTAGAGGAAGATGAAGTAGAAATTGATCCTAGGAGAAGCAAAAGGGCTAGAACCAAAACCTCCTTTGTACCTGACTTCGTAAAACTAGCAGAGTCTGATCCGCATACTTATAGAGAAGCCATGACTTCTTCTGAAGCTCCGTGGTGGAAATAGTCTTCTATTAGTGAAATGGAATCCATCAAAGAAAATGATACATGGGAGATAGTAGATTTACCTCCATGGTGTAAGGCCATAGGATGTAAATGGATCTTCAGGAGGAAACGTAACATAGATGGAACTATTAAAAAATACAAGGCTAGGTTAGTAGTTAAAGGCTACAAACAAAATGAAGGTGTAGATTTCTTTGATACTTACTCACCCGTCACGAGAATTACTTCCATTAGGATGTTAATTGCTATAGCTGCGGTTCATAACCTAGAGATACATCAAATGGATGTTAACAGCTTTTCTACATGGTAAATTAGATGAAGAAATTTACATGGAACAACTTGTTGGCTTTGTAGTGAAAGGTTGTGAAAACAAAGTTTGTAAACTGAAAAATCTTTTTATGGATTGAAACAAGCACCTAAACAATGGCATGAAAAATTTGATCATGTAATGTTTTCTATTGGTTTTAAAATCAATGAATCTGACAAGTGTGTCTATACTAAACTTGTGAATGATGCATGTGTGATTGTATGCTTGTATGTTGATGATATTCTTATACTTGGTACAAACATGGATGTAATTAATTCCACTAAGAGCATGCTGAATGAGAACTTTGACATGAAAGACTTAGGCCCCGCAGATGTAATCTTAGGGATGAAAATTAGAAGAAATTCTAACGGTTATAGTCTTAGTTAATCTCATTATGTTGAATCTGTGCTTAGAAAATTCAATCATTTTGATTGTAAACCTTCTTATACTCGGTATGATCCTTGTTGTAAACTCAAAAAGAATAGGGGTAATGGAGTATCACAACTTGAATACTCACGAGTTATAGGAAGTCTGATGTATTTGATGAACTGTACTAGGCCAGATATTGCTTATGTTGTGAGTAGGTTAAGTAGGTATACTTGTAATCCAGGGCAGGAACATTGGGATGCACTTTTTAGAGTTCTGAGGTATTTGAAATACACTTTGACCTTTTGTTTGAATTATGAAAGGTATCCTGCCGTCCTTGAGGGATTTTGTGATGCAAACTGGATATCAGACTCAGAGGAGTCCAAGTCTACGAGTGGATATGTTTTCACTCTAGCAGGTGAGGCTATTTCTTGGAGGATTTCCAAACAGACCTGCATAGCTCGATCCACTATGGAATCCGAGTTTATTGCGTTAGATAAAGCACGAGAGGAAGCCGCTTGGTTAAGATGCTTTTTAGAAGACATTCCTCTCTGGCATAGGCCTGTGCCAGCTATATCTATACATTGTGATAATCAATCTGAAATAGATAATGCTAAAAACAGTTACTATAATGGGAAGTCTATTCATATAAAGAGAAGACACGATACCCTGAAAAATTTAATCTCGAAAGGCGTTATTTCCATTGATTGGGTTAAGTCCAAGGAGAATATCGCGGACCCTTTGACGAAAGGTTTGTCCAAGAAGATAGTTAGTAATGCATCTAAGGGGATGGGGCTTAGGCTCATTAAATAAACTTGCCATGAAGGATACTAAACCTTGCTGACTGGAGATCCCAAGATCAAGGTTTTGAATGAGACAACTAATTTGTGGCGCGTTCAAGGTAAACACTATCAGAGAATTTCATTCTCTGCCCCTTCCCTATGGTGTAGACGTGATAGTGTGACTGCATGTGAAGGATGACTTTTAACTAAGTCTTAATGAGTTATATAGTTTCAATTTAAAATTGAAGTGGGGTGTAGCATTTAACACTTTTGATGGAAATCACCTATCTGAATGTGGAAGTGGGTCGCTTCCTATGAGAATAGAGCGGATTCCCTAGAGCATTCTGAGAAACGGGATTTGTCCAGGTCCAAAAAGGACACAACGACACGAACTTGACAGCACCTAAAGATATCACGCGTGGTTATTATCGCGGATTACACCAAACGATGGCAGTTCAAGACATCGCGTTTACTGTCCATCAAGTAGTTCCGGAAATTTTTCACTAAGCAAAGGTTCAAGACCTCATAGATACCTCTTGCCTAAGCGGTATTTCACGCTTTCCATTCTCTGATTTTTGTATCGGTATTTCATTCATGTGGGGGATTGTTGGAGAAAATGAGTTTTTAATGTTCTGATTTTATGGTCTTGGTGGGAACGGAACTTAGGACCTTTGGGTCTCTAAGAGCTCTTTTACTCATTTTCTATGAGTGAATGAAATAGGTCCTTTAGTCCCACATTGGGCATAACTAAAGAGGAGTTCCACTATGTAGCTATTCCTTTATGGATAGTTAGTAAAACAATTTGGGTGGAACGGGTGGGGCGAAATATTTTTGTTTCCACTAAGGGCTTGGGCTTAGGGCTCGAGCTCGTGCTTGCGCCATGGACTTTTGGTCAACCAAGACTTTTCTTTTTGGAAAAATTTCTTTTGATTTATTTCCTAATCATTTTGAAAATCGAAATAAATTTTGTCTTAAATATGGGGGGAGTTTGACCTGGGTGAATTTATTCTCTTACCAAAAACATTTTTCTTAACGGATTTATTTGCATGGATGTCAACATTTTCTTACCGGTTTTTGAATGTTGATGACAGAATTATGTCGACATCATGGCAGCATTATTTCGCATGCAGTATTGATTCACACATTAATGTGCATTGATTTCACCCTTTCTGTTTGCCTATAAAAAGAATTCGAAACTGTGTGGTCTTTTTCTTTTCTTCCGTGCTTTGTTGTTGAGTTCGTATGAGTGGGAAAGTATTGTGGTGCGAACAATACTTGCAACGGGCAGTTTTATCCTGGATACAACTTGACCACAGGGTATAGGCATCACTCATTCTTGAGGCGTACCGGTCAACTATTGTGTTAAGAACAGCATGTTGAACACGTGACTATGTCCTCTGTTTGCTGTCCATTTGGGTGTTTATTTAGCTTCCATAAATTTTACTTATAACATCTTTCTTTGAGTGTTTTATTGTTACAGTTGCAACAGTCTTAACACAATAGCTGCTTTTCTGTCTGTAATAATGGGTAAGAACGATGTTGAAAGGCCTGCAAAGTTCAATGGGAAAGACTTCAAAAAATGACAATTGAAGATATTATTTTTTCCAAGTTAAAGCAACCAAGATAGGACCCAAAACTGTTGACTGTGTCTTCATAGGGTATCCTGAGTATACACATGCATATAGATTTATGGTTGTGAGTTCTGATATTTCTGAAATTGGTATGAATACTATTATGGAGTCTAGGGATGCTGTGTTTTTTGAAAATGTTTTTCCATTAAAATCTGACTCTCGTAAGAGAGGTGTTGATCCCCTAGATGTCCCTTCAACCAGTCAGACTTTACCTTAAGAGGAAGATGAAGTAGAACTTGTTTCTAGGAGAAGTAAAAGGGCTAGAACCAAAACCTCCTTTGGACCTGACTTCGTAACATTAGCAGAGTCTAATCCCCAGACTTATAGAGAAGCCATGACTTCTTATGAAGCTCCGCGGTGTAAAGAGTCTTCTATTAGTGAAATGGAATCCATCAAAGAAAATGATACATGGGAGATAGTAGATTTACCTCCAGGGTGTAAGGCCATAGGATGTAAATGGATCTTCAGGAGGAAACGTAACATAGATGGAACTATTCAAAAATACAAGGCTAGGTTAGTAGTTAAAGGATACAAACAAAAGGAAGGTGTAGATTTCTTTGATACTTACTCACCTGTCACGAGAATTACTTCCATTAGGATGTTAATTGCTATAGCTGCGGTTCATAACCTAGAGATACATCAAATGGAAGTAAAAAGCTTTTCTACTTGGTGAATTAGACGAAGAAATTTACATGGAACAACCTGAGGGCTTTGTAGTGAAAGGTTGTGAAAACAAAGTCTGTAAACTGAAAAAATCTTTGTATGGATTGAAACAAGCACCTAAACAATGGCATGAAAAATTTGATCATGTAATGTTTTCTAGTGCTTTTAAAATCAATGAATATGACAAGTGTGTCTATGCTAAACTTGTGAATGATGCATGTGTGATTGTATGCTTGTATGTTGATGATATGCTTATACTTGGTACAAACATGGATGTAATTAATTCCACTAAGAGCATGATGAATGAGAACTTTGACATGAAAGACTTAGGCCCCGCAGATGTAATCTTAGGGATGAAAATTAGAAGAAATTCTAACGGTTATAGTCTTAGTCAATCTCATTATGTTGAATCCGTGCTTAGAAAAATCAATCATTTTGATTGTGAACCTGCTTATACTCTGTATGATCCTTGTTGTAAACTCAAAAAGAATAGGGGTAATGGAGTATCACAACTTGAATACTCACGAGTTATAGGAAGTCTGATGTATTTGATGAACTGTACTAGGCCAGACATTGCTTATGATGTGAGTAGGTGAACTAGGTATACTTGTAATCCAGGGCAGAAACATTGGGATGCACTTTTTCGAGTGCTGAGGTATTTGAAATACACTTTGACCTTTTGTTTGAATTATGAAAGGTATCCTGCCGTCATTGAGGGATTTTGTGATGCAAACTGGATATCAGACTCAGAGGAGTCCAAGTCTACGAGTGGATATGTTTTCACTCTAGCAGGTGGGGCTATTTCTTGTAAGATTTCCAAACCGACCTGCATAGCTCGATCCACTATGGAATCCGAGTTTATTGCGTTAGATAAAGCAAGAGAGGAAGCCGCTTGGTTAAGATGCTTTTTAGAAGACATTCCTCTCTGGCATAGGCCTGTGCCAGCTATATCTATACATTGTGATAATCAATCTGCAATAGCTAATGCTAAAAACAGTTACTATAATGGGAAGTCTATTCATATAAAGAGAAGACACGATACCCTGAAAAATCTAATCTCGAAATGCGTTATTTCTATTGATTGGGTTAAGTCCAAGGAGAATATCGCGGACCCTTTGACGAAAGGTTTGTCCAAGGAGATAGTTAGTAATGCATCTAAGGGGATGGGGCTTAGACTCATTAAATAAACTTGCCATGAAGGATACTCAACCTTGCTGACTGGAGATCCCAAGATCAAGGTTTTGAATGAGACAATTAATTTGTGGCGGGTCAAGGTAAACACTATCAGAGAATTTCATTCTCTGCCCCTTCCCTATGGTGTAGACGTGATAGTGTGACTGCATGTGAAGGATGACTTTTAACTAAGTCTTAATGAGTTCTATAGTTTCAATTTAAGATTGAAGTGGGGTGTAGCAGTAAACACTTTTGATGGAACTCACCTATCTGAATGTGGAAGTGGGTCGCTTCCTATGAGAATAGAGCTGATTCTCTAGAGCATTCTGAGAAACGGGATTTGTTCAGGGCCAAAAAGGACACAACGACACGAACTTGACAGCACCTAGAGATATCACGCGTGGTTATTATCGCGGATTACACCAAACGATGGCAGTTTAAGACATCGCGTTCACTGTCCATCAAGTAGTTCCGGCAATTTCTCACTAAGCAAAGGTTCTAGACCTCATGGATACCTCTTGCCTAAGTGGTATTTCTCGCTTTCCGTTTTCTGATTTTTGTATCGGTATTTCATTCATGTGGGAGATTGTTGGAGAAAATGAGTTTTTAATGTTTTGATTTTATGGTCTTGGTGGGAACTGAACTTAGGACCTTTGGGTCTCTAAGAGCTCTTTTACTCATTTTCTATGAGTGAATGAAATAGGTCCTTTAGTCCCACATTGGGCATAACTAAAGAGGAGTTCCACTATGTAGCTATTCCTTTATGGATAGTTAGTAAAACAATGTGGGTGGAACGGGTGGGGCGAAATATTTTTGTTTCCAATAAGGGCTTGGGCTTAGGGCTCGAGCTCGTGCTTGCGCCATGGACTTTGGTCAACGAAGACTTTCCTTTTTGGAAAAATTTCTTTTAATTTATTTCCTCATCATTTTGAAAATCAAAATAAATTCTGTCTTAAATATGGTGTGACCTGGGTGAATTTATTCTCTTACCAAAAACATTTTTCTTAACGTATTTATTTGCATGGATGTCAACATTTTCTTACCAGTTTTTGAATGTTGATGACAGAATTATGTCGACATAATGGCAGCATTATTTCGCATGCAGTATTGATTCGCACATTAATGTGCATTGATTTCACCCTTTCTGTTTGCCTATAAAAAGTATTCGAAACTTTCATTTTCATTTGTGTCCAGAAGAGCCACTATCCTCTTCTTTTCGTCTCTCTCCCTCTGTGTGGCCTTTTTCTTTTCTTCCGTGCTTTTATGTTGAGTTCGTATGAGTGGGAAAGTATTGTGGTGCTAACAATATTTGCAACGGGAAGTTTTATCCTGGATACAACTTGACCACAGGGTATAGGCATCACTCATTCTTGAGGCGTACCGGTCAACTATTTTTTTAAGGACAGCGTGTTGAACACGTGACTATGTCCTCTGTTTACTGTCCATTTGAGTGTTTATTTAGCTTCCAGAAATTTTACTTCTAACATCTTTCTTTGAGTGTTTTTTTGTTACAGTTGCAACAATCTTAACACAATAGTTGCTTTTCTGTCTGTAACAATGGGTAAGAACGATGTTGAAAGACCTGCAAAGTTCAATGGGAAAGACTTCAAAAGATGGCAATCGAAGATGTTATTTTTTCTGAGTTATCATGAGTTGGATCAGTATGTTTTGGTTCCTTTTGATGAGGGTTTGAAGGATATGGGACGTGAACTTGAGTTGGAGGATTGGGTTAGGCAGAACTATATGGCCAAAAATCATATTCTCAACTGTTTAGAAGATGTTATGTATGACTTCTATATTGCAAGAGAGAAATTTAATGCTTTTGATTTATGGGCTACTTTAGAGGCAAAATACCAAGCTGAAACTGCTGGAAGTAAGAAATTCTTGGTAGCTAGGCTCTATGAGTATAAAATGGTGAATGACAAATCTGTGGTTGATCAATTCCTTGAACTCCAGCAAATTATGAATGAAATTCTTGCGGAAGGTATGGTGATTGATGAAACTTTTCAAGTGTCCAATGTTATCGAGAAATTGCCTACTTCCTGGTCCGAATACAAGAAGAAACTGAGACATGAAACTGCTGAATTTACTATGGTTGATTTGGGTAAGAAGATTCAAGTTGAAGAATTGCTGTGCTCTAAGGACAAAAATGTATCTTCTGCAAGGGACATGTCTAAAAAAGCTCATGTGACTGAACACAAAGGTTCCAATGCTGAAAAAAACCGAAACAACTCCAAGAAACCTCCAGGCAAGAAAGGTATGTTTCAGGAACCCAAATCTAGCATTAATAAAATTAAGGGTGATTGTGATGCTTGTGGAAATCCTGGACATATGGCGGTTCACTGTAGAAACCGTAAGGACCTTAAAAAGAAAAATAATGCTAATTTGGTTGAAAACAACAAAGATGAATTTTCTGGCACGGTGTCTGAAGTAAATTTGGTAATAAATGTGAGAGACTGGTGGGTAGACTCTGGTGCTACCAAACATGCATGTGGAAACAAAGATATGTTCACCTCCTATAATAAGGTAGGGGAAGGAGAAAAACTCTATATGGGCAACTCATCTGCAGCTGCAGTTGTAGGAAAAGGCAAAGTTGGGCCCAAACTCACTTCTGGCAAGACTCTCACATTGAATGAAGTTATTCATGTTCCAGACATCTGCAAAAATCTTGTTTCTTGTGCTGTTTTAGATGATAAGGGTTTTAAAATTATAATAGAATCTGGGAAATGTGTTGTAACTAAGGGTAAGGATTATGTGGGGCAGGGTTATAAGACTGAGGGTCTGTATAAGCTTAATGTAAACTCTGTTGTTATGAATAAGAATGATTCTTCTGCTTATGTTTGTGTGTCTTTGAATGTTTGGCATGGTAGACTTGGACATGTTAATTATAAGTCAATGCTTAAACTAGCCAATGTAGACTTCATGCCCAAATTTAGTTTGGAAAATGAACACAAATGTGAAATATGCGTATACTCAAAATTTGCTAGAAAACATTTTAGCAAAAATGTTCATAGAAATTCTAAACCCTTAGAATTAATTCACTCAGACCTAGTTGACATGAAATCGGTTCAAACTAGAGGTGGTAAGAAATGGTTTGTTACTTTTATAGACGACTGTACTAGGTATTGTCACATATATTTGCTTAGAGGTAAGGATGATGCCTTAGAAGATTTTTAGAGGTATAAACTAGAAGTTGAAAACCAATTGAATACTACTATTAAAACCGTTAGGTCTGACCGTGGTGGTGAGTACATAACTCCTATAGGAGATTTCTGTGTAGAACATGGCATGATACACGAGGTTACCCCTCCTTATTCACCTCAGTCGAATGGTGTAGCTGAAGATAAGAACCGTACCCTTAAGGAGATGATGAATTCCATGTTAATTAGTTCAGGATTACCTTCGAACTTGTGGGGGGAAGCTGTCCTCTCAGCCTGCTATATCCTGAACAGAGTACCTTTTAAAGGATCAGATAAAACTCCATATGAATTCTGGAAAGGTAGACAACCTTCTTTAGCATACTTCAAAGTGTTGGGGTGTTTGGCTAAGGTTCAGATCCCTAAACCTAAAGCAACCAAGATATGACCCAAAACTGTTGACTGTGTCTTCATAGGGTATCCTGAGCATACACCTGCATATAGATTTATGGTTGTGAGTTTTGATATTTCTGAAATTGGTATGAATACTATTATGGAGTCTAGGGATGATGTGTTTTTTAAAAATGTTTTTCCATTAAAATATGACTCTCGTAAGAGAGGTGTTGATCCCCTAGATGTCCCTTCAACCAGTCAGACTTTACCTTTAGAGGAAGATGAAGTAGAAATTGATTCTAGGATAAGTAAAAGGTCTAGAACCAAAACCTCCTTTGGACCTGACTTCGTAACACTAGCAGAGTCTGATCCACAGACTTATAGAGAAGCCATGACTTCTTTTGAAGCTTCGTGGTGGAAAGAGTCTTCTATTAGTGAAATGGAATCCATCAAAGAAAATGATACATGGAAGATAGCAGATTTACCTCCAGGGTGTAAGGCCATAGGATGTAAATGGATCTTCAGGAGAAACGTAACATAGATGGAATTATTCAAAAATACAAGGCTAGGTTGGTAGTTAAAGGCTACAAACAAAAGGAAGGTGTAGATTTCTTTGATACTTACTCACCCGTCACGAGAATTACTTCCATTAGGATGTTAATTTCTATAGCTGCGGTTCATAACCTAGAGATACATCAAATGGATGTAAAAACAACTTTTCTACATGGTGAATTAGATGAAGAAATTTACATGGAACAACCTGAGGGCTTTGTAGTGAAAGGTTGTGAAAACAAAGTTTGTAAACTGAAAAAATCTTTGTATGGATTGAAACAAGCACCTAAACAATGGCATGAAAAATTTGATCATGTAATGTTTTCTAGTGGTTTTAAATCAATGAATCTGACAAGTGTGTCTATACTAAACTTGTGAATGATGCATGTGTGATTGTATGCTTGTATGTTGATGATATGCTTATACTTGGTACAAACATGGATGTAATTAATTCCACTAAGAGCATGCTTAATGAGAACTTTGACATGAAAGACTTAGGCCCCGCAGATGTAATCTTAGGGATGAAAATTAGAAGAAATTCTAACGGTTATAGTCTTAGTCAATCTCATTATGTTGAATCTGTGCTTAGAAAATTCAATCATTTTGATTGTAAACCTGCTTATACTCCGTATGATCCTTGTTGTAAACTCAAAAAGAATAGGGGTAATGGAGTATCACAACTTGAATACTCACGAGTTATAGGAAGTCTGATGTATTTGATGAACTGTATTAGGCCAGACATTGCTTATGCTGTGAGTAGGTTAAGTAGGTATACTTGTAATCCAGGGCAGGAACATTGGGATGCACTTTTTAGAGTGCCGAGGTATTTGAAATACACTTTGACCTTTTGTTTGAATTATGAAAGGTATCCTGCCGTCCTTGAGGGATTTTGTGATGCAAACTAGATATCAGACTCAGATGAGTCCAAGTCTACGAGTGGATATGTTTTCACTCTAGCAGGTGGGGCTGTTTCTTAGAAAATTTCCAAACAGACCTGCATAGCTCGATCCACTATGGAATCCGAGTTTATTGCGTTAGATAAAGCAGGAGAGGAAGCTTCTTGGTTAAGATGCTTTTTAGAAGACATTCCTCTCTGGCATAGGCCTGTGCCAGCTATATCTATACATTGTGATAATCAATCTGAAATAGATAATGCTAAAAACAGTTACTATAATGGGAAGTCTATTCATATAAAGAGAAGACACGATACCATGAAAAAGCTAATCTCGAAAGGCGTTATTTCCATTGATTGGGTTAAGTCCAAGGAGAATATCGCGGACCCTTTGACGAAAGGTTTGTCCAAGGAGATAGTTAGTAATGCATCTAAAGAGATGGGGCTTAGGCTCATTAAATAACTTGCCATGAAGGATACTCAACCTTGCTGACTGGAGATCCCAAGATCAAGGTTTTGAATGAGACAACTAATTTGTGGCGGGTCAAGGTAAACACTATCAGAGAATTTCATTCTCTGCCCCTTCCTTATGGTGTAGACGTGATAGTGTGACTGCATGTGAAGGATGACTTTTAACTAAGTCTTAATGAGTTCTATAGTTTCAATTTAAGATTGAAGTGGGGTGTGGCAGTAAACACTTTTGACGGAACTCACCTATATGAATGTGGAAGTGGGTCGCTTCCTATGAGAATAGAGCTGATTCTCTAGAGCATTCTGAGAAACGTGATTTCTCCAGGGCCAAAAAGGACACAACGACACGAACTTGACAACACCTATAGATATCACGCGTGGTTATTATCGCGGATTACACCAAACGATGGCAGTTCAGGACATCGTGTTCACTATCCATCAAGTAGTTCCGGAAATTTCTCACTAAGCAAAGGTTCAAGACCTCATGGATACCTCTTGCCTAAGTGGTATTTCTCGCTTTCCGCTTTCTGATTTTTGTATCGGTATTTCATTCATGTGGGGGATTGTTGGAGAAAATGAGTTTTTAATGTTTTGATTTTATGGTCTTGGTGGGAACAGAACTTAGGACCTTTGGGTCTCTAAGAGCTCTTTTACTCATTTTCTATGAGTGAATGAAATAGGTCCTTTAGTCCCACATTGGGTATAACTAAAGAGGAGTTCCACTATGTATCTATTCCCTTATGGATAGTTAATAAAACAATGTGGGTGGAACGGGTGGGGCGAAACATTTTTGTTTCCACTAATGGCTTGGGCTTAGGGCTCGAGCTCGTGCTTACGCCATGGACTTTGGTCAACCAAGACTTTCCTTTTTGGAAAAATTTCTTTTGATTTATTTTCTAATCATTTTGAAAATCAAAATAAATTCTGTCTTAAATATGGGGGGCGTGTGACCCAGGTGAATTTATTCTCTTACCAAAAACATTTTTCTTAACGGATTTATTTGCATGGATGTCAACATTTTCTTACAGGTTTTTGAATGTTGATGACAGAATTATGTCGACATCATGGCAGCATCATTTCGCATGCAGTATTGATTCTCACATTAATGTGCATTGATTTCACCCTTTCTGTTTTCCTATAAAAAGTATTCGAAACTTTCATTTTCATTTGTGTCCAGAAGAGCTACCATCCTCTTTTTTTCGTCTCTCTCCATCTGTGTGGTCTTTTTCTTTTCTTCCGTGCTTTGTTGTTGAGTTCGTATGAGTGGGAAAGTATTGTAGTGCTAACAATACTTGCAACAGGCAGTTTTATCCTGGGTACAACTTGACCACAGGGTATAGGCATCACTCATTCTTGAGGCGTACCGGTCAACTCTTTTGTTAAGGACAACGTGTTGAACACGTGACTCTGTCCTCTGTTTGCTGTCCATTTGAGTATTTATTTAGCTTCCAGAAATTTTACTTCTAATATCTTTCTTTGAGTGTTTTATTGTTACAGTTGCAACACTTTGTGTTTTGAATCTACATCTCGTAAAAGCAATATAATACACATCAAATATTGATTTGGCCGACTTTTTCAATTATGAGAATGATATTTTGTAAATTCAAACTCAAACTCATATAAAATTATCCGTAGATCCACAAAATTAAATATCTCTCAAAATATAAGTTGAAAATTAATAAAATTTATATACTCGGAAAGGTGTAGACGAAATCTATACAACGAGTACCCATTATACTTTATTTCAAAACTTTAAATTTATTTCAAGAAAATAGTAGTTCATATTGAAGAATGAATACTATTTTAGAGCATGATAGTTCATTCTAGTTCTAGCAGTTCATTTTGTAGAATGAACTCGTAATAGTTGTTCGTTTTGAAGAATGAAGTTGTATTGGTAGTTCATTATTGTAGTTGATATTGTAGAATGAACTCGTGATAGGTGTTCATATTGTGGAATGAACTCATAATGATAGTTTATATTTGTAGGAATTGTATCGATTTGTAAAATGAACTCGTAATGATATTTAATAATGATAGTTTGTATCGTAGCACGACTCGTAATAGCTGTTCATTTTGGTAATTTATATATATAGTAAAATGAACTATAAACGCATGTGTTTATGATGGATTTTTGACAAAGCTATATTCGTAAAATCACATCGGAAAACTATGTATCTCTGATCGGTATCGGAATCATAAGAAATTTGTATCTTCACAGAGTGAATCGCAGTTTCGTAATACCATGGCGGTAATAATGTATGATAGCAATATTAGGGTTTCCGAGGAAGAACTTTTAATATTCCATGCATTTCATTATTGAAGCATAAAGATTCAGCACATTTTATTTGAATTCGGAATTCATTCCTGGTGTCTGAATTAACCCAAAATTATAAATGATGCTGATTACATCATATTTGAATGCTCCTAAAGTTCATTTTACTATATATATAAATTAGTGAAAAATCCACCATCAACACATGCGTCTAGAGTTCATTTTACTATATATATAAATTAGTTAAATGATGTTGATTACATCATATCTGAATGCTCCTAGACATATTTTATGCTGGTATAGAGCAATGAAATAATTAAATCTAGTTGCAGTATTCATCGAATTGAATTCCTAGAAATTATACATTTATTAAACCCCAAATATTCACCTACTCAGGATCCATGGATTTTCTCGGTCGAATTCTATGAAAAGTAATGAATATTTACGTTTCAGGCATTTGGGGCACCCTGAGTAAGCCCTGAGAAAGAAGCACGAGTGTATTTAGTAATAATGCTTAAAGGAGCATTCATGGAGGATCTAGGAATGGAAACCTAATCAAAGAAGGAAAAGGAAGAGAGATAAATAATAATAAAATAAAGAAAACCATGCGGGTGGACCCACCGGCCGGCCGGCTAAGCATGCCGTCAGTTTGGTCGGTCTCTTCCCCATTTACATAATACTTTATTATTAAAACTCTTATTATATTATTATTATTATTTTAGTGTTTCCTCTCTCAAGGATTCGTCTTTCGATAAAGACTCATGAAACTTCCATATTTTTCCATGAACCATGTGGATAGTAAAACAAGTGGTCCCGCAACCATCATGACTTGTCCTTCTACCATCACGAGAAATATTAAAATAATATTATTTCAATATTTTTAAAGTGATCCTTCTAGCACTATTAAGAGTTTCAGTTAAGATCAAATTCTTCATACACTGATGAAATAATGCTCGATGGACCATCAGAAAATACTAAAATTCTCAGCATCGGTCCGCGAAGAGCATGGTGATACGGGCGTGCCACCATGACCGGTCATGGTCGTCCCTTTGGCTTGCAGAAGCCGGTCCCACCTCTCTTGATGATTTTGACCTAATTAATCATCTAGAGTCCATATTTGGTTCAAACTCCTTCCTGCAACTGGGAATGGTCATCCACTCACCATCAGATGGTCCTACGACCACCAAGGGCTGGTTCTACACCCCTTGGTCGTCGGTCCCCTTCTTTCCATAATTAGGTTCTACTGCCTATTGCTCAGTCAAGCATAATTAATCATCCTTTCACCAACCTCTCTGCAAAGGAGTTTGGTAAATGCTCAGTTTATCATCCAAAAGCTACATGGTCAACCCATCACTAGAGGCGGTCCCTCTCTCATCCATTTGTTGATTCTCTGTCGATCATCCATTGACCATCCACTAATCAAGGTATTGAAAGCGTGAAGCGTTTTTTATTTTTAAGAAGATATGTGTATGTTGAAACGTGAAGCGTCGATTCATGACTGATATTTGAAGCGAATTTTTTCCTATAAATGATAGTAGTCTGTTATTAATAATTTTATAATTTAGGAAGATAGTTGTTGTATAAATTTAATACAAGTCCAGTTAATGTCAAAAACAGTATTGTGGCACAATGGTTCACTTTAGTTTAGTTTAAAGTAAGTTAGAGGTCGGAGGTTCGAAACCCCCTAGAACTTTTTATTTTTCTTTAAAATTTAGGAGGAAAATGACCTGACTAAGTCAAGAAGTGCATCTAACTACGCTTTGGAGCGAATTGGAAAAATATGGAGCGAAGCGTACGAAGAAGCGACGCTTTTAGAAACCATACCGCTGATCATAATTAAGGTTTTGAGCTGAATGCTCTATCTAGCATAATTCTGAACATGTTCAAATAACAATATTTTAACATTGATTCAACAATTAATATTTTAATTAATTAAATAAATAATATTCGGTCAATATTTTTAATTAATATTTTATTTGGTATTACTACCAATTATTCATGGATCTAGCAATATTTGCTCTGACTAGCAATACTTTCTTTGATCATCAATGCTCCATCTGGCTATACCCTAATTGTTTCAGCTAAGCAAATGGGTCACACCCAACAAGGTGCAGAACCGCCAATATTGATTCAACTATCAATATTTAATTGCAAAGAGCAATATTCCTCATCTTCATTTAGCTATCAATATTCGAGTTGCAGTATTTCTTATGCTGATTCAGCTATCAATATTTAAGAATTCCATACTGATCCAGTCATCAGTATTTTATTGGTTCATCAACCAATATTTGGTTCGTCAGTCGACCATTATTTTAATACTATAATCTCCCATCGTCATTCGACTGACTCATGACACATGGATTGATAAAGACCTCCTATGATCATTCAGCAATGATTATTTTCATAAGTGCCCAGTTGTAGATGGTGAAATTTGGAAAAGGGGCAAAAGTGTCATCTCAATACCGTAGACAAAATTATTGTTGGGAGATAGGTGATAAAACTAGTAAAAGTGTCTGGAAACATGAATGAGTACCTATACTTGATAAAACTGTTGAATCTTGGATTTATTCCATGGGTATTCGAGACGTGAGTGATCTTATAGATTTTGATACCAAATCTTGGAAAGTAAAGATTTTTATAGAGCTCTTTTTGATGATAAACTTTTGATCAGATAACTCAAACTAGAATTCCTTTTAATGGAACACATACAATTAGATGGACTCAAACAAGCAATGCTTCTTTTAATGTAAAATCTACTTATATTTTCTTTTTAAATAGTTGAATTGACTTGAGTTATATCCCTAATAATCAGTTTCACTAGAGTTAGTTTCGGCAAAAAGTTACAAGATTTCTTCTCTTCCCATGAAAATGTATTCAAGTTTGTCTCCTATTATGGGGGGATTAATTAATTTCTGACCGATGTGGCTTGCGTTTGTCCTTTTTGTAGTAACCATGAATAATCTATCCAACATTTGTTTATGAACTATTTCTATGCTAAAGAGACTCGCCGGATTGTTTCACTCTGATTTTCTTTAACACATTTCAGAATAACATTGATGACTGGTTTTATAAATATTTTGTTGTGTTACCTAGTTCGAATGAAACATGTCCCATTTGCAGGGACTGGGATGTGATATTTCCGAAAAAGTAGGTATTTGTTGGTGTTAACAACACTCTTTCAACAATTTGTAACTTTACAAGCCAGATTCAGAAGTAAATCACAGATTGGGAGAAAAATTGGTCTAATCATGTTGCTAATAGTCATGCTAGGTATGTGAGAACTAATTGAAATATTAAGATGGAGTCCACCTGTGGCTCCTTTTGTTACTAATCAACTTTTGTGCAGGTTTTAGAGATAACCGTAATAAACGTGGTTTTTCGTACCAACTTTAAGTTCTTTCGAAGGTAAATATGCATCAACACCAAGCATCCCATCAACTTCACTATACGAGGACCATGCAGGAGCATACTAGAGACATTGCACGCTATTATCTGGCTAAAAGAATAAGTATCACACATCTACAGTTGGAGGGAGATAATAACAATGTGGTAGCTTCTCCTAACGGGAATACCACCTAGCACCGAAACATCCAACAAGCTTTGTCATTGGTGGTAGTTTAGTTTTATTTTCCCATGTGCCTCTTAGGAATGTAATCATGTCCCAAGGGAAACAAATAATCCATCTCATCTGCTAACTAGATAAGCATACAACGTTAATACTAATATACTTAGAAACGCGTAATTCTTTCCAAACCGGTTATATGGATGATAATGTAATTCGGATGTTGGCTAACCTTCCTGTTTACTATATGTCTTTGTTCCAGATGTCTGTGAGTGTTGCTAAGGAAATGGAGAAAATTATGAGGAATTTCCTGTGGGGCTCTTCTGATTCAAGAAAAAAGAAGAGTTTGGTTAATTGGTATAAAGTTAATCTTCCTAAATACAGGGGTGGTGTTGGAATTAAGAAATTGCAGCTGATGACTAAAGCATTACATGCCAAATGGATTTGGAGATATGGCAATGAGAAACATGCTCTTTGGAGAAGAATTGTGAATCAAAAATTTGGAGGTGTCACTGAAGCTCTCTTTCCAAATCATACCAACAAATCAGTGTGTTATAGTTTGTGGGCTGGTATTTTGAACACTAAGAATTTTGTTCAGTCTGGTACTGCACTAGTTTTAGGTGATGGTGCTAGCATTTATTTTTGGGAAGACAAATGGATAGGGGATCATTATTTGCAGGTTTCTTTTCCAGGTTTATACAAGCTTTCAAGAAATAAGGGAGTAGTTGTGAAAGATATGATGTCTGCAGATGGTTCTTGGGATCTACATTTTTCTAGACCTCCAAATGAGAATGAAATTCAAGAGGTGGTTAACTTGTTGCAGGTGATTGGTGACCCTGGTAATATTATTGCTTCTGATGTGCCTGTGGATATAAGAGTTTGGGATTATGGTAATGTGAAAGATTTTTCAGTGGCTAATTCTTATGCAGCACTGGAAACAGATGGTTTTATTTCTTTCTCTGATAAGCATCTTTGGAACCCAAAAGTTCCTCTAAAGGTATCTTTTTTGGTTTGGACTTTATGTCTAAATGGAGCTCCAACCTTAGATGTTTTATTCAGGGCAGGTCTTGTGCAGAATGATATTTGCCTCCTCTGCAATCAGCATACTGAGACAAATGCTCACCTTTTCCTCCATTGCAGTTTAACTTTTGAGTTACGGTCTTAATTTTTGAGTAGTTTTGGGGTCAGCAGGTCTTTCTCAAGTGATGTTAGAAAAACTCTTTGGGAATGGAAGAATAAAAAAAGCAAGAACAGACTTAGACTGTGGGGTTATTTGTCCGTTGCAATCTGGTGGTGTATTTGGTTAGAGAGAAGCAACAGATTAAATAAAAATGTTTCTAGAAACTTGAAGCAGATTGTTATTGAGGTTAAGTCTTTGTTATTCAATTGGACAATGAATACTGATATTTTTTCAGGGTTCAATTTATCCACTCTTATCTGTAATTGGGATGCAATGACTCACTCATCCATGTAATTTTGTTTCATGTCACTTCTCTGATGACTGTTATTTTTATAAAATTTGCCCTTTCTTTGTTAATAAAATAATAATTCGGACACTATAATAAGACATTGGATGATGATACCAATGACCTGAGTTCGAAACTCGCCAGTACCAAATTCTTCTTTACTGATTAAAGAATCGAAACGCTAGCACCAAATTCTTCTTTTTTTAAAAAAAAAAAACTGAAGGTATATATTAAAGTTTAAACCTCAAAGAGGTCTACTACCTACAAGCCCAGGTAGCTAGCGTTTTTTTTTATCAGTGATGTAAAATAAAAAAGGAAAGCGTGGTCGATTATTTTTTTCTCAGTTGACTGGGAAGGAGTGAGTCACTGAATCTTGGCCCTCGATCCACAAGTCTCGCGAGCTTGACTATTTTTCACAAGATACCCAAGTAGCTAGCTAGCACCAAATTCTTCTTTACTGATAAAATAAAAAAAAAAAAAAAAGGAAAGCATGGTCGTTTTTTTATTTTCTCAGTTGACTGGGAAGGAGTGAGTCACTGAATCTTGGCCCTCGATCCATAAGTCTCGCGAGTTTGACTATTTTTCACAGGATACCCAGGTAGCTAACTAGCACCAAATTCTTCTTTATTGATAAAAAAAAATAAAAAAGAAAAAGAAAAGCATGGTCGTTTTTTTTTTTTTCAGTTGACCGGGAAGGAGTGAGTCACTTAATCTTGGCCCTCGCTCCACAAGTCTCGCGAGTTTGACAATTTTTCACAAGATACACAACTCCATTGTCACCGTACAGGAAAAAAGAAAAGAAATGCACACAATGAAAACATCGATGATTTCAACCTCACTCCAACGATAAGAAAATCCACAGCTCAACAAATCAAATCACCACATCCACAAACATACAATATCCACCTTCTATCATTCATCAATTTAATCTCTTCTTCTCTATCTCTCACTCACTCTCTTTGATCATCCACCATTTTTTCTCTCTAGAATATAGAAAAACACAAAACAATGGCTTCAACAGCTTCACACACCACTCTATCTCTACTCAGAACAACAGCTTCATCTTCATCTACTCGTAACAACCGTGTATCATCATCATTACAAGTTGCAGCAGCATCTCGATTAAGAAACATCGGATTACATGTTAGAAACCCAAAAAGTCTTGGGTTTTCTGGTGTTGCAGTAGATCCTCTTCTTTCATCACACGTTTCTTCACAAATTGGAGCTGTTAGTGGTAAAGGGGTGAGAGGTGTTGTTTCAATGGCTAAGAAAAGTGTTGGAGATTTGAGTGCATCTGAATTGAAAGGTAAAAGAGTTTTTGTTAGGGCTGATTTGAATGTCCCATTGGATGACAATCAGAACATTACTGATGATACTAGAATCCGTGCTGCTATTCCAACTATCAAACATTTGATGGCCAATGGTGCTAAAGTCATTCTTACCAGTCATTTGGTGAGTGATCAGTTGTAAACTTCTCATTTCAAATTTTTTACTTTAGGTTGGATTGATATCATGAATTCCTTTGTTTTCTCTAAATTATCTTGGTTTGATTTTCAGGGAAGACCAAAGGGTGTTACTCCAAAATTCAGCTTGGCCCCTCTTGTCCCTAGGCTCTCTGAGCTTCTTGGCATCACTGTAGGTTCCTTTTCTCATACTACTGTTTTTTTGATTTGATAAATTCAATTGATTATGTAAATGGATGGCTGATTGGGGTCTATTTTGGTTTGAGTAGGTTGAGAAGGCTGATGATTGTATTGGTCCTGACGTAGAGAAATTGGTTGCTGCACTTCCAGAAGGTGGTGTTCTCCTTCTTGAAAATGTGAGATTCTACAAAGAGGAAGAGAAGAACGAACCAGAATTCGCAAAGAAACTTGCTTCCCTTGCAGACCTCTATGTTAACGATGCCTTTGGAACAGCACACAGAGCTCATGCTTCAACTGAGGGAGTTACCAAATACTTAAAGCCATCTGTTGCTGGTTTCCTCTTGCAGAAGGTGAGGGTTCTAAGTCCTTGGAGTATATGTCATGATTTTATTGTGATGCTTCTTTGTAGTTCAGTGTAGATGTCCCTTCCTCGATCCACATAAATTAGAACAGGTTGATAGGAATGTATCTTAGTTTCTACCTTATTGCTGTAACCACTGAAAAAGTGTGAACTACCTGGCAGAAAGTCACTGACTAGCTAAAAAGGATGGATCTCAGTCATACACTGGACATGTCGGGATTTCATGGAGGACTCGTAGTCAATAGTGTGTTATTTTCCAATGATCCTGTTCTGATTACATCTCAATTTTTTTAGGAACTGGACTATCTTGTTGGGGCAGTTTCAGCCCCGAAGAGGCCATTTGCTGCCATTGTTGGAGGTTCTAAGGTGTCATCTAAGATTGGTGTGATCGAGTCCTTGCTAGAAAAGTGTGATATCCTACTCTTGGGTGGAGGTATGATCTTCACATTCTACAAGGCACAGGGGCTATCAGTAGGTTCTTCTCTTGTGGAGGAAGACAAGCTTGAACTTGCAACCTCCCTCCTTGAGAAGGCCAAGGCAAAGGGTGTGTCACTTTTGTTACCCAGTGACGTAGTTATTGCAGATAAATTTGCTCCTGATGCAAACAGCAAGGTTTGTCTCCTTAACCTTTGAATCTATGCTACACTTAATTTACAACAGTTCCGAAACAGACCTGATTACTTCAGTCAACGCGAAAGCCATTTCCATTAGTAAGACGATAGAAATCAGGCCTTCAAAAAGCTTTCTTATTGGTAACTTGAGCAAGTAAATAAAACTTCCGTCATATTGTCCAGATTGTACCCGCATCTGAGATCCCAGATGGTTGGATGGGATTGGATATCGGTCCAGATTCTATCAAGACATTCAATGATGCCTTGGACACCACCAAGACTGTTATCTGGAATGGACCTATGGGAGTTTTTGAAATGGAGAAGTTCGCTGCTGGAACAGAGGTATACAGTTTTCTCCTCTTCTTTCCATACGTAACTTGAGCATCTGTTTGTGTATACATCGCTACTCTGTTCGAGCCAACTTATTATGGCCATATTGGCATTACTTGCTAGCGATATATGTGCTTCGATGCATAAACTCTTGGAAATAAAGAAATGCATTCACATGTATATAGATGTTTAATATGTTCTTTGATATGGTAAATAGTATTATGGAGCACATAAAGACTTAGATCACACATTATAGAGCACTTGATATGGCAAGTCATGGGGGCTGATTTTGGATGCCTGGTCATGTCCGTTAATGTGGCCTGAATACAAAAAACTTAAGTCCACATTAGTTAGCGACTTGGCATCCGGTACTTCATGTCATCAGATATGGTCCATATACCATCATTTTCATTTGGATAGTCGTGTGTGGGTATTTTTTGTTTACCGAGGGGTAGGGGTCAATGGATGATTGTTGTTTGACACACTGTACAACTCTCCCAACCCTTTGCAGGCAATCGCAAACAAGTTGGCAGAACTCAGTGGGAAAGGAGTGACAACAATCATTGGAGGTGGAGATTCAGTAGCTGCAGTAGAGAAAGTTGGAGTCGCAGACGTGATGAGCCACATTTCTACAGGTGGTGGTGCCAGTCTGGAATTGTTGGAAGGAAAAGCGCTTCCTGGTGTCCTTGCCCTTGATGAAGCCGTACCTGTAACAGTTTAAGTCTAAAAATTAGGCTTTGGTATTCATTTATATTTATCTAGTATTCCTTGCTCATATTTGTTGCTTATTTTCTTGCTAAGTTTACAAGAGGAAGGAATGTGATAAAGACTTGAGTTCATGTTTTTGGTTTTTTGGATCCCTTTCAATTAATCGACGACTTTCCTTCCATCACCGAAGTCACTTTCCTTCATTTTGGCTGATGAATGATGATATCCTACGTACCTAAATTTAATGGGAGTGTACCGGACTCCATATAAAATAACAAAACGTCAGCTTCCTATTGTTTAGAAGTTTTAAACCTGTTGGTGTGGTACCAGTTTACTGGGACTGGTGTACCAAATTTCATAGAAGATCGAAGTAGAAAGTCTTCGTCTTATATGGATTTTGGTACCCTTCCTAGTAATTTGACACTCCGCAAGTAACGTATTCACCCAATCGTGCACCAAAAGGGCGTGCACCTAACACGACACCATGAATAGAAACCGTTTCTCGCAAAAAGAACCCCTTGGACTCCTCCTGCTTCTGCGGGAGAAGAACCCACAGAGTAATCATCTTTTGCTTAGCAAACTTTTATTTTTTTTGGGCGATTATGAGTCTCTGATTTTGATTTTATATATTCTGATTTGGTACACAGGAAAAACAAGAATCTTCCCATGATAAAATCACGCAATGACGATTACAACCAAGGGTTTGGTAAGCACCGAGAAAGAGACGATGGTGGTGATTATGATGACCGTCCGTCCAAAATCCGCAGAACCTCATCTGTTATTACAGACCTTCCCGGTGACTGTCTGAATCTTATATTTAAGTGCTTAGAAACTGGAGATGATTATGAAAAAACTGTGCATGATCGTAATTCCTTTGGATTGACTTGTCGTCAATGG
Organism: Papaver somniferum; assembly: GCF_003573695.1. Taxonomy (NCBI): domain Eukaryota; kingdom Viridiplantae; phylum Streptophyta; class Magnoliopsida; order Ranunculales; family Papaveraceae; genus Papaver; species Papaver somniferum. The sequence goes on from NC_039358.1 coordinate 16,068,567, forward strand.
CTTCATATTCAAAACAACAATTTTAAGTACTTATGGTGTCGAAATAGTCACAGGTATGCAAGACGTCTTAGTTTTGATGAAAGCTTTCCTGTAGTTCTTTCTAAGTTGATGGTTCGATTCCATCACCGATTTTGTTACATTGAAGTCTCTATTCCTTGAATCCAAAGTGCAAGACTTGTCCTTAGACTATTGCTATGAGTATTTAGATGCTGAGATGTAAGTTTGGCATCTACTCATATTACTGACAGAGGTTTAGAAGCCCTCACAAAATGTTGTCCATCCATAGAGAGGGTTAACCTCTCACATTGCCAATCAATTACTGATTTGGGAATAAGTTTTCTCTTGCAAAAAACAGTAGATTCTGAATTTTCACATCCAAGTGGTAAAAACAGCTATTCAAATCAAATACTGTCGTTTATTACATTCTTACTTCAAACACGAAAAATAACATAAAATCTGATTTCGCCTCGACAACCTTTGTGATCCTCAGCAGCTTCCAGTATTCAAATACATCAAAATTTTCATAGATTTTCATTCATATATATAAGCAGCATCTATACTAAATCTCTGGACATCTCCTGCAGCAGACATGTCCAAGTAGTAATTTCTTGTGGTCTTTGAAGATTTTTCCACCATGACAAGGCTGACGATCTCAAGGTAGAAACTGCTATTTCAACTCTCATTGCATCATCTGTTACCTTCCTTTCATTGAATGTGCATTCAACTTCATCTACCCAATCCATGAAACTCGAACCAGACCCGTCGAATTCCGGAAACTCACCACTCCAGATTGCTGAGTCTAACCATTCATCATAGGACATCAAGCATTCATAATCCTCATCCATGCTAAGCAATTCATCATCGTACTCGTCCATGGCTTCTCGAATACAAAAAAAAAAAAAAACTAAATCAATCACAGGCTTTTAATAATTTTCTTCTTGATCAACTAGTTTTGCTTCTGATGCTATCTCACTTAGATACGATACAAAGAAGAATATCTTCTCTGGACTAACCCCCTGTACGATTTATATAGAAGAAGTTGAAGATCCAAGGGGTCCTGAATATAGAAGTCAGAAGAGCACAAAATATGGAAACGCTCAATCTTTCCTAATCTTGTGTTAACGCGCTTACTGGGCTGGGTTTTCACTCCTAATCTTGTATTAACTCGGTTTTGTTACATTGAAGTCTCAATTCCTTGAATCCCGAGTGTCTGTTTCCTGAAATCAGTTTGATATTTGAATGAATTTGCCATGCGTTGTTTGTCTGTTTACACACAGATTTTTGTTCTGCAATTTAAACTAGGATCATTATGTAATGATGATGTACTGCTTCCGCGGGTAAGGAATTTTCCTAGCATCGGTCATTGTATTGGCTTATAATCCTCTGGCTCGCAAACTAGTGATGAATTACGTAGAGATTACTCGTGTCCTTGATGAGTTTGTAGCCGTTCTGTCACTAATATGGGTTGATTCTGAACTTTTATGTCAAACAAGGGAAACAAGAGAATATTAAAGGCAATTCAATACTTTATAGTCAGCTGTAATTTCAGCACAGATTTCGAAATTTTAATCCAAAGAGTTGTGTGTAAGATATCTGAACTTGTTATCCGAACTCGTATCACACATTACAGTAACACCCTGCTTTTGTTGAATCCCCTGTATATAAAAATAATTCTGTCGGCAGATATTATGATTTAAGCGGTAAATAAGATGCCAAAACCGAGAGAACAGATTCAAAATAAACATTCAGCTCTAGATTTCCTCAAACTCAGAAAAATTGATGACACTGAAGGAATCAGAATACAAATCCAAAATGCGAGCTTCACAAAGATCTAACTTTAAATGTCAGCTCGGAAGTTCTCATCCTCCTTCGGGGGTGCAAACTGCGTGGTAAGCCGGGACCTTGTCCATGGATCCATGGGAAGTCTTTGAGGTGGTTGAGGAGTTGGAGGTTTCGCCTGTCTCAGTTCATTTTCTCTGTCAACAAACCTATAAGAATAACAAAGAACAGTGTTGGTGTCAGCTTATACATAAATTACACCCTAAACTGCTTGAACTCAAACTCTCTATTTTACAGTAGATATATAGAAGATATAGAAAAGGTCTGAACTAATCGATTTGGAGATACCCTCCGCACCGCCCAGGATCATCTCTGGGTTGACCAGCAAATACCAGGTAAAGACTTGGTATCTCTACAATTTGGCAAAGCAGCCGATCCTCTATAAAAGGAGGGTAGAGAAACAACTGGACAAAAACCATAGAAGCAAAAACTTACTCGATATATGCCATTTCTGCAGAATCCCCTACTCGAATGCGCGTCCGAAGCAATCTAGTATATCCACCTTCCCTAGTTCTGCTTATACAGCAATCTTCACATAAGCTAATTGAAAGAATTAACAATCAAGATAATGAAGAACAAATGCCAATTGTAGAAGAGCTTACCTGTAGCGATAAGCCAACTCTGTAAATAGCTTGTGAATGACATCATCTCCTCGCACGAAGGCAGCGGCCTGCCTTTCAGCGGCAAGAGTACCCTAGAGTGGCGGAAGGAAAAAGAATTCAAATGGGATAGCACTAAAGTTTACTAACATAAAGTTCATTAACCTGGCTTAATGTTCAGATAGTTCAATGCCTCTAACAAGGTTACAAGTACACGTAATTGTAAATCAGCATATTCCAAAAACTTTGAAGCTATTATTATTCAATTTGCAACTTTCAAAACAAAATTGAGATAAAACTAAGGTTCTAAACCTTAATTATGAATTGCAGAAAGTTTTGAACCACTTAGGAAATCACTCTGTCCACTTAACTTCAAGTATCAGCTATGACCAGAAGTAGTGAGAAAAAATAACGAGGGTTTAGATGAAAAACAGAAAAGCAATGTAAAGCAATTGGACTTTCCGTAGATTCTAGAGGTACAACTTGTGGAATCAAAAATATAAGATAATAAGCCTTTTCATATAACCTCAAACAAGCACATGGTTGTGGATGAGGTCTTCCATCCAGATGGAAAATAGAAATGCAATTGAAGAGAGACTGGTTTTCTTGTAAATTCTACAAGAGCAACTTATAGAACTCAGAGCATATGCCATATAATAAACGTTTTCCATGTAACATCAAGAAATGCACACATTTAAGATGAGTTCTATTGTCCAAACCAAATCTGGTAAGTTTTATAAACTCGAAACATACGAGGTACTCTTTCCTAGATTGTATCATCCAGGTAAATGATAGAAAAGCGACCTTCCTTCTCGTAAATTGTATAAGAGCAACTTAAAGAACCCAAAGCACATAATAATAAGCCCATATAACCTCAATACAAGCACATTGTATGGATGAGTTTTACCATCCGGCACAAATCTGTAAGTCTTATAACCTCAAAAAGTATGCTGGTGTCCAAGAAAGATACAATGTGTCTAACACGATTTCTAAGAAAAAGGTCGTTACTTGTTAATAAGAGATCCGGAGTCCTGGACTAGTTTAGTTACTGTGAGAGAGAACTGAGAAGTTAAAACAGTTGGGTTTAGATGGTAAAGTGCTACCAGAGTGATGTATGCTCAGCTAGGACAACGAAATGATTTAGGATTGTTCTACGTTTATGACTTATTTCACTTTTCATGCTTACAGAACATATATTGAACACAATAAGGTGCAGAACTGCATGGAAAGATATACAAATTAAAAAACATGTCTGTTGAATGTATATAACAGCGAAAACGTAGCAAAAGTAGGAATGGATGAAACAAATTATCTATGGATGTAGATCATAAAAACCTCTTTCCCAAGTTCCACCATGTTATCTGCAAGACATCGAACTTCTTTTGCCTGAATTATAAAAAAGCAGTTAATCCCTCATTCGTGCCAATACAAAGAGTTGCTGAGTCAGTAAAAGAAAAAAGTAACAAACTAATGTCTGACGAGGAATAGTAACTCTATGCATCTATTCTAAAATTTTGCAAACCAGTGGAGCCTTTCAAAAATGAAAAGACACAATGTAAAATCAATACCTTGGCCACTGTAGTTTCTATGCGCTCATGCTTCACCAGCTGAGAAACCATTGTTCTAAAGAAATACTCCAACGAAAACCACAAATAGTTTAAAAGCGAAAAGTTGTAAACTTTAACAAGCAAGAGTAAGGAGTATATTGGTATGAAGAGTTGTTATCTAGATGATACCTTAGCATAGACATTCTATGACCAGTAGGTCGATTGAGCTTTCTCATCTTAGGGGGAGAACAAAAAACCATTACGCGACATCAGTTATAACGATTAAAAAAATAAAAGGTGCTTTCAATCAATCAAACAAGACATTGAAATCTTAATAACCACTAGTATATCCTTCAATATCAAATGAAACATAAAAGTAAGTAAGTCTACGAGGATGAAGAAATCAAATGAAATGATGGAACAAATTAAGGAATCAAGTTGAAAAAATTAGAGTTAGCATTTAGGAATAAGATTGTTGATACTCTCCGCCAAATAGAATTATAGAACTCAACTTCAGTTTAGACTCCTCCAGGCAATTCATGATTTAGTAATTTTTCACTTAGATATTGTTTTCATTTTCAAGATTGTTGTTGATTGGTGATTCTAGGACTTGAACGAAGAATAGAGGCCTCACCCTACATCCATACAGATGCATTTCTACGATTGCAAAACGAATAGAAAAGTTGAAATGAAATGTATTCAAGGTGTTTATCCTGTTCCTATATTCAACCTAAAAGATTCTACTGAGGCTAATCCATTGCGGAAGAAAAATCAAAATTTAGAAATTAGGGCAAATACAGAAAATGAGTCTGAATTCTTAAATGAATAAAACAGGAGCAACTCAAAGTTGATTAACTGAGAAATTGGGTACAGTATCCCATAGCTTAAACTTGAGATCAGCTAAACCCAATTTCATAACTCTATCAAAATTAACCCAGCCATAGTTTTGATTATCCAAGCAAATTATATTACGAAAAATAGAATCAACACTTAACACCAGAAGAAACCAAATCTACGAAGTTGTTTATAAAACTCTACTTAGAGAGAGAGACAGAGATTTTGTACCTTGTTTTTTTTTTAGGGTTCAGGAATCGAACTTCTGGGTGGTGGTGGGAGACCAGGAGAGCAAGAGAGGAGAAGGGTTTAAGGCTTTAACTAAGCTTCTTTTTACTTTGAAATATTAAGAGTGAAAACTACATACAGACCCATTTTACAGATTCTTCCCACTGTGAAACCCATGCTCAAAAAAACACAGGCGCGCACCCATTTTCTACGACAAAATATCTCCCAAACCCATAATTTCAGAAATTATGTTTCAGTCTTTTTTCTTCTTCTTTTCTGATTCGTATCTCCCTACTGTTTTCGTCTTAATTCTTCATCGAAGCTTCAATTCACGGGTAAATCTCAACATCTTCGTATTTGGGGGTTGAAAGGGGATCTGAGCATCATTTTGAGCTTCTGCAGTTGAACTGAAATGGAGACATCAAGGATTGATTGAAGCAGCGATGACGAGAATGGATCTGTGGTGTTTGGGGGTTGAATTTCAAGCCAATTGCTTCAATTCTCTCAACAACAACGATTGAATTTGGGTGTGATTGCTTGTGGATTAATTGCAGGTGGTATAATTTGGGGTATGTTGATTGAAGAACTGGTGTTGTTCGATGATTTGACTTAGGGTTTCTTCCACTGATTCATGGTTATATACGAGAAGTTTAAGCAACAGATTTTGGGGATTTTTGAAGTTAACTGAAACGGGTTTTATATGGAGTTGTTGGATAAATGAGATGGATCTGTTGGGGTTCAGTGTGGTGCTCGATTGAGAGAGAAATTATGAAGGTAATGGTGGTGTTTGCAGGTCAAATTGGTGTTGATTTCCGTCGAGTGTTCTCTGGATATAGACAGAGTTTGGTGGAGTTTTGGTTATGCCAGAAAACCAGCTGAAATAGATGCCACTGTTGCTGTCAACTGGGGTTTTGCTGTGGCCTGAAATTGGAGGTTTGTATTTGAAAAATCAACAGTACCTGGCAGAAACTAAAATGGGATTCTGGGGAATTCTGGTTTTGAACTGAAATTGGGGGTCTTTGGTTAATTGAATCGATTCTGTGGAGATGGGTTCTTACCCATTTTTGTTCTTGATTAAACAATGGTTGTCGACTTGTCGGGAAGAATTGCAGACACAAATGGAGAAGACTCGAGCTTCAAAGCCACTGGTGGTTGTGTTAGACAGATCTTTAGACGTTGTGAACACGGGGAGTTGAAAAACATGGTGTCTGTCCTTCTCTACTACATTGCTGATGGAGACTGGAGTGAGCAACGAAGAGAGACTTCGGCATTTCTGTGCTTCAGAGACCAAGTCGAAGATGCAATGAAGCTGTAGCGACTCGATGGGTGATTGCAGGCAGCAGTGGTCTACAACAACGACAACAACACAGATTTGCGGAGGATTTTTGGATGTGGATTAAAACTGGGTTCAATTGAGAAGTGGAGGAATGTGATGATATGAGTGCTACAGCAAAATGTCTATTTTGTTAGCTATAGATTGTATGGCTGTCTAAGATGGAAGATGTACTGCAGTTTGGGGTTTCAATTCAGTGAAGTATGTGGCCTGCATTCAGGCCAGTGAATCGTCAAGAGCAGCAATTCAAGGTCTATGTTGTTTACAAATTTGTTGCATAACTTGTTATGCAGTCCCGAAAATGGTCGCATAACACGTTATGCAACAATTTTTTTATCACTATTGAAACCAATAAAAACAAAGACTGTATAACTTGTCATGCACCTACTATAATATCTACATAACATGTTATACAGTCGCGAAAATGGATGCATAACCTGTTATGCATCCGAAAATAGGACTGCATAATGCATTATGCATCGAGAAAATTGCAGCACAATATTTTATGCATCGAGAAAACAGATGCATAACCTGATATGCATCCGTAAATATGGATGCATAATGCATTATGCATCAATTTTTTATATACGCATTAAAACCAACCAAAACAATGGTTACATAACTTGTTATACATGCATAACTTTGTTATGCAGATGCATAATTTGTTATGCAGTCGAGAAAATAGTTGCATAATTCGTTATGCGTCTGCAGAATGTGTTATGCATCGTTTTTGATGACTGCATAATGGTTAAGTATCAAGTTTTCAAAAAAAAATCCCTAAAATGAGGATCACCTCCGATTTTTTCGTTAAAAACAAAAAATTGATATTCTTGTTTGTACTCGTTGCGTAGCTCTTTTAAAAAGATTTCCAACGATATAAAATTTATAAAATTTTAAGGCGCGGATTTTTAGATATGTTATGTCCAAATTGCGCTGCCAATTATACCCCTGAAAAAGATAGTATGCATAACGAGTTATGCCTGAAAAGATAGTATGCATAACCAGTTATGTATTGATTCATATAATAATTTCATATAATTATGGGTGTCACGGTATACAAAATTAATTGTGGGCCTGAGAACGAGAATATTATTTTTTTTGGGTCTCCCCCTAAGTTCCCCATATTAAGACCCCTGATGTTCACAGGGCCGTGATCTTGTTTACAAGGCCGTGATTCTCACGGGCCGTAATTTTTGAACTTCTTTTCGTTTGTTTTAAGCACACGTCTGTGCCACGTCATTTCACAAGGTCTCAGAAACCTTACAGAGATTATCAAGTTCATCAAATTTATAGTATCTCCCCCAATTCTTGACAAGTAAATCTTATCAGGTGGCAAAACTATCCAACCAATGTACATGCTTACTGTGATATCTTTTATTTTTTATCAATGGAAAATTACAACTTCTGTTGTCCAGTAAAAGAAAATTTACACCTGAATCTAAAGTGCAGCAAAACATACTGTCAAAATTGGTTGCCTAATATCTAAAATATGTGATTGAAGCCTGAGAGTCTGGAAGTCCAAACCCAATGCCAACATGTCTCTACATTTTGATTTTGATTCTCTTCCTGCTTAAAATTAAGTCAACATTTCTCTTGGCCCCGCGGAAACAAACAGCAACGAGCGGATGTTGGATTCAAAAATCACCAGGACCAGGGTTCTTTACTTTCTAAACCATTTATATACTAGCTTGCCAGCTTTCATCTCCTGAATTTCTGCTGCTTCTTTCAAGGAGATATCCCAGGGAGAAGAGGTACAGTTGACTTGGGCTGCTTTACTTTCTCAACCAAAACAGCTTGGGTCAGAAGGAGCACACCAGCAATTGATGCTGCATTTTGTAGTGCACATCTCGAGACTCTACAAGGGTCGATCACTCCTGCATCTAGAAGATTTTCGTACTTATTTGTCATGGCATTGTACCCAATCTCCCACTCGCAAGCTAGAAGCTTTTCTACCACAGTTGATCCATCTACTCCCGCGTTATTTGCAATTGATGACGCTGGTACAAGAAGAGCCTGAAAAACAAAGCATGAAATCAGTTCTATCTGTAGCATTCTTTGCGATTTAGACAAGAAGAACATTACAAAGCACTATCAAAACTTCCATGTATGAGTGTAACACATGGCTATATTGGTCTATAAGACTCGAGGCCTCTTGAATTCTCTATTTTTAGGATGGTCTTTTCCATTTAGGGCATCTTTATTTGGCCAATGGATATAATAATGTGATAAACGACCAACTTCTATAATGGCTCAAAGTTGCAGCGAAATTCCTTATCCTACAGTGGTCAGTACTGCAGATTCGTGGGTGGGCATGCTACGTTGTCTTCAACACTCATAGAAAGTCGGGACGTTTTTATTGAACTTACAACATCATTAAATTAAATTAGTTCAAGAAAGACTGAACTTCCAAATTCTAGCAGAACATCATTCAAGCTTTGGAGATAGTTTGACAATCATTTCTGACAATGATAAGAATGAGGAAGTTAACAAAAAGAACAGTAGTCCATAGGATCATTTAAATGTGAGGCCTGACAAATAAAAGTTAAGAGACACGAGACAGAAATAGTACCTTTTCAATGATATCGGCTCCAATTCGTTCTTCTGGGTCTTCTATCGAGTTCTTTATTTCAGGAATATACTTTGTTAAATGAACGTAGGTGGCCCCACCGCCAGGAGCTATACCTTCATCCATGGCAGCAAAAGTGGAATTTTTTGCGTCCTCAATTCTAAGTTTCCTCTCTTCAAGTTCTACTTCGGTGTGTGCTCCCACCTGAATGCCATTTGCATATCTTCAGTTTTCACAGCAAGACTGACAAATCAAGTTATCTATTATATATAAACTCTCAGAAGGCTAACATCCATGATTTTAAAACTCAGAAGCCAACTGATAAGAGGCACCATTTTCTTTCCGAAGTCATTTGATATGCCAAAGATGAAACACTTATTTTGGCAAAAATTTTTTTTGCAGACTTTAGCATTTTAATCAAGTCAAATATATGCATATAACAGGATATAAGAGTACTGGATTAAAAATGGGAAAATAACATAACCGAACCTAACATAAACTGGCTGAGATACCTGTTATACTGTCCATGAACTTAAAGAGAACGCTTAAAAGATCAGAGAAAATAATCTTTGTCAAGAAAAGAATACAAATGGACTCACGTTAAAAGTTTAGAACAGTTGGTTAAGTACGTAAAATTGGGGTGTCTACAGTAAGATGAGTGATATAAACCATAAAGCATAGAAAGATAAGGATCTTCGTTTGCTTTCGAGATTATCATAGGCATATACTGATGACCCCCTAAAAAATTCAGTAGAAAGATGGGTTTCTTTATTCTGTATTGTATTACAAATTTGGAGTACAAATAAGACAACCTTTTGATGCTGAATTTCTAGGGTTTTCCAAATGCACGTCTTGCTCATGTGATATTACACACTATACTTGCTAGATTTGTGTATGTAGCTTTTTAGAGTTAATTATTCAAGGCTGTGTCTGAGTAAAGACCAAATGAACTAGCTTTGACGTTATCCAAATCAATCTTCGAAAAAATAATTTTAAATGTTGAACTAGTGACTATAAATCAGATAAAGAGGACACTTAATAGACTATAACCTTAGCTGCTGTTGTGGGTTAACTTCTCATGATTTGCCGGTTAAAGTTTCATGTAGTGTCATGGTTGGCAAATATCTACAGATCTTGATATTCCTATTTAGGAGTTTGCGCCAATGGAAATGTTAGAGAAATACATCCTACTAAACACAAAAAGACATGAACATATCAAATACTAGAACCAAGGAAACTTGAGCATTCAGAAGTTACACACCTTGATTACAGCAACACCACCTGAGAGCTTTGCAATTCTTTCAGAGAGCTTCCTTGAGAGGTAGGAATTGTCTGTTTCAGCTACGTCCTTCTTTAACTGCGCAATTCTTGCTCGGAGTTCAGCTTTAGTGGTAGGATCAGCAACAATAGTCGTCGAATTACTTGTTATTGTTATCTTTTGAGCAACACCAAGCTGATCAGAGGTTGCATCTTCCAGTGAGAAGCCCAATTCACCAGCAAGAAAATCAGCACCTGTTTTAGTTATACACAATTAATTCGTACAGATCATTTTGTTAGAGCATAGAAGAATTACAAAAAAGACATGGAGACTTAAGCCAGGGAAGGTAATTTATATTTTGTAAACAAAGAGTATCAGGAGGTAGTGGTGTTCAAAAGTAGGCAATGTTTAAAAAAAAATGAGTAATTGATGGGATCTGTCTTTGAAAACTCCATCCGCATCATACTGAAAACACCTAATTTTGGAAGGAATTCCAAAACACACCCCCACAACCGATGGAAATCTTTTTACCATACTTCGATACATTTCTCTTTTAATAATTTCTGCTGGGCTTGAATATATTCAGACAACTTTTGTTTTTAGGCAAACTCTAACAAATTTTAAATGCTAACTCACTGTGATATGAATTTCCAAGTACAGTTCACAAAATCCTGAAAACGTAGTGCACGAAATGTAGATTCACCTGTCATTAGAGCAATATCTTGCAAAATAGCTTTCTTTCCTTCATGAAATCCTGGACACTTGATTGCAGCGGCATTAGTAATACCTCGTGATTTGTTCATGACCAGGGTTGCCAGCACTTCATGCTTAATATCCTCTGCAATAATCAACAGTGGAACTCCTAACTGAGTTGTCTTTTCTAGTAAGGGAATAATTTCTTTGATGCTGGTAATCTTTTGATCAGTTACTAGAACTCTTGCATTGTCAAATACGATAGTCGACTGATCCGGATTTGTAATAAATTTGGGTGACATATAGCCCTTGTCAATCTAAAGGCAAAGAAAAAGATTAGAATGAAAAAATTGAGCGGGCTAAATGGAACCCAAAAGGTTCACCACAAGAAGATAAACCAAAAAGCTTAGAAGGAACATGATCTGAGGTGCATAAAATTAGTCCACCTCTTGCCATAGTCAATAAGAAGTTGATCATTAAGTTAGACAAACCAGTAAGCCATGGCTGAATCATAGCCAATTAAAGCCATGGCGGCATGTACATACCATTAAGCTATTGGTACTAGTTCTACTGACCCCGTTATCAAAGGCACACCTCAGAATTGAGTCAAGCACAAGAAATAACTCTCTGACCACATACAAACATTACTGGAGGTCATAATGTCTAAATCACATATGTGAACAGATGGCAATACGACTAATAATATCAATATATTTGGGCGGCATGAACCATCCAGATTATATGTGTCTCCGGTACTGTAGACCCCGGATTATATATTTGCTTTGTAATTAAGTATTTGAAGAAATACCTTCATCCCTTCTTCAAATACAATGGTAGTTTCAAATGACGAAGAAGACTCGATGGAGATGATTCCATCACGTCCAATCTTGTCTATCGCATCAGCAATTAGATTACCGACAAAGTCATCATTTCCAGCAGAAATTGACGCCACAGCTGGATAACAAATGAAATTATATAAGCAAAACATAGAAAAGGAAGAAAGTGAGATCAGAATGTGTATCAAGCTTTCTTCATGTGAAAGTGTCATATAAGGGAAATGCAAGTAAATATAAGTGTCACCTTTTATATCTTCTCTCCCATTTACAGGCCTACATTTAACCTTCAACACTCTGACCAGTTCTTGCACGGTCTTCTCCATCCCTCTCTTCAGGGATACGGGATTAGCCCCAGAAGCGATAGCTGACAGCCCAAACCTAAGCATCTCTCTGGCTAAAATTATAGCAGTGGTAGTTCCATCACCTGCTAAATCATTTGTCTTCTTTGCAACCTACAGCAAAGAGACAACTTCAAACTAAATACCTATTAGAAAAATGATGTTATTCTAGGTAGAATGCACAACCTATTTAATCATAGAGAACTATGGGAAGTTTGAACTTTGAACAACCTCTTGGATAAGCATCGCTCCTGCATTTTCAATGGCATCTGGAAGCTCGATGGCCTGAGCAATTGTTACTCCATCATTAACAATTTTCAGCGTTCCGGGTCCATCAAGAATTACGTTCCTCCCTGCAGTACATCTAATGACCAATTTATTCATTTCAAAATCAAGCACATTTGTACATATGTTACACAATAATGGTACCTGACATACATCCAATCAAGCAACACATGTCACCATCCAACTCAGACACACAAACAGGAGACCACAGGTTGAAAGATAATCTTTTTTTAATTTATTATTATCATATGCATTTGCCTGACCTGACCTGACCTGACACTTTATCAAAGTTCCGATGAGAACCAAACAAAAATGATAAAAGGCTGACAAGCTAAAGCGCTAACTCAAATCAAGCTATACATGAAGTAGCAAGTTTTCAAAACCTATGCAACGACATAATAAGTCATAATAACAAAATATATATACAGAAGGGAACGACATAATAAGTTATCAGTTTTAGTAGCATTCATGGTTTATAATTGTTTCATACTCAATTCCACTAGAAATAAGGAAATTGTTAAAGTTCACTGTAATCTAGAGCTTAGACACGCCCAACTTGTTTAACAGAAGCATGTGTGATTATTTTGATTATTTATGTGGTTACTGCTTATCCTAATCAGACACATAATTCTACTCTTGCTGGTAAGTTTGAGCATAAACCTAACTAAAAAAACGAAGGAGGTGTCGGATGTATAGCTGAGAAGTAACATTCAGTTAGCCTTAATTGATCAACATAACAACACTCTTTGTTTACTGCAGGAAAACGACCTACAGCCTTAAGCATATGAGACACTGTGGAACAATAATGATGAGTAGCCTGTGAGGATAACCCAGCAGGAAAAAAAAAAGCACGACAACAATGAGCTAACTATGTTGGAAAATTAAAGTTGCTTCCCAATCAATAATCTAAAATCCACACAGATGATCCAAGGGTAACATTGCAACTTTGCAAGTCACTTGCTTTCTAGATCTGGCAAGATGGTCGAGAATGCTTTAGCAATTCAAGTTAAATATTGCACAAGCAGTGTTAGGCTTACTGCTTGCAAAGCCTCGCCATCTATTTTTGACATACTAGATAAAGGTTCTGTCCCTGAATCATGGCAGCCAATGGCTTGTTATCTATGTGTGGCTTGTTATCCTGTTTCTTGCACGAGAAAAGGGTTTTTAGAAGCCTTAAAGTCTGTAGTACAACCTCCAAACATCATGTAAATGAAAATTCTTAGGGGGGCCCCCATGGGATGGAAGGAAGGCAGAATAAAAGAGAGATTTTGGGCATCATGCAATCATTCTTTTGGCAGCTTGGGTGCAAGATCCCCCCAAACCCCATGTAGTGTTTTTCACTTGAACAATAAAAAATGTAAGCCCCCAGGCACCAATCTTAAGCTTTTCTACTAACACTCATTCGACCCATAAGAAAAACAAACATAGATAAACAAATTACACTAATGCACCCTAGCTGAAACAGCTAATTCATACTTTCAATCAAGCTTTGACAACAACAATCCATTGAATTCATTAAAAGCAAATTCATTTGATTTTGAATAAAAGAACTGAGAAGTAAATAAAATTACCTTTAGGTCCTAAAGTAACAGAAACGGCATCAGCAAGTTTATTAACACCAGATAATAAAGATTTTCTACAATCTTTGTCAAATGATATCTTCTTTGGACCAGCTCTTACCACCATTCTCAAAACCCTAGTTCTAGAAAACCAAGAAGATGTTGATACTGATGATGATACACTACTCTTTGCTCCATTGAAGGTGTTCTACAACAACAACAGCAGCAGCAGTTAAAATATTTAGAATATAAGTTGGAGGAGACCTTGAAACGAAATTTAAAATTCAGTATAAAAACATTGAACTTACTGAAAAATAAGCTCCCCTCTGCTGCGAGGATACAAGTGGGGAAGATAAAGATGACATTTGGTTAGTGGGTTCCTCTGGTATTGGGGTTTTTGGGGTTTAGGTTAGAGAAGAACAGAATGTTGTTTTCTGGGGTGGGGGATTTAGTTTCAAGACACAGAAAGAGAGTACGACCCCAAATACAAATAATACATGTAGTATGTACCCACAAAATAGGGGTACCCGTTTTTGGGAGAGTACGTACAAAACAAAGCATTTTATTTTTATTTATTTTTTATGATGGAAGAGTTTCATCTTTCATCTTCCGGGCCACCTCAGCATTTTAAATTGTGGATGGAAGTGCAAGTTTAGTGGTGGAATAATAAAAAAGTTAATCAAAATAACGTTTTATGCTAATCAGAATAGCGCTAAAAGAACGTGATTCAGAATAGCGTTAAACGCTATTAAGATTAGAGCTTTTTTTCTCAGTCATTAAATTTTCAAGGGCTCGTTTTAACAGGAGGTTACTCAATTAAGATTTGTGGAGATATTGAAAGAATTTCAGAGACTTCTAAAATCTCGTTTAGTCAATAGGGAGTTCTTCAAAATCTCAAATAATCTCTGTTATTGGATCGTAACTTTCTAAAAGTCTTTAGAATTCTCTGTTATTGAATTTGGAATTTGAAATCAATGACTTTTGGGTTTTGAGAGACTTGCAAAGACTTTTATTACAAAATTTACCATAAATGGCTGAAAAAAAGTCTCTCTTAAATAGGAGATATTTTGAGAGACTTTGTTCTTTCTCTTTTCTTTAAGGATTAGATATCAAAATATTAAAAAAATAACCAAATAAGCTACAAATAAATTCATAAAAAACGAAGAAAAAAAATGTTGTCTTCCAAAACCCGATAAGTTTACTCGAGATTCAACTCCCTTCTGTTCGTCTCGTCTTGATTTTATTGGCAAAATGGTTATAATTTCCGTTAGCCATGCATCGACTAATACATTTTCATTAAAATATTGAAATATTCATTTTGTAAAATAAATATATTGTTTGTCTCATGTTTGTAAGCTGAAATTCATATAATTCCTTGAAAATCATTCAGAGAGTCTCTCAAAATCTCTAAATTCACGGAGAGTCACCCAAAATCTCTTGCATAAAAAATCTCTAAATTTCTCTACTAATCCCAATTGACTAACCCCTGTAAATCTACGGATAAAAATAATGCGCTATTCTGAATAGCGTTAAGCGCTATTCAGATAAGCTTTGAGCATTATTCTGATTGGCGTTTCCTGTCTTCTAGTGCGCTATTCTGAATAGCGCTCAAAGCTAATCTGAATAGCGCTCCCATGGATTCCACGGGACCTCCCATGAATCCATGGAGTACTGCTTGGATTTTTTGTGGAAGACCCCAATTTGGAAGCCACTAGACTTAACATTCCACAGTTTTGCCACACTTGAAATAGCTTTGATTCCACCATAAGACTTGCTCTTATAAATAGCTAATCTACAAAACAAGACAAGCTAAGAAATCCGGAAAAGAAAAAAAATTAGAAATCCAAAAAGAAAAAGAAAAAAAATCCAAAGATTTAGTAGTAGAACATTACAAAAACAATTGAAGGAATACATCGCTATGTATGTGCACTTGACCATGATAGTGTTTTTTGTTTTACACTGGCCTCCCACTTGTTTTGAAGCCAACCGGGAATCAGTATAAAAAACAAATTATTTGAGTTACAGACCTTTTGAAGCTAAAAGTCCTTGCAACAATGCGTCATATTCATCTTGGTTGTTATTTGGGCTGAAATAAAGATATATGAGTACTCGATGGAGTTGTTTTTTGGTGTGATTATGATCACACTATCTCGTCCACCTTTATCATTTAAAACACCATCAAATATTTTCCAGACTCTGATGATTCATCGCAATTGGGTAACACTTCTTATTCATATATATTTCTAATTGTTAGAGCACTGCTCGGTCGAACTCGCAAACTCAAGCTTGTTGTCAATGTTAGATGCACTAAACTATATATGGATTTCTTATCTACTAGAATCAAGTCTCGGAATAGGATTAGAGTATGGTAGTTGAGGGTCACTAAATAACCCTCAAAAACTGAAGATCAGATGAAGACATTTTAAGAACTTCATCGACAAAGAGGTATGTAAAGACTGAACCATTATACTTACTCATGGCATTTACCATTTTATCTTATAACACTACGTCGTATGATTTAGTAGATTTAATATTGCAAAGAAGAAATCTTGAGTCAAGCTTGTCTTGATTTTTTTTTTAATAGGAAAAGTATTCAATTGCTGAAGGAAAATTACATATTGTTTTTATCCTGCTGGAGTAGAGTTTCTACCCAGACATGCATGTTATTAAACCAACTGAAACAAATACTATGAGCTCTTGTAAACTTTTCTAAAGAATCATCTAAATGGTTAGCATCTCTATGAGCGTAGGTGCAGCTCCAAGAATCAAAAGTCTTTAAAATTGACAAAGCATCATTTACTACATTAAGGGAAGTCCATTTTACTGCACAGGACCTTCCATTTATTGCATGAATCACATTTGAACAGTCTCCCTCCAAATGTATCTTCTTCCATCCATTTATTTTCGTCCATAAGACAACTTCAAGTAATGATATTGCTTCATCTTTCTCAGGATCCGTTGCTATACATGCACCTTCTCGCAGTCCATTGTTATTCCCTGCAAAATCCCTACAGATTAAACCCCATCCTGACAATGTGTTGTTTTCAATAAAAGAGGCATCAAAATTTATCTTGCATATATCAGTTACTGGAGGAATCCAGTGATTAACAGTTGGAGGATTCAATATCCTCTGATAGGCCTGTAGATCTTTAGTTTTATTTCAATCATTTAGCTACAGTAAAATATTGTTAGCTATTTCCACATGATTGAAGTTCTTATTCTCAAACACTTTAAGACACCTGGATTTCCAAATTTGCCAGATAATAAAGCAGACTGACTCATACAATCTAAAGTCAGTGTGATGCACCGAGTTGGCTCTAAGGAAAAATTTGCAAACCTAATGATGTAAATCTTGACCCTGTAAAAGATTGACAAGGTTAGAGTTTATAGTGGACCAAACTGGGCTGGTAATGGGACAATCAAAAAACAGATGCTGAGGAGATTCTACACTAGCATTGCAAAGAGCACAAGAACTGTCGTGCTGGATATTAACCCTGGCTAACCTAGAGTTGGTTGGTAAGCAATTATGGATGAATTTCCAAATAAAATGTTGTACCCTAGGTGGAAGTTTACGCTTCCAAAAAGCTTTCCAATAGATATTCAGATTGTTCTTAGTAGGTTTGGTTACTAAGTTTTCATTCAGAGTAGCATTGTAGGATGATTTGATAGTAAAGTTTCCATTGCGAGAGGGTTCCCATTTTAATTTATCCTTACCTGAAAAAGGAATTCTTATGTTAGTAATTTCTTTCACAATGTTACTATCAAATAAGGTTGTAAAAACATCAGTTTTCCAAGATTTTTGCTCATCATCAATTAGTTGACTGACATGAGTCATACCAGAAGAGTAATTGAGATGAGATGGAGGTCCGTGCATGTTTAGAATCCAAGTATATTTCCAAATTTTCACAGACTTTCCATCCCCAGTCTCCAATACATAATGTTTCCTAACAACACTTAGACATGTGCATATGCCCTGCCAAATCCAGGAGCCATGTTTATTCACAATGTAAGTAAGAGGATTACATACAGAAAAGTATTTTTCTCTTAAAATAACATCCCAAGGCTCCTCAGGGTTATTAATCATTCTCCAAGCAAGCTTGGTAAGCAAAGCAAGGTTCAAAAGATCTGTTCTTCTAATACTAAGGCCTCCTAGTTCCTTAGGAAGAGCTATATCATCCCAACCCTTCATAAAATAACCTTTTTCATTTTCTTTTTTACCCCACCAAAATCTCATTTGAATATTTTCCATTTTTTTAGTGAGCTCTCTAGGCATTGGGAAAACATCTAAATGATGGCTAGCTAGACTACCTAAGACAAATTGAGTTATTATTGTTTTCCCAGGACCAACTAAGAAAATGGCTTGCCAGATATCAAGTCTATCTCTAAAATTATCTAGAAGATGAACAAAGGAACCATATTTCCTCTTCTGCAGCAAAAGAGGTACACCTAGATATTTTTCATTCAGAGACGTTTTCCTGATTCTTAAGATGTTTGCTATATCATTCTTCACATTATTAGGTACTTTAATACTAAAAGCCAAGGCTGATTTATCAAAGTTTATAGCTTGGCCACTGAACTTACTAAAATGATCAATTAATGAAGATAAGTTACTAGCATCTTTAGTCCTAGCTTTTATGAAGATAAGGCAATCATCAGCAAAAAAAACAAATGAGATATGGAAGGATAGTTCTTATTAGCCTTAAAGCCATGAATAAGGTTTTGCTGCTCAGCTTGAATTAAACTCCTAGAAAAACATTCCATGCATAGAATAAATAACTAGGGTGACAGGGGATCACCCTGTCTTAATCCCCTCTGAGGAGAGTACACATTACCTAGAGAGCCATTGAGCAAGATGGAAGTTGTGACAGTAGATATACATTGTTCAATCATGTTACACCACACATCAGAGAAACCTAGCTTTCTGAGATTATCAATAAGAAAACCCCATTTTACCCCGTCAAAAGCCTTTGACATGTCTAGCTTGACAGCTGCACAACCATCATGAGCTTTGGTTTTCTTCATATAATGTATTAGTTCATGAGATTATGATATTATCATGAATAGATATACCAGATAAGAAAGCAGTCTGAGCAGGAGAAATGATCTTATGTAAAACACTTTAATCTAGAGGCTAGTAGCTTAGAGATGATTTTATAAGATACATTACACGGGCTTATGGGCCTAAAATCAACAACACTTTTAGGGCAGCTATTTTTAGGTATCAAGGTAGTGAAATTATGGTTTAACTGTTTAATAATATGTTGAGAGTGAAAGAAAGCTTGAACCATCTTGACCACATCTTCTCCCACAGTGTCCCACATAAGTTGATAGAATCCAGGAGGGAATCCATCTAGACCAGGAGAGGTCCATGGTTTCATATCAAAAAAAAAAATTTTAACCTCATCAGCATTATGAGTAGCAGTTAACATAGCATTATCAGCCTCACTAATACTAGCATTTAGATTATTAAGATAATCAGTAGGTTTAGGAGGATTGGTAGTCCTACTCATGCTATAAAAATGTCTTAACAGTTCATCCTCAATACTATTCCTATCATCAAGCCATATTCCTCCATTAGATTGAAAGGAATCTATTTGAGTTCTTTGTCTCATGTAATTTGTTTTGTGGTGAAAAATATGCAGTGTTTCTATCATCTAGACAGAGAGCATCATCTTTACCTTTTTGTCTCCAGAAATCAGCTTTTATATCATACTAATGTTTGAGTTGTTGAGTTAAGTCAGCAACTCTGGTGGCATTTTGAGGGTTAGCATTGCTAGTAACAATAGATAACTGAGTTTCTAGATTATCTATTTGGTTCTAGATGTTTCCAAAATGGTGATAGTTCCAATATCTAAGGCTTACTTTGGTGTTTTTAAGACACATAGTAAACTGAAAAGCAGTTGACCCTGAAGAGTGACTTTTCCATTCAATTTTGATCAAATCAGAGCACGTAGAATCTCTAAACCAAGCTTTATTGACTCTAAAAGGTTTTTTGGAACTAGTTTCCATTTTGCTAGTTACCAGCATGATAGGGCAGTGGTCACTACCAACTACAGTCAGGTGATAGAGAGCAGGTAAAGGATAAATATAATTCCAGTCTAGAGAGATAAGAGATCTATCTAGTCTCTCTAGTATGTGGTCATCTCCACTTCTTCTATTGGACCAAGTATAGGGTTTCCTATACAGGACATGCTAAACAAGTTCATACTTTGTATGTGTTAGAGCACTGCTCGGTTGAACTCGCATGCATTGCTATCTCAAGCATGTTTGTCAATGTTAGTGATCAAAACTATAAGTCTTGATTTCTAGTCTACTATAGCTAAGTCTCGGACTAGAATAGAAAGTGTAGCTGAGCTCAAGAACTCCATGGCGATCATCATACAAGACGAAGAACTACTCAAGGAACTGGTGGAACTTCATCGACTAAAAGGTATTGGAGACTTGAACTTATCTATCACTCAAAAGTCTATCTACTCTATCTCTTATCTTGAGACAAAAGTCGTTTTGCTATATAGACTTTGATTATACACATTTGCTATTGCGAGCCGAGTTTATCTCGCTTATCTATATCTCGAAACATGTGTTGGTAAGATTTCGCTTTGGCCAAGTTCATCTTTACCTAGTGGTGAAAGTTATATTATGTTTCAACTACTTGAAAATGGCTTTGACAAAAAATAGTTTGTGAACAACAACTATATAACGTCCTCTAAGAATGTTTCAGTGATTAAAATGAGAGTTTAGAAGATATAACTATTGTTGGATATAAGCATTGTGTGGTAACTCATATATAAGCATAAGTCCTTATTCCTTGAACCAAAGTTTGCGAACTTTGCTGCTCAGGAAAACCGGAACAAAGTCCACGAATTATCGGAGGTTCTCGTCCCGAGAAAATCTGTTGGAGTT
The DNA here is from genome assembly GCF_003573695.1 of Papaver somniferum. NCBI lineage: Eukaryota > Viridiplantae > Streptophyta > Magnoliopsida > Ranunculales > Papaveraceae > Papaver > Papaver somniferum. Next base: position 16,089,385 of record NC_039358.1, read on the forward strand.
TGTGAACTTGTTTACAAACTTATTTCGGGTACTTCAGTCCGCGAACTTAGATTGGTTATTTTCTAAAAACGATTATGCGTGAACTTATATTTGTATTGACTAAGGAATGCAAGTTTGCAAACCGTAGCTATAAAGTTCATGAATCGATTCGAGTGAATCAAATCGTTTTTGCTTCAATTATGTCTTGTATACTTCTATAAGATCTAAGCAATTTAACAACTCTCTAACTAGTTCATTTGAGTCATTTGAACTAGTTATGGTGAAGAAGAATATGGTTGATATGAAAGTGATCATGTGGCTAACCATTTGGTTAACTATTGTTGAACCAACAAATGTACATGTGTGGGTACGGTTACACAAACCTAAAATCGTGCATTTCATTTGTATGTAACAAGATAATTTTCGATCTAATGGTTGGAAGATATTAGCTTGAATATAATCAGGTTTTCATCTAAAGGTGAATATTGAATGCTTTGTTACTAAGCTAATATTGATTGCAAACCCTGATTTGAAAGACTATATAAGGGAGAACTCTAGCACTGGGAAACCTAATCTCCACACCTCTTGTGTGATATTAGTTGTATAAGATAGAGTGGATTCTCATTTAACCTTAGGTTTCTTCGAGACCCTGTAGGTTAACCACTTGAAGACTTCATTGGGATTGTGAAGCCAGACCGATACTACTTTCTTGTAGTTGTGTGATCTGATCTTGCAGATTCTATCATACGAGTACAACCGTAAAGATTGGCTTGAGATTAATATCTCCGATAGGAAAGATATAAAAGCAATCACAAACATCTTCGTCTCATCGTTTGTGATTCCACAATATCTTCTTTCGCCGAGTCGATTAAGATTATTGTGAGGTGATTGATAATACTGAGCTGTTCTTCGGGAATATAAGTCTGGTTTATCAATTGGTTCATGTTCACCTTGATTTATCAAAAGACAAAACAAAAATTGTAGGTATTTCTGTGGGAGACAGATTTATCTATTACCGTAGACTTTTCCGTGTGATTTAGATTTGTTTATTAAAGTCCTCGACTTTGGGTCGTAGCAACTCTTAGTTGTGGGTGAGATCAACTAAGGGAATAAAGTTCATAGTATCCTGCTGGGATCAGAGACGTGGGAGCATAACTGTACCTTGGATCAGTGTGATATTGATTGGGGTTCAACTATAGTCCAGACCGAAGTTAGTTTGTAGTAGGCTAGTATCTGTAACAGCTTAATACAATGTGTGTTCAATCTGGACTAGGTCCCGGGGTTTTTCTGCATTTGCGGTTTCCTCGTTAACAAAACTTCTGGTGTCTGTGTTATTTCTTTTCCGCATTATATTTATTTATGTAATTGCAATATCAAAGGTTATACGTTAAATCAATCAATTTTAGTATCCAACCTTTGGTTGTGGATTTACATTGATTGACACTTGAACATTGGTCTTTGGTACCGTTCAACTGATTTCTCTTGTATTCAATTAGACTCCCAGATTTTTATTTGCTTGAGTAAAAATTGAATCAAGAAAGAGAGATATAACTCTTTGATATACTTTATTAAGATTGAGTCTAGTTGATTCTCTTGAAAGTATCTTGGAGTTAGTCCATACAGATAGCTAAGCGAAATATTGGGTGTGGTTGTTGTACCCACGCTTTTTCAATTGGTATCAGAGCAGGCAGACACATTAAAGACTTTATAAGTCCGTGCTTGTAGCGATCTGATATGGATAGAAATGTTATCTTAATAAATGCACCACCAGATCCAGGGATTCCAGAACCTTCTTCCATGACTGATTTAATAAAATCTGTAGAAGAAATTCTATCTAAACCTCCACCGGGTTTAAAATCCCTTGAAGTGTATTCAGGTCTTGAAAAGAAACTTGAAAGTTTATCTTCTGATGTTGATTTATATCTCCAGAAAGAACAAGAATCTCTTGACAGGATAAATCAAGTTATGATGAATAATATTTATGTTGAGGTTGATATTGATTTACTAATCAATGAGAGCAATGCTCCCCCTCTGCGTTATCTAATTAGTTGTAACAAACTAAACGAATTACAAGAGGAGTTTAAATCTAAGTCTTCCGAGTGTATCACCTCAAAGCTTGAATCAATTCATTGCTCAACTCCTGATGCTTCCTATCAAGATAGTAGTATTGTCTTCTCTTATGAATAAGCTAGGAAGTCTCTTTTTATCAAAAGAGTTTCCCTTTGCAGTACTAAAAACTATCTGCAGAAACTGTTTTTTATAAGTTGGAAATCGAGATATCAGAAACACAAATCTTTTTGGGTTCTCTTGAAGTTCTTTGATAGACTTATAAAAACAGTTCCTTGGGTGTTTGTCAACACTACAAGATGTAAGAGTTGCTGGAAAGAAACTCTCTATTGGTGCCATGGTGAGCAAGACATTGTTCACCTCAACACAACTTGAGTGTGTTGTTAGTGCATCCTCACCAAGGAATGCCCTGCTATGAATACGGTGAGGGAAGCACAAGAATTGGGGCGCGCAAATTATGTTTGGTAAGGCTATAGAATTCGATTGGATTCTTCTAAAAAGGTATTTCTATAAACTTGAGCAATTTTTGTTTTTTTATTTGCTTAGAGTACTTATAATGATCCATGTACCGTGCTTATCGTTCATTTCTACCTAACTTGATCTGTGTTTAAGGTTCTTAAATGTTTATGTATGAAAATAGTAGTTCGGGATGTTTGGACTTCATGGTACATATACCAAGTATGCATAACATCATTTAAAATCAGAATATAAGGGTTCAAGTATGCATACCCGTTTGCATACTGCTCCAGGATACGAAAATTCGTTTGCAAACCTGTATGCATACTTGACGTCGATATTCGGTAAATTTGTTTTGGCCTTAACTTCTTCGTCCGAACTCGGAATGACCTCATTATTTTTGCATTCTCTTACTCTTTGAATTCCCTTGAAAATGGAGATGATAATTCTTGATTTTGGATGAGTTAAGATTGGTATTTTTCCCGTCTCTTGTTTTTGAATGTTTTGCTCAATTTCGTTGCACTTGTTCCACTTCTCTTGGACTTGGGCACTTGGATTCTTGGAGTACCACTCTTCTAAGATCATTTGTAGCTTTTATAAGAATGTTGTTGGTGAATCACAAAGAATAAAGTTCGAGATGGGCAGTAGTACGTATTATTATAAGATTCTTGAATGTGCACAATCATCTTGTGTGAACTATGATGCATGGTATTTATTGGCTTTGTATGTTATTCTTTGTTAATAAAATCATTTTATACGCCTTTGGTAGCTATTCTTGGTGTAAATCCGGGAGAAAAAGATTGATTCTACCCTCTAAGGACAAATCATCTTATATGTGCATTACGAGTTTGTTTTGATGCCTAGGAAACTTTGGATGAGAGTTTTATTTTCTTGTTTTTGTTTAGAAGAATAACTAGAGTTTGGAATAGCCATTATTGTGATTACACATAGCTATGTCCAACGTTTTCATCTTCTTTTTTTTTAGGTTTATTTGTTTAAATTCTAAAATTGTTTGGAAGATGATTTTTGCAGTATTAATCTTTATGGTTTTATATATTGCAATTTGTTATGGGATATATGTGTTTGCGTCCGCGAACTATGATTGTCTCATACCTTGTCAAAAGTTAAATCTTTCGTATGTCGATATGCATGTATTGATAAAAGAATGAATGGACTTTTGACATTACAAAAGTTTGAAGCCTATTATGTCGTTATGCAAATATTGATTGAAGATATGATGAAATTTTTTTTACGAGGATTATGTCTATTATATGTCATTGTGCAAATAGTGATGGAAAATAGAGTGAATGCTTGTCTATTCCGCAGTATTGATCTTCCCTGATCCATATTTTATGTATATAATGTGCGGCTCCGTAAGTTCTCTTATATCGAGCAATTCCGATTAGATTAATCATGGGTTTTCTTGTGGTTAATTTAATTGAGTATTTTTGGATTCAAATTCATATTCGTATTGGATTTGTTATGTCCAAAGAAATCCTTCTTTTCTCTATGAAATTATTAAGGTCGCTCTTGTTGTTCTTTCAGGAATGACATTTTATAGGGGAGAGTTCTTAATTGATTATTGCCAAATCTTTGTGGGGAGTGCGGTTGTGGAATATTATAGGAGTTATCTTGTATCTTTATAAACTTCTTAATGAAAGCTTTTAGCTTCGGCTTTATGATTGCATCTAAATAAGTTGATATGTGCTTCTTTTGGTCATGAAATGTCTCTATGGAAATTTTCATTAGGATCCCGTTTTCGTACCTTTGGCAATTTTATTGACAAAAAGGGAGAGAATTAATGTGTAGTTCACATTACAAATACATATGGTTTTCAGATCATTATGTAAGGGGGAGTGGTTTCCATGTGAGGTGGAGTATTGACTAAGGGGGAGTGATACATATCACCATAGTATTGTTGTCGAAGTTGTGATACAATTGAACTTTGGTGTTGTATAATAATACTATGACACTGTATAACAATGATTGGGAATTCTTGTTTTCTCATTTTTATAGCTACAGATTTTCAACAACGATAATGTTAAACTTACAACCTTTGGAATCATTAGAGTACTTGGAAGTGACGAAGATTTCGAGTAATGTTGAAGATTAGGCACGTGGAAGAAGAGCTACAAAAGTTTATTTATCTATTTTTGTATTTCATATGTATTAATATTTTTGTCACTAAAATTGACAAAGGGGGAGATTTTCAGAGCACTGCTCGTTCGAACTCGCATGCGTTGCTATCTCAAGAATGTTTGTCAATGTTAGTGATCAAAACTATAAGTATTGATTTCTAGTCTACTATAGCTAAGTCTCGGACTAGGATAGAAGGTGTAGTTGAGATCAAGAACTCCATGGCGATCATCATACAAGACGAAGAACTACTCAAGGAACTGGTGGAACTTCATCGACTAAAAGGTATGTGGAAACTTGAACTTATCTATCACTCAAAAGTCTATCTACTCTATCTCCTATCTTGAGACAAAAGTCGTTTTTTCATATAGACTTTGATTATACACATTTGCTATTTCGAGCCGAGTTTGTCTCGCTTATCTATTTCTCGAAATATGTGTTGGTAAGCTTTCACTTTGGCCAAGTTCATCTTTACCTAGTGACGAAAGTCATATTATGTTTCAATAACTTGAAAACAACTTTGACGAAAAATAGCTTGTGAACAACAACTATATAACGTCCTCTAAGAATGTTTCAATGATTGAAATGAGAGTTTAGAAGATATAACCGTTGTTGGATATAAGAATTGTGTGGTAACTCGTGTATATGCATAAGTCCTTATTCCTTGAACCAAAGTTTGCGAACTTTGCTTCTCAGGAAAACCTGAACAAAGTCCGCGAACTCAGTCCGCGAACTGTCGGAGGTTCTCGTCCCGAGAAAATCTGCTGGAGTTTGTGAACTTGTTTACAAACTTATTCCGGGTACTTAAGTCCGCGAACTTAGATTGGTTATTTTCTAAAAAAGATTATTCGTGAACTTATACTTACATTGACTAAGGAATGCAAGTTTGCAAACCGTGGCTATAAAGTTCATGAATCAATTCGAGTGAATCAAATCGTTTTTTCTTCAATTGTGTCTTGTATACTTCTATAAGATCTAAACAATTGAACAACTCTCTAACTAGTTCATTTGAATCATTTGAACTAGTTATGGTGAAGAAGAATATGCTTGATATGAAAGTGTTCATGTGGCTAACCATTTGGTTAACTATTGTTCAACCAACAAATGTACATGTTTGGGTACGGTTACACAAACCTAAAATCGTGCATTTCATTTGTGTGTAACAAGCTAAGTTTCGATCTAACGATTGGAAGATATTAGCTTGAATCTAATCAGGTTTTCATCTGACGATGAATATTGAATGCTCTGTTACTAAGCTAACATTGATTGCAAACCCTGATTTGAAAGACTATATAAGGGAGAACTCTAGCAACTGGGAAACCTAATCCCCACACCTCATGTGTGATACTAGTTGTATAAGCTAGAGTAGATTATCATTTATCCTTAGGTTTCTTCGAGACCCTGTAGGTTAACGACTTGAAGACTTCATTGGGATTTTGAAGCCAAACCGATACTACTTTCTTGTAGTTGTGTGGTCTGATCTTGCAGATTCTATCGTACGAGTATAATCGTAAAAATCGGCTTGAGATTGATATCTCCGATAGGCAAGATATAATAGTAATCACAAACATCTTCATCTCATCGTTTGTGATTCCACAATATCTTCTTTCGCCGCGTCGATTAAGATTAGATGATTGATAATAGTGAGCTGTTCTTCGGGAATATAAGTCTGGTTTATCAATTGGTTCCTGTTCACCTTGATTTATTAAAAGACAGAATAAAACTCGTACGTATTTCTGTGGGATACAGATTTATCTATTACCGTAGAATTTTATGTGTGATACAGATTTGTTTATTAAAGTCTTCGACTTTGGGTCATAGCAACTCTTAGTTGCGGGTGAAATCAGCTAAGGGAATCAAGTGTGTAGTATCCGGCTAGGATCAGAGACGTAGGAGCATAAATGTACCTTGGATCAGTGTGAGATTGATTTGGGTTCAACTACAGTCCAGACCGAAGTTAGTTTGTAGTAGGCTAGTGTCTGTAGCGGATTAATACAGTGTGTGTTCAATCTGGACTAGGTCCCGGGGTTTTTCTGCATTTGCGGTTTCCTCGTTAACAAAACTTTTGGTGTCTATGTTATTTCTTTTCCGCATTATATTTTGTTATATAATTGAAATATCACAGGTTGTGCGTTAAATCAATCAATTTGAATATCCAACCTTTGGTTGTTGATTTACATTGATTGACACTTAAACATTGGTTTTTGGTACCGTTCAAGTGATTTCTCTTGTATTCAATTAGACTCGCAAATTTCTGTTTGCTTGAGTAAGAATTGAATCGATAAAGAGAGATATAAATATTTGATATACTTTATTAAGATTGAGTCTATTTGATTCTCTTGAAAGTATATTGGAGTTAGTCCATACAGATTGCTAAGCGAAATATTGGGTGTGGTTGTTGTACCCTCGCTTTTTCAGTGTGAGATTATTATTAGCATATATATCATTTTGGTTAGGGATATTACCTCCCTCCTTTTCATGTCTATCAAGAATAAAGTTTAGGTCACCTATCACTATCCAAGGGTTGTTTTGAAGGTGTCTAATATTCCTAATATGGTTCCATTGAGTAGATTTGTCCTGATCATTGAGGGCTCCATAAATGCATGTGAGCAGGGTAATGTTATTTTGGATATCCAGTTTCACTACACAATTGATCATGTTTAGTTGAATATCAATAATTTTCAAATCAATTTTGTCTTTCCAGAGAAGACAAAGGCCACCAGAAAGACCAACAAGGTCAAGAAAAGGAATATTTGGATACTTAAATCTAGCAAGCAAGTATTGCATTCTCTTTTTTTGGTTTCTGGTTTCTGTCAGAAATACTATGTCTGGGTTTTGGGACCTAATGAGCATATTTAGGTGGTTCCTTGTATGCTTGTTTCCAACTCCACCAACATTCCATGATAAAATTTTCATGTTTGTAAAAAGATTTTTTGAAAATATGCTGATATGTAACAGACTATGTGTATTTCTGGATTTAAAAACAGGATTATATAGAAAATACAACAACAAATTTCTAGAGAAAAAATGGTGAGAATATACCTTAGTATCCCTTGTTGTGCTATTAGCTTGTTTCTCCTCGGTTATGACCCTTTCTGTAGCTTGAGTATCCAATTGATCCCCATCAAGGGTGTTTCTAATATTGTATTCAGATTTAGAAACTTGGGGGGTCTGAGATCCTAATTCTTTTACCAAGTCTGGATGATTCAGTATCTTCTTCTCTCTGATTTGAGTGCTCAATCATCGAAGCAGTGAGAATACCATCCTTTGGAGGGACAAATGGTGTTTTCTTGGTCTCTTTCTTCCTCTGGATGTTTGGGACAAGTGTAATTGCTTTTCCATCTGCTGCCTTCTTATTACTAGCATTGATCTTTACACCAATATAATATGGTTTGCTGATTTTGTAAGGAAGTCAACTGCCGCAGAACAGGCTCCTTTGTTATGTTTTATTATGTAGCAATTGGGGAAGATGTTATGTGGTTGCTTCTCATAAAAGAATTTTATCCACCTTGTGTAACCTGCATCAGTTTTGGCCATGGCGCATCTTCTTAATGGGTTGGTTATATCAATATTGATACACATCTTGACTACATCTTTGTCCACCGGGATTGCATCTTTTGGTTTAATTTCTATCACATACCCCATTAGTTTTCCTATCTTAGTTACTGAGATCACATTCATATGCTCAGGTAGCAAATTATTCAATTGGAGCCAGAAGTATTGATGATTCCAATCCAGTTCTTTGTAGATAACCTCAGAACTGTAGCCATGAAGGATTACTAGGTTCCTATTAATGCTCCGAGGTCTGGTTATGAAAATTTTATTCATTGTATCTTCATCTTTGAACTTGAAGACCATGACATTTTTTTTCAATCTCTACCACCTTAACTTCATTTTCTGGAAGAAATGGCCAGGCAAATTTGATTTGATGTTCCACTTCCTTAAAACCCATAGACTCATCCTCGGTTATTATCATACCAATAAAACAGTTCTCCCATTCACCTGTGACTTGTCTGATTGCTTCTTCAGGCAGTTGTTCATCAGAATCAATTTCATTATCAAGATATAAGGATGCTTGCTTGAACTTGGCTGCTAAATCAGAGACTTGTGCTTCATTTTCTGCCGCCATAATATTCTTTTGATTGTGGTAGTATCTTGGTTTTCCTGTAGCTTCTTCTTGGTGATTAATATAGGACCAAATATTCTTTGAATTGGGGTTTTCTTCAACTTGAGAAGATAATATCGACCGAGATTTTTGGCATAAAATTGTATGATAGTTACAATCTCCAATTCAATTTACAGTAACAATTTATATGAGAAGTACACCATAGAGGATTTTCAGAATTTTGTTACCCGATTTATAACGACTCTTTTGAAATTCTCATTCTTCTCTTGCTTTGAATGATTTGGTTTCTGTTACTAAATCGGATCTGGCTGAGTTGACGTCTCTTATGATGGAAGAACAATGGATACTCAATGGCTTCAACAAGCAACATACCTAACAGAGCAGACGCTATAATCATAACTTCAAAATAGGAAAACGCCAATGAGGAGATAACAATCTGTAAACACATTTGGGAAAAAAAGGATTAGTTTGTAAACATTATAGAAACTTTGTTAAAAATTGATTTTGAAATTTTAAAGAATTGAAAGATACAACTGAGAAAAATTCAAACAATGATATTTGAATAACAGTTCATATCATCTAAAGACTGATTAAAAACACAAAGAATGTAGTGGATTGAACCAAGATACAAGGAAAGGGAAGCAAACTATAGGTATTGAGTTGACTCAGAAAACCTCTGATCCTCAGAGCACCCACACCTTCTGCTTGTCTTGATAAATCTCTCGAAATATGATTCAAGCAATGGATGTTCATAGATCCTTAACAATCTTGGTTAAGAACATTTTATTATTCATGAACTATTTTTGCTTCAAGTTGATCATTTGGACCCAAGCAATGATATTAGCTATCTTTGGCGATTGGGAATGTTTATAATTTTTTAAAGAGAGTTTTCAGAACTTATTGAATTCTAGACACAGGGTAGGTATGCATACCCAGTACGCTCACAAAATAAGCAATATATAATCGATAAAGATTAGATATTGTGATCATATCCAAAGTAAAATTTAACTAAATAAACTTTAATGCAAGATGATAATATTTGAAGTAGCTAATTTAGAACACATAAATAAGCTATTTCAAAAGCTAGTATTCCTCCTTAAAACGATGAAGATAAATACCTACAAGGACTTAACTAGAAAGAGAGAAGCAGCGAAGGATCTAAGCATCATCTTCAGTTTCAGAGTCGGACCATGTGGCCTGAATCTTTCCCATATCATCCTTGATCTCAGGATACTTCGTTGCAAGCAATCCCCCATTGTTGCACACATTTTACCTTGTTGTTTACCTTTTGAGTGCCTTAAGAGTTTTATGAAATAAGCTCAAGGAGATAGATGAAAGAGAGGGACTTCTCTTCCGTTTTAGCTAGTCGATTCTCATTCCTTGAAATGTAAACTTGAGAATGGAAGTAGGAGTACCAAGAGATGTACCAATTGGATCAATTCTAGATGCTCTAGAAATTCTCCTAATGAAACGAGGAAAAACCAAATTCTTGTGATAAAGTTTCATGGTGTCCATTTGAAAGATGATCCAACCATAAACATCAACTCTTTGAGTCTTCAAATCAAGAAAGTAAATTTCGTAAAGTCTCGACTCCAATAAGAATTTGACACAGTAGAATGACAAGTATTCGAAATTCCAAAATTTTCAAAACTCATCAAAGGAATGACAAGGTTTGCCTATCCTTCCATCAAAGCATTACCAACCAATTTAAAGGAGATTTCTTCACAAGGTTGTCTATCTCCTTTTGGTCTAGGAAGGGAGAAGTTATCCATAGGTAGATTAGTAAGACTATGCAACAATTCTCTATCAACTTCTATGACTCTTTTTCCAATTTTGGTTCTAAATAACTTTTCAAGATTCACATCATTTATCTGGGAATAAAATACCCTCGTAAAAACATCAAATCCTTCACCATGTCCTTTAAAAATATCTCCAAGATTATAATCTCCAAAGCATGATATTTTACCACCATCCACATGCTCCCTAACACAATTCTTATCTATTATGAAGCCTCTAGAAAGAATTTTGTTACATGTTTTGGAGTATTCTTCATCAACAAAAGTAATCTTACAATATGTTTGATTACTTGATTCTCCCTTTTCCTTAAGGTTGATTACTTTTTGTATAGAGACCTTAACCATTTTTTTAGGTTTCTTAGCATCATGTTGTATGGTCGGAGATGTCTTTAGATCTAACAACATTTCTAAAGATCCCGTCGATACTTTGATCTAGTTTAAAGACCCTTATGTTAGAAGAGAAGTCTCTCAAGAATAATCAAAGTTTCAAAAATCGTTAGTCAATCAAATCAATAATCGAAAACTAAAATAACAATGCAATTATCTAGTTTCCCACCAATGGTACTCGTAGAGCTTCTTGATCTCACAGAAGTTTTTAAACGATCGGCCGTAAGGAATTTTACCTAATTAGAGTACTTTCCTATCCAAATAGACGGCTCCACCAGACACAACACAAATGAAGTTCGTTTGGCTCTTAGGATAATTTGCAAGATGTACAAACTTAACAGATATAAACCAAGGTTGTTTGGACACCAATGATATTCCAAAACCCAAAGATTTTCAAGATATGCAATAAAGTACTAATTTTGGTTTTCATATTTCCAATTTATAAAAAATAATATTTCTGAAATCTCTCATTCAAAAACATCGAATATTAGTTTAGCACATTACTAATATTCCTTTTTCTAGAGCTTATGTTTTAATTGCTGGAAAATCAAAACATAAAGAATTGAAAATCTTAATTAAAAGATTCTCAATGTTTCGGTTTAAGGATCACCCCGAGTATCAAAGAATATCTTTGAACAATTATGAATAAGAGTTGTGAACATGTTCAAATAATGTCGACATCCATAAAATTCCTATCTTAGCAAACCCTAATCCAAAATTCACAAGATATGAAAGTAATATGTCAACTTGAGATTTGGTTTTTCCTTTGGTACCGACTCCACCATACCACCTAACATAAATTATGGTTCGGTTGTACAAAGTCTCCAACATAAGTAGCGATCGGTTCCACCATGAATCCTAACATAAGTAAAGATATTGGTCATACCATGTTCCTAAAATGGGTAGGGAACGGTTCCACCATGATTCCCAACATAAGTTAAGAATTCGTCATACCAAGTTCCCAATATAGGTAGGGATCGGTTCTACCTTGACTATCAATATAGGTTTAAGAATCGGTTCTACCAAATTCCCAATATAGGTAAGGGTCGGTTCCACCTTGACTTCTCAACATAGGTTAACAATCAGTTCTACCACATATCCTACCACGAACATGATTCGGTCATAAAAGATCTTCATGAAAAACCGGACCAAGATACCCTTTCGATTACGAAACAAGTTCGTATCTGTACTTCCTTTAAACTAATGTTATAAAACATTGTTTACTAGGATGAAATCAACACCTATATTCCATACACATAATCAATTAACAAGTTACATAGATTATGTCGATGTCGTAATTACGAAGTTCAAAAGATAGGCGTTATATATAGTTCATAATTAAATATACTTCCTTGACACTTTAATCATAATAATATGACCAAGTCTAATACTAGAGTTTCATCAATATATAACTTCGCATGTTATGTTTTCAATCAATATACCACTTGAAAGATACATTAGGAATGAAACAAGTTCAAGCCAATACGTCTAACCTCAAGTGGAAGGATGATGCCTTCGTTGTAGTCGTTACTTCTTCACTTTATTCGGGTCTTCAGAGTAATACTTGTATGTATCAACCAATGTTGGCCGATCCCCGGTCCCGGGCGATACCACCGGAGCAACTCGGTCGATCTCAACTTGTACATATTTTTTATGTGATATAATTGAGACTTTGAATAATCTCAAATATCTTTTGTAATACCTAACACTTTATGATAAAATTAACACTTTAAATCCTAATACACATTTCACCAAGTTTTAAAGTGTTGACATAAGAGTTGAAGAATCCAGACAAGCATATATGAGGAGATTGAGTAATTGGTCAATCAAGTTACACGTGAAAAGAGATTTTTGGGATCAGATCGGAAGAAGAAAAAAAGAGATCTTGTATAGCCCCAATTGAAAAGGTTGTATCTGTTTTGGAGAAGAAGATTTCAAAAGTTTACAATCAAATACTGGGTCATCTTGATTAATATTTCGTAGTACAGAATCCAACTTGTATTATATTTATAGATATAGAGGTAGCTTACAATATTCCTAGTCATTCTAAATTACTAATCCCATTACAATTCTAAGTAATGAGCCTGAACCTTGAATAAGGTTTGGGCTTAGGCCATGAAGTGCTTATGCCATCTGCCTACACTTATAAGGGTGTCTTAAAGTTAGAAAATGACTAAGTTATCCATTAAACTAAATAATGTTTAACTGGAATTAGGAGAAGACAACGAATATGAGAAACGGCAAGAGAGATTGTATTGATAGAAAAAACCATATTATATAGCATAATATGATTTATATACAACCATTGGGAAAACCCTAACTACCCTAGTTGGGCCCCACATCCATGGGCCATAGGCCCTGTAACACTCCCTCTTGTGCGGTCCAATAGAACTTCGTATGTAGTGCTTCACATATAGTGCTTCGAATGTAGGTCTTCAAATGTAGTTTTCTCCTTGATGACTTGTGCCGAAATCAAATGCCTCATTAAAACTTTGACAAGTAAAAACCCAGTGGGACAAAACCTTGGTACAACTCTTCACATGTAGTGCTTCACATGTTGTCTCGTACTTTACATATAGTTCATCACATGCAATACTATCTTCAAGGACCGACGAGTCTACGTTAATTAGTTGCCTCGTTAAAACTTCGTCAGGAAAACCCAGAGGGACAAAATCTGAACTAAAGAAAAAGAGTACAATATTAAGCAAACTTAGAACATAGTTGGACTCGAATATGTTGCGTCGTTAAAACCTTGACAAGGAAAACCCAGTGGGACAAAATCTTGACGAAGGGAAAAGAGTACAACGTGACAGATGCAAGTAAAGGTGATCCGTTGAAGATGATCACTTTGCTCCGTTGAAGTTGATTAGTTGCTTCACAACTCCTAAGGCAGAAAATCCTTGTGGGAAAGACAATAGCCTTAATTGGGAAATTACTTCCCGGTGTTTGTTGTTGTCTCATTAAAAACCTTGCCGAGTAACAAAACCCAGTGGTAAAAACTATTCTCGATTGAAGGGAAAAAGAGTACAACACAACTTCAATTTCGAAGTAAAGTATGTCGACATCATATCCTTGGATCCTCCCCTGATGTCGGCATCTCCCCTGATTACTTTCAGAGTTGTTTCAGACAGTTCCTTTAGTCATGTACTTTTCAAACTGAATATCGGTAATTACTTAGAAAATAGTCTACCATATCTCCCCCCGATTACTTTCGTTGGAGAATATATTATTGTTCCTTAATCAACAACCTTTGGATTGCAGTTCCTTTAGCATTCTTTTTTTATGTCTTTGTAGGGATAAAACAAACTCATGTTAATGGTTATTTTTAAGTATATGATTACGTTCATTACACCATTCCAATGACGTTGCGTTGGCGCTGAGCTATATCTATCTAACAAGTTCACTGAGGATGTAACATTTGTTCGAGTATATTCTATTGTACTTAGATAAGGAAATTCATCTCCCGACATATCTTCGTCATTTTACTTTAGACGAATTGGTCATTTACTTTCATTTGAACCTCGGCTACCATGAGAGTGCTAACAAGATGCATGTCCTTGTTAAATTTCCTGACAACTTTATACCTATGCAAACTGGTGGAATAATATACCACAAGCTCAATTTTCGATCGAGCTTTCCCCAGATTTCTCATCTCAAATTTGGAATTAGAGTAACTTGTAGGATCTCTTATTACATCATATGAGTACCCATCATGTCTGTAACATCAACATATGTAAATACAATTCCAAATCTGGAACTCTATTGTGAATGCGCAAGGAAAATACCTTACTTGTTTATCCCCTCCAAATCAATAGCCACTTAGACGGTTATACCACATTCACATGATTGCTTCAACTCGTAAGTCAACGTCCTGTCTAATTGTAAACGCAATTTGTGGTTTAAAGTCACTTGATTTGGGTAACAAAAGGCTATTAAGATTTGTAAATATCTTTTATCTCTTGATTCTTTCAGAGATACGTAACCACCACATACATATGTTGTATTTCAAGTCCTTTAGAAATTACCAAGCTAACTAAGTAGCGGAACGCTATAACGTTCATTACAAGAGGACAATTCCAGGGCTTTATGAGAAACCTCGCGCCACAAGGAGAGTGTTAATACTTTGAGACTTCATTCTTCCCACCGTTGTCTATGACAAATAATCATGTATGTACCATAGGCTTTACACTTGGTTGGTTAGCACTACCACATCAAATACATGTATATTTGTTAAAGAACCAAGTTCTACCTGGATTGTGTAGGCCAAATATGCTCTTCGTTGAAATTAAGCAAAAATGAGCTTGGTTCGATCTCATATTGCTCTATTTCCTTAAGCAAGTGTATATGAAATTAATTATCAATATGATCGCATAATCTTTCCATTGACTCGTGCACATTCTCATAATCCACTTTGGATGTCATTTTTCTTTGGAATCATTAAACTTCGGAGCGTCCTCCAGTTTGATTCGTGGACATATTCAGAGAAAATCTTATGAGATGATTTCTGATGATATAAATTAAGTTGTGTCTTACTCACCTACTTCCTTTCTAGGTGAGGATTGACCAAATTAAGTGGTATCTCCAACTTCCTTTATGGAGCCACGTCCTAAACCACACTTCCACTAAGTGCAGTTGCAACACCTTAGTCTATGGAGTATATCCCTTATTGAGGATTTGTAACCTTGTAGGTAGGTTTGCAGCTGGTATGTGTGATCTCATCACTTTAGCGACATCAGTGTACATTCTGAAACTTGATTATTCTTTGTCACTTCACATTTACATTTTTGGAGTACAAGAATCAATATGAGACACAGTGGGAACACACCATGATAATTCTTGTTATTCCCTTAAATAGTTTTTTTTTTATCTCCCCCTAACTACGGGAAGACTGTCTCATTAAAGTGATAATCCACAAATCTAGCGGTAAGAGATCTCCTGCCAAAAGTTTTAAAATGCAGATAATTATTGGGAACTCATTTCCAACATAACTACTTAAAATTTTTGAAGACCCATCATACGATCTGGAGTCGTAATGGCACATATATAGTGCAACCAAAAATGGGTAAGAACATGAATGTCAGGCTTAAATCCAGTTACCAACTGGTACACAAAAAAGGTTGACTAATATTGGGTTCTAAAAAACGAATTAAGTAAAGATGCGTGTAATATTGCATATCCCCAAAGAAATAAAAGATAGGTTGGTACGCATAACCTATCCCTTAGACATCATCTGTAACCTTTAATGGTAGCCTCTGCGAGGCTATTGGGTATAAGATACTTTATATTGATCCTATTTAAACACGCAATATTCATCAAGTCCTTTTGATTTAAATTCTCTAGCATTGACAAGGGTGGTGAGCCTTTGCACTTTGGATTGTGTAATATGTGCTAGGAGTTTTACAAAAATTAAACACATCGTTTGTTGTGAGCAATAACTGATTCAATGCGTCAAATCATTCACCGGAGCCATAAATCACTTGAACGGTCCCATTCTGCATGGATATATGGTTACTAACAACACTTTATTTCCTTGAATAATGAGTTATTCACCATTTGCAACAAAGTAAAACAAGATGGTCTCAATCATTTTTTACTAAAGAAAGACTTTGTAAGATGAGTGACGTACTTTCTTACTCTAAATCATAATGGGGAGAGGCAGTGCAAATCTAGTAACTTTGGAAATCACTAATTGTGATAGATGTTGTAACTTCGCATTCTATTAGTTCATTATTTGTACACTCAAATGAAGTGATGCCCGTGTTAGTACTTTCAAAACGAAAAATCGTGTCACAACCAATGTGCCTTATGGTTATGTCAAAGTCTTTATAAATCAATCCCAATCAGTTTATTGTTGGAGTTAATATGGATTCAATAATTCAAGTTCCATTGATTTACGCATTCTAAGAATATGCTTCCTTCCACATTCATTATATATAATTTATAGATGCAATCAACTTCATTCTCACTCTCGTGGAAATGATATACTTTTCATTCCATAAGAGCAGACATTTGATCTAGTTTAATTAAATAGTCAATTGGACAAGCAAAGTTCTTCTTGTCATTAAAGTTAATGTCTAAAGCATGACCTCCTCTAGAAATTGGTTGTTACTATGACACACGCATTACATTGTATATACCAACACCTATGACCAGGTGCATTTCCAACTCTTTCACTTATAATGGGAGATAGAATTACATTTTAGCAAATCCCATGTTCGGTTGATACTTGTGTGTTGGTGTTATTACTACCGAAGAAAAAAGTACATCTTTGTCTCTGATACATATGTCCATCTGCACATATTTCACTATGCCAGTAAGTGGATTACATCCCACATAACATTCAAATTTAGGCGAAAATATCAAATATCCAAAAATAGTGCTCAAGTACTTCTAAGCCCTAAATGAATACATTGGAATCAAATTGGTACAACCAATTGAACAAAAAAATAAACATCATTCAACTATAGCCAATATCATATTCAAGAGAACAAAATAACAATAAAACCAAAATTCTTAATGATCGAGATCAACATTCATAGTTTAAATTGACTGTTTATATGATATGGACTTATCTTAAGACAAAAACAAATCTAGACATGTTCTAAAAACAAATACATAAGCCCAAAAAGTATTCAAAGTTGCATACCTCAAATTTTAGTTTCCACTGTATATACACAAAGCCAGAACAACCTTGGTCGCGCACGTCCCAAAGCTAGGTCATGACACAGCTGGAGAACAGGTCGGAACAGGGACATCACACAACTGGAGAATAGGTCGAAACAGGGAACGACTAGAGAACAGGGCCGGGCCAGGAAAAGACTGGGTTGGATCGGGCCGGTTTGTTGTGTACCATATTGGGTTGAACCGGACCGACTAGGGGACGGACGGATCGGGTACTTTCACACGGACAGATAGAGGATCGTGGATGAACGGTATTTTTCTTTCTTCAACAGATTTTCTCTCTCGGGCAGAATAATACATACAGTCAAACCAATCAATCAAACAATCAAAATAAAAGAACAACTATTACATGGATATGCAAACAAAATTTACATATGCACAAGGTAGTCAATATCGGTTGTACAGGACAATATTACAGGTTTTTATCGGATATCGGAAAATACCTATACGATAACGAAAATATCGGCGATACAAACTCGGAACGATTTTATCGGTTGTACAGGTCGGTACAGACCCATATATCGGTTTTACTTGTACACCGATAATATCGGTTTCGGTGAATAAATTTCATCAACATGAATCTAGTATTTACAGACAAGTACAATGTCATTTGGAGAAGGTAAAAAACCCTAATATATTTTTAATATAAAATCAATGACTATATGGTAGGATATAAGATGGATATCATATTTCCATTGAAAGGTAGGGTATAAAAGATAAATATTAAGGATAATAAAATAGATTTAACGGCACAATGAGACAAAAATCACAACGCTGGCTAATAAACCGCCTTGTATTTTGGAAATTTGAGATATGTGTATGATTTTTATTATTTTTATTATGGTTTTATAAATATTTGAAATTCTATTTTTAATGATGTATCACCGATAAAAATCGATATTATCTTTTGTATAGGTGTATCAGACCCGGTCGATACGAGACCGATACGCCATGTTAACTACCTTGCATATGCATGTGACGTACATGGAAGGGAAACAAACATGGAAAAAACCAACATTTGATTTGAAAGAAAAAAATCTCATCCTTTCCCACCTAAGATTTATTAACATTAAACGGTGAAAACAACTCACCAAACCCTGTCGCATGATTCAAAGAAATAAAAAAAAGTTGAGTCGGTGTGTACCTTGCGATCCAAAGGAATATGAAGAATCGGAAGAGAACCCTCGGCCGTGTAGCTTCGTGCTGATAACGTGTTTAAGGGGAATTAGGAGAAGACAAAGAATATGAGAAACGACAAGAGAGATTGTATTGATAACAACAACCGTATTACATAGCATAGTATGCTTTATATACAACTATTGGGAAAACCCTAACTACCCTAGTTGGACCCCATATCCATGGGCCGTAGGCCCTGTAGCAAATAAATTTTTTTCTATTTTTTTTGTATTGGATTGGCATATGAGAAAAAAACGAATCTAGTCGAACTCGAGGTTCGGCTAGGGAAAAAAACGTAGACAAAATTCTATGTTGGTTTTGATACGTAAACAACCCATTAAATTCAGCTAGAAAATAAAAATGAACTAACCTCAGCTAGGAATAAAAAAAATAAAACCTAGCCGAACCTCTATGTGGCTTTTAAAAAATGAATAACTATTGAATTAGGCTAGAAAAAAAAAACTAGCAAAACCTCGAGTTAAGCAATTAAACATAATCCTACCCAAACTTGTATAAATGTTAAAGAATGAACAATCTGCCAATCACCAAGTGGTCTGGTGGTTGGCATGCTCCCTCCCACTGCGAAGATAGTGGTTCGCACCCTGTAATTGCTGAAATCCACTCCAATTTAAGGAGTTTGCATGTAGTCTAGGGACCACTAGTCTAGGGCATCCAAAAAAAAAACAATCCATTGAATTCGGCTATAAAAAAAAGCCTAGTCGAATCTCTGTATTGTTTTTATATATGAAAAACTCATTAAATTCGTCTAGAAAAAAAATAGCCGAACTTGGTTAAGGAAAAAAAATCTAACCGAATTAAACCTAATAATAAAAAATGAATCCAAAAATTTATTAAAAAATAGTTTATTTTTAAATATATTAAAAAAATAACAATTAAATGATATAAAAGCAACTTGGCCATTAACCAAGATATGTGGATAAGGGATGTTGAATTTTACTTCGTAGTCCTACCAAAAATGGAAGAATGGTCCCCTTCAAAATTTTCATGGCGCCCAAAAATAATTTTTAATATAATTGGCTCATAATAATAGTATAGATTATACGTAGAAGTAAGCTCAGTATTTCCACACAATCATAGAGGGGCAACAACCTCCATTTATTTTTCTTATAAAAACAAAAACTACCTGGTATTTTTTGGGGCGACCCAAAAGGAATTAGGGGCGACTAATAAAACAAAATAGAGTCGGTATGAAGTAAAAGGAACCCGCATGTTATCTACACATTTTCGTATTGGCTAATCTGCGCTTGATTAATTAGTGATAATGGGTAGTTAGTTAGTGATAATCGGTAATTAACGTTTATATAGTTAGTGTTAAGAAAATTATTCGAGTTATCGAGAAGGTTTTAGAGTAGAAGAAGAAAAAAAAAGAAATGGGAGAAAACTATTTCTTCTTAAATCGATAACAAACATGGATGGATATGAAGAAGAAGGTGATAAACATCACGAAGAACATAATGTTGAAGGTTCAATACCGTTTAGAGATGATGACGATTTGGGGCTGATAGGTGTCTAAAACACCTAATTTTATATCTAGTATTTATGCTTTCTTTGCTATTTTTTCTTGTAAATTATGTATCTTATTTTGAATTTGAGTTATTAGGTATTTTGGAGTCGTTTTGAGCAAAAGAAGGAGAAAACGTCCATTTGGAGCGTAAAGGAAACAAAGTCAATTCATTGGCGAGTTATACTTCGAGCGGACTAAGGTTGCGCAAAGTAGGCGAAGAACGAACGGTCAGTTCCCCGCAACTGACAACTGAGCAAGGAAGAGTGTAGGCAGTCAGTTCTGCGAAACTGACAGGCCATAGATGAACTGGGTGTCCCTTATCCTAATGTATCGGGTGTCAATATCAATTCCACCTCCTACACAAATTTAGAATTCAGAGAAGTTGTAAATTCTTCTCATTATTCAGTCTGAAACCGAGAGATATGCTGTTGTTGGTGGTGATAATAAACTCAGGGAGATTGAGAAGAAGTTGTTACTGCTGAGAGAATCAGATCGAAGATATGATCGATTGAGAGCTATCGTGGTGGTTATCTTCTTAGTGATTTCGTCGGAAGAGAAGAACATGGAGAAACACAGAGTTAGGATTTAACCACTGGAAGAAAGATGGGTTTGAAACTTTGAAACAGATCTCGAATTTGTGAATGTCTAGGTGTGAAATTTAAGATCTCAGAGAGGGGTTTTCTGTTGATTTACGAATTAGGGTTTGAAATGATTCAGATGGTTGATATTTTTGGTCCTGGTGGTGAGTTAGGTCAGGGGAAGAAAGAGATGAAGAACAAGACTACAATGAAGTAGAATCTGGTGGTGACAAGACTAATAGTGGTGCTCAGCTGGTGGTGTTTGAGTAGCTTGAATAAGAGAAATTGGTGGTGGTGCTGGTTTCAGTGGAGTTGCAGGCATGAACTGCAGCTGTTGATAATGAACTGTAGGGGTGTAATTGGTTATTGTTGCTGGTCATGAATATGAGGTAGTGAACAAATGGAAGAAATGTTAGTTTTCACAGTTGTTGCAGTTGGTGATAATTATCTGAGATGGAGTGGGGTTTGTGCTGGAAATGAGGCTCGAATTTGAAGGAAGATGATGCTGCCATGGATTGATACAGATGGGTCTGAGATGGTGATGGTGTTCATGGGGTTAGACCTGATAGAGGGATTATGAAGTTGCATTACAGCAGAGTTGAGCTGGTAGAAGCAGTTGAGATGGAAGCTGAGATTGTACGCTGCTTACAAGAGATGAAGGCATGTTGCAGCTGCAGTTTGTGTGTGTAGTTTCCAGGGAATATCATGGTGTTAGATGTAGCTTGGAGGATAAATGTTGTTTGGTATGATGACAGTTGATTGCAGGCACTGGAGTGGTTGTGGTGGTTGCTGCTCATGGATTTTGGAGCTGTACTTTATGATGCTACTGCAATGGACTAGGTAAAGAATGAAGTTGAAACCACATAATGATTCAGATGAATGCTTAGGTTTGCAGTTCAGGTGGGATGTATTATGTTTCAGCTGAGATGAAGGTGCGGTGATTGAGTTGAGCAGCTGCTGTGGTGAACAAGAAGTTGATACTGAAGTTGAGAGATGTACCAGGTGCAGGTGATGTTGGAGACGGAGAATGAAACTGGTGGTAAGATGAAATGCAGTACAGGGAAGACTTGGATTCGCCTAGATGTATGCCTAGGCTTTTACAGGTTATGATATGTGCAAAGTGTTTCCACTATAATGAGTTATCATGGTTTGTTGAGCTGCTACAAGGTGATACTGTCAGTGAATGTGTGGTTGAAGAAATGGAGTGAATTGTTGCCAGGATGTAGCAGGTACAGCTGAGGTGAGGAGATGGCTTTGTAGGAATGTCGCATCTGCAATTTTGTAGTGATTATGAGGCTGGGTTGTCATGAATTGTGCTGGTAGAGAAGAGTCAATAGAATGGAACTGCAGGTTGAGTAATGGTGGTGCATTGAAGGAATGTTGGTGACTCTGTTGTTAGATGAGATATTGCAGGTAGAGAATGCTGCGTCGCAGTTGAGGATGCTATTGCAGCTCAGATGGAACTGGTGCTACAGTTGGTCATGGACTGAGATAATGAAACTGTAGAAAAGATGGCAGTGAATGATATGGATTGAGAGATTGGTTAGGTCTGTGAATGAATTAAAATTACAGGGAAGAAGTGATGATGTGAAGAGCCAAGAAGAATCAACAGTGGGTTGCAGATGAAGCTGGAAGTGAAGCAGTGATGCACAATCATTGTGCAGCACAGCTCTGGCCTGTGCAAAGTGGCATGCAACTGTAGCCTGAACCAAGTCAGCTGAGTTAGCTTCTTACTCAGGTCTGACTAGGCTCAGCATCTGACATCACTGAGTTGAGTCTCTGATTCGGTTAGACTTCCCGAGTCGACTCGTTGACCCTACCGACTCAGGTCGTTGACCGGTGATCGGGCGGACTTTGCCGGTCACCTGAGCACCTTTCCGGCGACTCTCCGGCTAATTTTCGGCGACTTTTCGGCAGAGTTTCTACACGGGTTTTTATGACTTTTGGGCCACGCGGATTTTCATCTAATGGGCTTTGAAATTTTGACCTAATTTTGGGAAGCAAAGGGATATAAAAGGAAGACTTCTACAACTTTTGGGATTATTACGTTTTATTATTCTTTTTGGAGCTTTGGAGAAAACTACTTCTAGGGTTTTCTTTGCTTTCATCTTCTTTATTTTATTTTATTGATCATGATGATGATGAACTCCATTATTGTGAGTAACTAAATACACTTGTTGGTTATGGGATAAAAGTTGATTTCTCAATGCATGTTATTTGATTCTATGGATTAGTTTTGTCTCAACTTTATTGTTTATGATTCATGGTTTATAGTGTTTTAGGATTTGATTGTTTGATTGGTTGAGTCCGGAATCAATCCGATTTGCTTTCATCTCTAGAGCTATATTAGGGTTTTCAGTACGTAAAAGTTGTTTGTCCCTGATTTTAAGTAGCATAATTGTGGTTAGTGCTTGTAGTGATAGATCATACTAGTCACATATGAATCACAACCTTGGTTAAAACAAATTAGTGCTCTTACACGTTTGTTTACTTTGATTAGTCTTATTCCATAAATCTTAAAGCTTTTAGGGAGTTAAACTTAATTGTGCTTTTACACTTTTGGTTGCTTTCTAGGAAGAATTCACATACGCATCTTTTAATGTGGTTGTGATGAAAATAGGGAATTAGCGGGATACTCTTGCGATCAAGGTATTCTAGGACTTTTAATAAATAAGAGATTAAATTATCAATTATATTCAATGATGAAAAATACATGCTTGTGAATGATACTATCCCATGACCAATATCTTCTCCTTATTGATTATTCCAACTATTTACCTTGCTTTACTTTATTTTATTTGATTTGCTAAAACAAAACCCCCCTTGGTTATCTTAGAAACCGAAAATTGCATAACAACAAAGGCCTCCTTATGGATACGAACTCTTTCCTACCACTTTCTACATTATTGTAGTTGAGTAAGGAAGTAAAATTATATTTGTCGATTGATAACCGATCAGGGGTATTTGTTGAATGATCCAAATTTTTGTGGAGAAGAAGCCCTAGACGAATATTTCATGGAAGAAAACGAAGAATCACACGAGATCGATGTATTAGATCAAACATACAAGTATCGTGTTAAGAAACTCAAATTTCCATTTTGTATGCGTTTGTATGTGATTGTTATCCAAAATTTTTGACTTTTGCATGCATTGAATGCCATGAACTACCCAAAATCGGTAGATAATTGAATACCATATCTACCGACTATAAACAACTGAATCAAAATATATTTACAAACGGTAGTTTCTTAAACATATATTGCTACTGATTATGAAAAAATCCCAAATTGCAAATTTTTCATAATGGGTAGTTATGTAAAATAAATTAGATACCGATTATAAAAGTAGTCCCAAGAATGAATTTCTCCAAACTTATAAAACTTGGTTTGTTTTATCTTTTAAATTTGGTAATATAGTCAAATGACTTATCTACGGATTGTATTAGTCGTCCCAAAAACGAATTTCTCCAAACTCATGTAATTTGCAATTCTTCATCTTAATGTATTAATATTCACATCTACCTATTAAACATGTCGCTGCAAAATATAAATTTGGCCAAACCTAATAAATTCTGATTTTGCGAACTTTGTAATCTTTAGTTGATAAATTCATTTATCCTTCGATCATAGATGTTGCCCAAGAAGTGAATTTACTTCAAAATTTTAACCTTCATAACTTATAATCGGTTGTATTTTGTTTATATTTATCAACCGATTATTGTACAATCATTTGTAGAACGACATCTTAGACCCCCGATTTTACTTGTTTCTGTTTACAATAAACTCGTCAATATTTCTATGTGAAATCGATAGTCTTGGGTATACAATTAATACTGGTTATGTGATAATCGGTAGGCAAGTTTACTCTCATGCTTCTGATTGTTATAGTCTAACTTGTAGCTATCATATGTCGATCGTTGTAGCGGTTGATGATGACACGCATTTGAGGCATGATACTTCCCTACACTATGAAAACGATTTCATATGCTATTACCCACTCTTTTGTTTTTCAAAGATTGTATGTTATATGCTTAGGATTACAATTTTTTTTTGTTATATGCGCATTTAGTCATTTGCAAGTAAGGAGTAGGAAAAGCAATGACTTATCAACAAGGCAAAAGAGAAGATGTGCGTGGTAGTTCAGAATAATTACGTGAATTTTGATAATTCGTTTACTAGTTGTTACTTTCTTACCCCCATCGTGACAAGGCCCTGAGATAGTTGTTATTTTTTAACCTTCCTTATTTCGCTTTTCCCTAAACAACAAAATAACGAACAATTGGTTCGTAAGAATTCGTTTACTAACTACCAAATCAGAAGTAAAAGTACATAAACAACATTCAGATAACAGATTAAATGTACATGAATTATTTACCGATTATAGATCAATATTCCAATAAAAATTTCTAAGTCATAAAGACACACACAATCGGTAGTTTAATAAAAAAAAATAAACACACAATTATAATATAATCGGGAGTTAATCCAAAGACATTTCTTCCGGTTATGTTGCATTTTAGGTACAATAAGAATATAGTTGTTGAAGCAAACATAATCAAAAGCATATGATCACACATATCTACCGAATAAAATGTCGCCTCAAAATATTTTCAATTTCAAAATACTATAGTCGCGAGTGAAATACCACCACTAACCTCTCGATTATATCGAATCAATGTTTCTCTTATGCTTCTAATCCTCTATTATATTTAGAAGGCAACTTTTTTTTTAAAACTACCAATTATATCCATTATAGGTCACAGTAAAAAATAACCTATTATAATAGGGAGTTCGATATTATTGAGAAATGAAGAACACAAGCATAATTGGAAGACTAAAACCTTAACTAAACTCCCGATTCTGGGAAAGTAACCGAAAACCCTGTATTTTTTTCATCGATTCGCCAAATTAAAGCAGCAGAACCCCAAAAAAATGGTAGAATCTTACCTAATTTGGGACATTTGAAGTTCCCGGATAGTTTGATTATCAAAATCACCAGCAGAATCTACATCAGCGACTTCATCTACTTCGCGCTCTACGCTTTCTTCATCATTTCAGCAACAATATCTTTGATTTTTGATCTTTCTCCCTCTTTTGGATCAGGGGTTTGAGGGGATACGTTTTTCATTCGATCTTGATGAGGTTCTTTAGTGATAGTCATCGTTTTATAGAAGAATCGACGATGATTTGATTCAGCGATTAACTACGAAGATGAATTGAACGAGGGAAATTTTTTCCCTTTCCTACAATTGGTAGTGAAGAAAAAGAAGAATAAATAGAAATGAAATTAGATTAGGCTTTGGTTAGTTTTATTAGTGAAAGGGTACATAAGTAACTTTACATAACTTTCGGGTATCCCATAGCCACAAACCTTAGATGGGTGTCAATAGGTCGCCCCCAATTCCTTTCGGGCCGTCCTTAAAAATTTCGGGAAAAAAAAACCTCCATTTATTTTAGTTTTCTTTAAAAGGTGAAATAGTTAGATTTATTTTTAAAAAAAAGGTACAACTAGGAAAGTGCCTAAGCATAATAACAAATGAAGAAGAGCCACCCCAAACAAACAGCTACAACAAAGACCTTAAATCTACACTCTCCGTTTCTGGAAAAATGTTACTTTTACCTTTTTATTTTGGCCTATTTTTAGGCTAAAGTGAAAAAGTGAAAGTAACACTTTTTCATAAATGGAAGTGGTATAAGTCACCTCCAAAAAGAATAAAACCTAGAATTTCTTGGTAGGAGTCACTTTCCCACGCCCCAATTTCTCATTACTAGGACCCAAATCCTCAATCTACACGGAAAAGTCACCCAATTGTTTTTGAAAGACAACTGGCATTTTGACCACCACAACCAAACATAAGACAAATCAGTGCACCCCCTAAAGTCATCACCACCGGAATCGATCCTTAAAACATCAACATATAACCACCAGATCGATTTGGTTAAGTACCAATAAGATCGAGTTTCGACTTCTTTCTTTATTGCTCTGCAAAACTGAATATCCTAAAAAAATTCAAACTATCTTTTCTTCTTCTTATTCAATTTCTTTCGCAAAACTTCAATTAGATATCAATTTTTTATTAGACTATTATGTGTTGCCTAGATTTACTCCGGTTTTAATTAGGGTAAATTTGGATAACACTTAAATTAGGTTTTTATGCTTTCAATTAAACTTATCCTTGTTCTACAGGGATTTTAGAATCAAGTTCTCTTGATCGTCTTCTAATGGCTGACTATTGTCATTATGAAGAATATAATAGCCTTAATGACATTTTGTTAACATGTGATGGTATATTCATGTATATCATTGACGACGATCTCCTCCGGCGTGACGTTGATCTCTGCAACTCGGTACAAGATCCATGGCTACCGGTTCTAATCGTGATTATGATGTTATGTGCTTATTACACCTTGCTATGGGAACATCAAGTTTTGAAGAAGTTATCCAAATGGTTGGAAAAAGTTCCAAAAACCATCCCTCAGAGAACATCTGATTTCTATATGAATATGTACTCGATACTTTTAATGCATCTTGAATCTTCTGTATTAGGGGCTCTCATTAAATGTATTTTCTACTATTTTTTGTTGATGATGTATGAATTTCTGTCACTTGTTAACATTTTATTAATACAATTAGGCCAGGGGTAGCCCCTTGTTCCTTCAACAAAAAGAAAAGAAAAGAAGAGATTTGGTTAAGTACCACAAGCTTACCCTCTGCCTCTGGCCTCAGCGTGGAGCATTTTATCTCGAGCGCACTAACGAATCCATGTACGCATGGAGCATTTTATCTCCAATGCTAAGGGTGAGCATTTGTCCACAATCCGCGGATTTAGTCGGGAACATCCGTATTTTTACGGGTAGGTATATGGACCGTTCGTTAATGGATTGGATGCGAATGTGACTTTTATTACGGATTGGATCCAGATGCAACCTTGAAAATCCGTTGGACATCCATACCCGTTAATATTTTTTTTATCTAACTTTTCGGTACAAATATCAAGTTCGTACATTTTTCTTTTGCCAAATTAGGTACTCCTTTCATGTATTACTTTGATGAGCTTACACAAGGCCAAAATATGTATAGGTTGAAATACTTGATCCCAAGTACGACAAAAACATCTTATTTTTTTTCACTCTTCAAATCTTGAGTAACTTCAAATAATAACATTTAAATCTAATTTTATACCCTTAAATAACGTAGTCTTATTTCTAAAATCATTCATAAACCTTTTAAAACAAATCCAATAGATTATCCGTATCCAATCCGTCCATCTGTACATCCATTGAATGCTGGATTGGAAGCAGATGCCAAATTTAGAAGTGAAAATTTAATTTCCCCAGTTTAAAATCCGTAATGAATTGGGTTGGATGCGGATGGGATGAAAACCGGTCCATGCGGATGAGTGAGTAGTATGCCGAGCGCACTAGCGAATCCAGGTACAAAAAATCAGGCCCAATAGAAAGCCCAATCCAAAAACCAAGTTGAGTAAGAGAAAGAAGGGTTTAGGGTTTTAAGAAAGGGAAAGCGGTATCTCTCCCTCCTTCCCTCTCTGTTAGTCTTCCGAATTCATTCTCGAAAAAATCCGCGAAAATCTGTTAGTACCGCTCTCAAGCGTTTAGGGTTTACTTTAGCCAGTTTATTGTTTAAGCGGTTGGAATCTCTCTGTTAATCTTCCGAATTCATTCACAAAAATATCTGTTAGTACCGCTCTTGATTAACACTATTATTAAGCTAATTCAATGGAGGGATTGAGAACTTCACATGCGAATTTAGTTGTATATATACACCCTTCAAAAGCGAATAAGGTGTCTCAAGCCATTCTTCGTGAACTCAGTTCATTGCTCTTCAAGTAAGTGTTTTCTTTTATGGTTCTGAATTTCAATATCATTGAATTCGTTAAAATTGTTTAATTAGAAGCCTACACTAGTGCAATCACAATTGGTTGGACAAATTCTTGTGGGATACATACACTTATAAAGTTGAACGATTAGGGTGGCTACTATAGTCTTCACTCATTTATGAGACTTCAAAACTGTTGATGTGGTTTTGTAGTTTTCTATTCCTGTTGCTTGCTCTACGTTTATGTACCTGAATAAGTTTGGAAATCATTAAGTCTTAAAGCCTATTAATGTTCACCATATGTTGGTACTCCATTCATCATGTTCTAAATGGTGGCACTATCAGTGCAAGGCAGCAAGGCTTAGATGCAGAATTTAGAGGTGCAGACTTTAGTACCTTGAGATTTGAACATGAGTTTAACTTGTCTATTTTTCCATAAAAATGGAGTGTGCTCTGAGCACTGTATTTTAAAGGAGCCTAGAAATCCAAATTTATAAGTGGGTTATACCATATGGGAGGTTAATAGCAGCATGATCCTTTTGGATTTCCGTAGTCTGTTCGTTCTTATGGATATTTTGTCCAATCTTCGAGCGGTACCATATAGTTCCCCTCATTAACGGGAATGGGATGGGTTGCAGAGTAACAGGATCTTGATGTGTCCACAAAATTACAATTATGGTGGTGTTGCTTAGATAATTCCTTTCATGTAAATTAGAGAAAGCCATTTGTATTATATGTTTGCAGGTTCTGTGACTATGTTATGTTTAAAAATGATTGCTGCGTTTTATTTCACTAGTCTGTTTTAATTTCACTTGTCTGTAATTTTGCTTGTCTGCTTGTGATTGGCATCGGCAGAATCCCTGCTGTTGGGTTCCCTGCTTTGGTTCATTTATATTGAAATAACCTTTGTGATACCCATTTTTTTAGAAGATCATAGAGGCTATCGTCATTTTGTTGCTTAGATGGTACAGAGAAAGTGAAGAAAACTAGAAGAACAAGCCCTTTCAAGTTATTTTAGTTTATTTACTACATTGGAAGTTATTTTTAGTTTATTTACTGACATTGAAAGTTTTTCTTTCTCAGGTATAATGAAATGTTTGATGGTGTTGTTTTGGCTTATGACGTAGGGGTTCGGAATGAAACTGCGAGAATTCTTCCTGGAGTCCATCCTTTCTATGGCGTAAAGTTGACAGCCGAACTGCTACTTTTTTCTCCAAAGCCTGGCATGCTTGTAGGTAATTGAGACTTTACCCTTCTGGTCTAGCTTATATGATATCTGTCTGTAGCTGTTCATTATCTGTATGTTTTTCATCAAATGCTGTCAATGACTTAACTATTATGCATTAGTTTTCGTAAAAGTTTTCTTATTCTAGGTGGTTTGCTTGCTGAAGATTTGTCTTTCTAATTTATAAGTTTGTGTATAATCTAAGTGAAGTTGTGAGCAGTGCTGCTGCCTCCAAAACTGTACATGCTCTAAGATAATTCAGACTTCACCCAGAAAGACTTAAAAGAAGTGTGTATGATACTATGATATCCAAAATAGTGGTCAGCAATTAGCAGTTGAAAATCAGGTTTAGGAAACATTTCATATTCTATTTGACCTACTGTAAATTTGTACTTTGACTTTACGAAGTACTATTTTTAAAATATCGTAATCAAGCAGCATGATAGTTTTTCTTCCGGAAAATGGAATTCTTTGTACGAGATTTTACCTTCCGATTCTGTTAACTTTATTGATCTTACATTTTTCGTCGCTTTTGATTTTTGAGCAACTTTTTGAGAGGTGTAATTGTTTTCATTCTACACTTTTTAAAAAGTGCTTGTGATTCTTACCTTAAACTATGCTGTTGTTAAAGTGAATAATTTTGTGATTCTATTGTCACTGCAGAAGGGAAGGTGGTGAGGATTGGAGAAGACTCCATAAATCTTGTGGTCCTTGCCTTCTCTTCTGTTTCCATAGTACAGGAAGATATTCGTAAAGATTTCAGATATAAAATTGTAAGCGCATATCTTTAGCTGTTTGTTTCAGTTCCCTGTTGAAAATATTACATACTATGGCGGATAGGTTTTAGCTAGAGTGCGGTTAATATGTATCTAACTTATCTTATGTAAATTTCATTTAGAAACACGGTGAGGAATCGTTGGCCAGTAGATCTCACAAGCGACATGTGATCAAGGCTGGGAGCACAGTTCGCTTTTTAGTTAAGAGGTAAGAAATTTTGTTATGCATTTCCCTAGCACTGATACGTAACAATGAATGTCATAATTTTGCCATTGACATTATCTGCAATACAAAATTGTTAACTTTCAAGTTCTGTTTTTGAGCTCTAAACAGTTCTTTGTGGTCCTTTTGAATGCGGCTGATAGTAAATTTCTTTTTGTAGCTTTGATGAAGAAATACTACACATTTCAGGATCCCTGATTCCATCCCATACTGGAGGCGTTGATTGGTTGGATAAAAATGCGGAAGAAGGTTCACAATCAGAGAGGTTTGAAACATTGTACTCTTATTTATGTGCATTAACTTAAATGTGTGGGTCTATTCAATCTCAAATCTGTAGGAAAATCACGTTGAAAGACTATCATTTAGAAACTAGGAGGAAAGCACACTAACATGAATACCTATTGTAGGAGCATCAAGAGAGAAAGGGAGACTAGTAAGGTAAAGGCAGGGCTTGATTCAGGAGCCTGTAGCGAAGATACAACTATGAACAGTGAGCGAAGCCGGTCAAAGAAGTCAAAAAAGGGAGACTGAAAAAGTGAAAAGGCAGAGCTTGAGTCTATTGAAGATACAACTGTGAACAATGAGCAAAACCGTCGAAAGAAGTTGTGAGAACTACGAGCGAGGTGTTTGTACTTTTGCTTGTCAGTTTTGTGTTATTAGCTGTTGTAACAGCTCATCCTATATAAGGATAGACCCTTCCTTGTTCTCTCTTTATCACAATAATGGAAATCTCTCGGACACTTTTGTATCCTTCCTAAATTTTACATGGTATTGCCTGTAAAAAAACACAACTGTTGCTGTGTGCAGTGATGCAAACTAGATTTGGTTGGTTGGTTTGGCCTCCTGATATGAATTTGCCTTTCTGGAGTCCCGAATCAGTTGAAATGTTTGCAGGGGTTGAGTTGTTAGTCTAAATGTCTTAAAATACAACCATGGATTATATAGCCAGAGTCTTTTTTTTTTTTCCCAATAATCTTACATTTTCATTTTATTTTTTTGAAGCATGTTTACTTTTAGATTCTCAGATGGGCAGCTAATCCAAATATCATCCCTCTTTCTTTCTTTATTTCTTCAGTTGGTTTTCAAGTTGATTTTTCTAATTGTGGAGTATTAGTTTAGACTTTTGACTTCTGATGGGTTGTATTTTACAGTAGTTTATAGTCCAGTGTCCCTTTTTATACATAATACGTGATGATATAGCTGTACTGTATTAGTTTATGGTAATCCTCTAGCAAGTTGTAGGGGCATCTAACTATAGATTTGTACATTTTTATTAGTTCATGTTCAGATTAATAAGCACCCTTCCATCCACTTGCTATACATAGTCGGGACTACAAAAACAAACATATATCGAGCTCCTCAGTATTCAAAGAAAGCCATGGCTTCTCTTTATTCTCTTAACTCCATTTGCAATGCTTCTTCCAGGGGTTTATCGGCAACCCCTAGTTCCTTTCAAAGTCACAACAAAACACAAATTTCTGTGATTAGGAAAATTAACTATGATTATCATCCTCGGATTATTCAGTGCAGAGCTAATAAAGATCAAGATATCCAAGATAAAGACACTGGCAATTTCATTGACAGAAGAAATATGCTTATTGGTTTAGGAAGTCTGTATGGTGCAACAGCAGCTGGGTTGGATGCCGAACATGCGGCTATGGCGGCACCGATAGGTCCACCTGATTTATCAGAATGTGGTCCGGCGCATCTCCCGGCTAGTGCGGCACCAATAAATTGTTGTCCACCACCAGGCACGAAGATCATTGATTTTCAACTACCATGTTCTTCCACTCCTCTCAGGGTTCGTCGAGCTGCTCATTTAGTTGATGATGAATATGTCGCTAAATATACGAAAGCCTACGAACTTATGAGAGCTCTTCTTGACGATGATCCGCGTAGCTTCAAACAGCAAGCCAATATCCATTGTGCATACTGTGACGGAGCTTATGATCAATCTGTAACCGGTTTCCCTAAAATGGACATTTACGTTCATGGTTCATGGCTTTTCCTTCCATTCCATAGATACTATCTTTACTTCCATGAGAAAATATTGGGTAGTTTAATTGGTGATCCGACTTTCGCTTTACCATTCTGGAACTGGGATACTCCAGCTGGTATGAAATTGCCGTCCATCTTTGCAAAGAAGGGTTCTTCTCTTTATGACGAATTTCGTGACGCTAAACATCAACCGCCATATCTACTCGATCTAAACTACCACCTTAATGTTGATCCTAATCTCCCTGCACAACAACAGTATACTAATAATCTCACTACTATGTACCGGCAAGTGGTAGGTGCAAAGACAGCAACGCTGTTCCTAGGATCTCCGTACCGCGCCGGGGAAGCGGAGAATCCTGGTGCTGGAACAATTGAGCATGTTCCGCACGGTCCTGTTCATAATTGGGTCGGAGATAGAACGCAACCTAACCTTGAGGACATGGGTGACTTTTATTCTGCAGCGAGGGATCCAATCTTCTACGCTCATCATTCGAATTGTGACCGAATGTGGACTATATGGAAAGGTTTAGGAGGGAAACGGAAGGATTTCACTGATCCTGATTTCTTAAATGCTGCTTTTCTTTTCTATGATGAACACAAACAGCTTGTGAGGGTTTTTTTTTTTAATTTTTTTTAATAGGTCAACAAAAAAAGAATAAAAAAGCGAAACTGTACAGTGACTAGGCTATATTAGCGCTAAGCCAAAAGGCTGCACGCCAATAAAACCTATTTAAAACGAAAATAAACCTCTCCAGGCCATTCAACAGAATAAATAAAACCTGGCCTACCCTCATAAAACTCATAATTTTCCTCAGCCAACAAACAAGCTTGTTTGGCCGAGGCATCAGCTGAAAAATTAGTTTCTCTGTAGCTATGAACATAACTAATATTGTTGTAAAAACTCTTCGCCATTCTCCACTTCTGCATTAGCTGCCACGGCAACTCTCCTTTTTGGAGAGCAAAAATGCAACTCATCGAATCCGATCTGACGCATAGATTTTTGACATTCCATCTTTGAGCAACAACTGCACCATAGATCACCGCACAAACTTCAGCATAGAAGTTGGTCTGCCAGCCCAGACCAATGCACAAAACTCCCAAAACTGCCGAGTTAGAATCACGAAAAACTACACCAGAACCAGCTTGGCCCGGGTTTCCAAGTGATGCACCATCACAACAGATCATAAGCTCACCTGGATTAGGCGGCGTCCAAGTAACTTCAATTGGAACAGAGTGTTTGCAAGATCTATGCTTCACTCTAAAGAAATTCAAAATTCGCAAATCATCTAAGGCATTATACATGTGGCCCTTTATTCTAATTGAGTTATCACGAATTACCTGATGAACCCGTACCTTAAATTCAAGCCATCGAACTCGCATGTTCTCATAATAAGCCTTATTGCGCAGCTTCCATAATTCGGTAACTATTACAAGATTTGCAACAAGCCACAGATCCTTTATCATCCTACTCCGTCCTTTTGCAACCTTGTAAGAGGCCACAATATCTTCATTCGGTTTCAGATTAAAAATATCAGTTGCCCAATTCCAAATCTTCTTAGCAATTTTGCAATGCCAAGTAATATGGCTGACATCTTCACAATCCTCCCTGCACAAGAGGCACATAGAAGGCATCTCCCTACCTGTCTTATTTATGATATTATCATCAGTAGCGCAACATTGTTTATTAAATAACTTCCAGTACTGAACACTTATAGTAGGATGCACAACACTTCTCGAGAATAGAGCTGCAGTTTGTGAAATTTCTACAGGTGCCCTGATGGCAGCCTTAGCCGACTTGACAGAGAACACGCCCTTGCTGTCGAAGTCCCAAATTTTGTAATCATCTCCACCACCAATAAGAGGCAAATTATCAACATCAATATTGCATCATAACATCAATTCCTTAGTCTTTGGAGGAATAACCCAAGAGCCATCAACAATAATATCACTAACTTTGGCCTTAAAATCATTAAGACCCTTTTTAGTGATGCCAAGTCTTTGCACAATTGAAAAATCAGCACACCAATTATCAAAAAATAAGGAAGTATTAGCACCATTACCTATAATTGAGCGCGTATGCCTTTGCACAAAATTATGCACCAATCTGATTCCTGGAAAAACCGAAGAACCCAACTTATAATCGATCAAGTTGCCATTTATCTTGAAATACTTCGCCTTCAAGAATCTGGCCCAAGTCTTATCAGAGTCACGGATCAAAACCCGAAACTTCATAAGCATGGCCCTATTAACATCAATCAATTTCTTAAGTCCAAGCCCACCTTCACGCCTAGAAAGGCATAAATCATCATAAAGAACCGTAAAGTATTTACGCTTCTCAGCATCTCCAGACCACAAGAAATTTCGAATGGCCCTTTCAACTGACTTGATAGCCGTGCATGGCCATTTATACACAACCATGGAATGAAGCAAATAACTAGAAATCACTGATTTAATCAAAACTAGACGAGCCTGAAAAGACAAGAGCTTACCCTTCCAACCTGCCAGTTTATCCATAATCTTCTCCATTAATTGTCGAACATGAATATGACGCACAATACCAGGTTTTAATTGGATTCCCAGATATTTATCTGGGAATAACGCCCTTTCCATGCCCATAAAATTTGCAATAGCAACAACACGAGAATGTATGTCGCCACCATAATAGAACTTGATTTTGGCATAACTAACGTATTGACCAGAAGCAAGCTGATACATACCAAGCATCTCCTTCAAATGCTGCAAACTGTCAAGATTACCTTTACAAAAAATAAGAATATCATCCGCAAAGAGTAAATGAGTTGGCGCCACACCTTTCTTGCTCACCATATGGTGCATACTTTTCTCTACAAACAACTTAGAGAGATTGCGGCTCAAGACATCTTCAATAAGAACAAAAATCAAAGGTGAAAGAGGATCACCTTTACGCAGACCTCTAGTGATACTGAAAAAACCTTCAGGGCTACCATTAATCAAAATAGAAATCCAAGCAGAGTTAAAAATATTAAGCAGCCACGAACACCATGCATCAGAAAAGCCATATTGACGAAAAACCTCAACAACAAATTCCCAACTAACCGTGTCAAAATCTTGGGCTATATCCAGTTTGAGGCCAACATTACCATGCTTCCTTTCCACAGTAATCTCACTGATCAGTTCCGACGCCAAATCTATGTTTTCATGAATGTTTCTTCCCTTTATAAACGCCACTTGCTCCTCAGAAATCAATTTTTTCAGCACTGTACCAAGTCTGGTAGCCATAATCTTTGTAATGATTTTGAAGAAGAAGTTGCTTAAACCAATTGGCCTATAGTCCTTAATAGCATCAGATTTATTATTTTTTGGGATTAGAACAATAAAACTAGAGTTAATGCCATTAGGAATTTTCCGCATCTCCCAACAGTTTGCAATAGCCTTAAAAAGATCTCTAGAAATAATGTTCCAACAGACTCTAAAGAAATAACCTGTAAATCCATCAGGGCCAGGTGCAGAATCCGCGCTCAGATCAAAAACAGCTTCCTTAACTTCATCCAAAGACGGAATAGCATCCATAAAAGCACTTTCAGCAGCTGAGATGCTTTCATGCTCATATTCAAACAACTTTGGATCAATATGCACATCTCCACCATTGAATTTTGCACGGTAGTGATCAACAATGTAATCTTTTATTTCATCCTGCAAAAACAAAGTAGAGTTAGTAGAAATCTTCAATTCAGAGATTGTGTTTTCGAATGGTGTTGTGGAAAAATCGAGTATTTTGATCACCATCTTCTAACCAACTAGTTCTCGATTTTTTCTTAAGCATAACTGCCAATTCAGTTCGCACCTCATCAACATCTTTCCTGGCATCGGCAACCTTCAAAAATTGCAGCTCACACCCAACATTTTGATCCAGAATATCATTCTCCTTATCAAGATTCAATTCCGCTTGTTTTAAGCGAAACTGAACATCCCCAAACACAGTTCTATTCCAAATCTTCAATGCATCCTTCAGTCTCTTCAATTTAGACGTGAAAACAAAAGGAGGCGCACCATCCAGCCTGACACTCCAATTTTCCTTTACAAAATCCAAAAAAGATGGGTGAGAAAGCCACATTTTCTAAATTCTAAAATGAGCCCTATTTGGCCTTGGACTATCAAAAGCAAAACCAAAAAGAGGGGAATGATCAGAGCAAATTCTTGGCATAGATTTGCACCTCCAATTAGCATACTTATCATGCCAAGCATCATTAATAACAGCCCTATCATGTTTAGAAACGATTCTATGAATGCCACTCCGACAATTAGACCAAGTATATTTCTTCCCAATAGCATCTGCTTCCACCAAACCATTGTCAGAGATCCAACTTCGAAATTCATTCATATATATTTCTTTGATCGTCCTTCCACCCTTCTTTTCATCTAAATGCAAAACACAATTAAAATCACCCAACACCAACCACAGAATAGAAATAAATCCCAACCCCAGTTGACTCCAAAGAGACCTCCTTGCCACCGCATCAGAAGAAGCATGCACAGCCGTGATATGATTACCAGAAAAATCCAAAGTGATAGCTTGTTTTGAAGAAGATAGAACATTCGGCCTTGCCAGAGAATTCCTCCAAAAGACCCAAATGTTACCTCTCTCACCATTCACCTCATTAGTGATAACATCTTCACAAAAATCAATCAAGTTTAAATTCCTAACAAAACGTGTAGTGCAATGAACCTGCGGCTCCGCAATACAAATAACATCAGGATTGTGCAAGCGATAAAGCTCACTCAACTTGGCCCTTGCACCATCTTTAGCCAAGCCTTGAGCATTCCAATAAAAGACACGCATTAATTAACTCTGTTCTTCGAAGGGCTTGCCGAACCCTGTCTGGAAGATTTACCGCCTCGTGTTTGAACTTGACTAACATTTGCCACAGTAATAGTCTTCTTTTCAGTAACTTTTGGTTTTTTCTTTTTGTCAACTAATTCCTTATTCTCACGCTCATCCAGTTGTTTGTTAGCAAGTAACTCCAAATTTCTTGCATCCTATTCAACTACCTTGGGAGTATTTTTTGCTACCGTGTCCACCGCATCTGCAACTTCGTCATCAGTTTCAATAACTACCTCATCAATTTCTTCGGTCCCAGTTTCAAATCTATTAGAAAGCGTTAAGTTCTCTAAAGATTTAGCCGGAGTAGATCGTCTTGAAGTTTTAGTGGCGTCACTAAAACTAGCTTCATCATGATCATCCATAGGATTCTGACTAGCAGCTGGGGAACAAGCTGCTACCATAGTATCATCATGTTCATTGTCAATAACATTAACCAAACTTGGCTGGGTTGCGGCATGTTGCAAATCTAAAACCTTTTTCCTCAAATTCTCTAGCCTTGTCTTAGCCACCTCTTGTTGAATTCTAGCAACTTCAACATCAACCTCACGTTGCCAGGCTGTCTCTTTCATGGCCTCATAAGTCTTATAAGCTTCCATCTCTTGCATCTCCAGATTAGTATCATCCTCCTTGCGCAAATTATCTTGCACAGTTTCCGCAAGTTCTGCACCATCATTGCGCAAAACTGATTCAGCACCATCATTGCGCAAAACAGATTCTGCACCATCAATGTGCATCACAGGCTGAGTCCCACCACTATCGTTGGCATCATCTCTGCGTTGTACGGAATGAACAACACCATCATTTCTGCACAGAGTGGACAACACCTTCATTGCGAACCCCAGATAATGACGTACCATCATTGTGCGGCACGGACAATGCCTCACCATCATTGTGCATCTATGATTCATTACCATCTTCACCCAATTTTTCACCAGAACTAGCACTATGCTCGGGGAAAATTGTATGTTTTCCAGTAGCCATCTCAAGAATTGAATTCTTCATTGTTTTTGGATCATCCCCAGGCTTGTTAGTTTGATCGTTCTCCATGATTGGAGGATCCTCCGGCACGTTCTTGTTACCTTTAGGAATTCTTTCTTTTGGCCAGAAATTCTTAAGATCATCCATATCAGCCTCAATTGATTTTTTGATCACAGGATCAGTTTCTACATCAGCCTTGTCTTTCAAATCATCATACTTTTTTGTTCTACAATCAGATTTTTTATGGCCAATAGATTTGCAATAATCACAAAAACTTGGCCTATTTAAAATTTCATAATCTTGAACAAAAATTTCTTCATTCTCTTCACCATCAATCAAAATCCTTCCTAAAGGTTGAGAGAAATCTATGTCGATCAAAGCAGCAGCAAAGTAACCATATTCATGACGCAGAGTACGCGGATCAACAGAAACCGGCTTACCAAGCCCTCTTGCCATTCGAAAAATCGTCTCTTCATCCCAAAACTCCATTGGCAAAGCCGTGAAACGAACCCAAACTGCATCTCTAGTAATCTTATCCTTCCCAGGATCAAACATAGGCGTCCATGGATGAATTTTAAGCTGTTGGAACCCTGTTTCAGATTTAATCCTCCACGGACCATCATAGCTTACTCGTTTTCGATCATCTTCATTGTCTAGCTTAATAACAAAATATCTCTTTTTCCATGGAATACATTGATCCGAACCTGATAGCTTCTATTGATTCAATAAATCTTTTTTGACATCCTCGAATTTTAGGGTTTTGAAAAATATCAAACGCCCAACCAAACTAAAACTCCACACAGCCTTAATTCTAGCATGAGTCTCTCGCGGAATTTTAATCAAAACATCATTGTTTGTTGTAGAACGAATTGGAGGGTGAGAGAGCGTTTCAGCATCAATCCTTGACAAAACATGTGTTCTCTTCTTTAATATAACCGCATAAGAGCCTTCCTTATGTGCCCTTGATTGCCATCTTCATACAGATTCCTAAACGCGTTAGGATTGCCATATTCATGCAGATTCCTAAACGCATTAGGATTGCCATCTTCGTGCTGCTTCCCAAACTCGGTCGAATTAGGGTTCATAGCATTAGGGTTTGCAGCGTTATTCCTTGGGATATAGATGCTCTTTGTTCGAGATTGATTCCATATCCTTTTAGGTTGATTATCTTGATGATTGCCTAAAACAGGCAGATTATTGTCTTGATTTTGCGCCATTGAAGCGCAAAATCATAAGGAGTTAAAGAACGCAAAGAAAGAAAGGGAAGGAGAGAAAACCGGAGCTCCTTCTCGCGAAACCCTACTTTTCGCTTTTTTTAAAAGCTTGTGAAGGTCAAGGTACGTTAAACACTATCCCCATGACCTTTTGCTTGTTTGAATCATCTCACCTGCAAAAATTAGTGCCACGTCAGATCACGGCAAGTCAACTACTAGAATACAGTGTCAATATAGCAATTTTCCCCGCTTAGTCTTATGGGCTAGATTGGAGGTGCTAGATTAGCACTTAAGTGATGCAATTCAAAAAAAAGTGTAACAAAAAAAGTTAACACTAGTTCTCTCTCCTACCAGTTGCTAGCATGTGAACTAGCATGCTAGATATTTTCGCTGAATGATTCAGCGCTGGGAAAAGTACCTTTTCGCAGAATGGTTCAGCGCTGAGAGATTTATTTTTGATCTGACGGCTGAGATTTAAAGTGCTGAACCATTCATCGCTGGACGCTGAATGGTTC
Organism: Papaver somniferum; assembly: GCF_003573695.1. Lineage (NCBI taxonomy): Eukaryota > Viridiplantae > Streptophyta > Magnoliopsida > Ranunculales > Papaveraceae > Papaver > Papaver somniferum. The sequence continues at coordinate 16,129,918 of NC_039358.1, forward strand.
ATCGCTGGGCTGACGTGGAATACTAATCTAGCTGTTAGATTAGCACTCCCATAAGACTTAGGAGATAGTCCTGACTGCTAATCTAGCTGCTAGACTAGCACCCCATAAGACTAAGCCTTAAGCATTTTTGCTAGGATGTTCGAGTTATTGAATTTTATAGGGATTATCAAAAGATAATTATTATAATTGAAGTGTGATTTTTATCTGATATCAACAACTCTACGTAGAATTTGATAACCTTTTCCCGCAATCTTGACTTTTTGAGGCTATGGTATCCAAATTTTTATTGATGTACTATCCGTTCATGGTAACTTCGGAAAATTATCCACATTTTCTCGATAAACTCTTGTTCAAAAATCACCTATTCATAGTATCTTTGGAAAATTATCGAAAAAAATATGTGGTATTTTTCGTTACTTTCAAGTGAAAATCAGATTATTATCATACAAATTATATATTCAAAATTATATATTCAAAATACTCTCCCAAAAATTATACTTCTTCCTCAACAAAAAATAACATAAAATTTAGCAATGTGTCTGCATTACACTATTTAATCATTAATAAAAGCTCTTTTTTTCGAGAAAGAAAAATTATTAACAAAATTAGTCTTGCACATAATATATGTCGCTAATAATTAATTGAAAACCTGCAGATCAGAAATTGTTTAAAGCAAGAGAATCTAAGGTATAAGTATGAGAATGTCAAAATTCCCTGGTTGCACACGAAACCAGTGGCTCCTACCATGAGGAAAGCCAAAAGGAAAATATCGTGGAAGAAGGCAGCGACCGCGACAAAATTCCCAATTTTACTTGATAAGGCAATACAAGTTTTGGTCAAAAGGCCAAACACAAAATCAAGAAGCAAAACCGATAAAGAAGATAAAGAAGAGATATTGGTAATAAGTGGCATTGAGCTCCATAGAGGTGATCCTATAAAATTTGACGTCTTTATCAATGATGAAGACGAAGTCAGTCCTGAGTCATCTGCATTTGCTAGTAGTTTTATTAACGTTACACAAAAACACGGAAGGAAAGATAAGAAAGTAATTAAAACTCGTTTGAAATTAGGAATAACTGACATTCTTGAATATTTAGATGCTGAAGATGATGAAGATGTTCTTGTTACTATAGTACCGAGGACTTCAGGAAAGAAAAAAAATGGTTGTTTCATTTGAAGGTATTAACATCGTGTTCGCTTCTTAACTAATCATTTTGGGATTAGTAAATCTTTTAATTGTTGGGATTCCTTTGTCTATCACGTATTCAAGTGGTTAATCTTTGTTGATATAATTGTATATGTACGTTTTTATACAAAATTCAAGGTTTTTAAGTGTTTACGGTAAAAATAAAACACTGGAAAAGTTGAAAGAGTCTTATAAAAAAACGTGTTAGTATGTATATTGTTGAATGAGTCTGAATGTCATTTTATGCTTATAACTTGTTTGGATAACACATGAAAATTTGTTTTTTGACTTCTAGAAGCTAAAAATCTAGAAGCCAGCTTGTGTATCGAATTTCAAAACGATTTCTAGAAGTCGAAAAAGTTGACTTTTTGTGAAGCAAAATAGTTTTGCTTATGACTTTTTCTTTTGATATCCAAACGCGTTATTAGTGCTCAAATACCCTTTATGCTTGGCGATGCTAAAAAAACCATTCGCCACAATTTTTTTTTTCCTTTTTTGATAACGGTTAAAACATTATAACACTAGTAATAGTAAAACTAAAAGTGAACCATATAGACGACAAAGAATGTTCCAAGGCTGAAAAATATTTCATAAAATATTGTATAACAACAAACATTATGGTGTTTATATATTTATTTTTGAAATTTCTTTATAATCTTAGCAACCCAAGAAGAGACAAACAAGTCAACATATATAACTCTTGACTATATTTAGGTGGATGCTTAACTTCCACGTGGATAGCGTACGAAGTAAACTGGGTTTCTCCAAAACCAAATTGTGTAGTTGGATTTGATTTGATTAAAAATGTGGGCTTAAGATGAGAAAGGTCAATCACAATAAAATAATACTCGGGGAAAATTGGGTTCCGCATAAAACAAATATTTATTTTCCGCGAGTTATCCCATGTCTTACCAACATTACAAATATGTAGTCTTCCACGACTATGGATTAGCTTTTGTCTGAATTCTGGACAAATTTTTGTACAATTTAGAAAATCATAGTGCTTTCTCTGATGGTGCGGGCGACAAAAATAGTGTAGTCCAAACAATCTTTAGATGACACTCTCTCTCTACTGTTTTCACTACTTAAATAGACCGTGGAGGAGTATGAGAACTCTGGGAGTCACCATTCCCATATGGGATTTTTTCAGCCACACTAAATTTGGCTTACATATTTTTACTTCTCGTGTTTAGGATAAAGTTATTTGTGCGGAAATAAAACCTCATTATTTTTATTTTAGGATGTTAGAGTACTGCTCGGTCGAACCCACCAAACATTGATATATCAAGGTTGATTGTCAAATTTTAGTATCAAAACTCATAAGTTGCTTGGTTAGATTAATAGAGTCAACTTCGTTAGGTTAGACTATGAAGTGTTGTAGTATCGAGACATACACGTATTTCTCTGAAGACCTAAAGAATCCAAAGACTTATCGACATCAACGAAGACATCATCATTTCACTTGAGGTTATTAATACATGACTTGACTTGTTTTCATTTCTATATCGTTACTTTCAAGTCGTTTAGATTGTAAACATAACATGCGAAGTGATATACATGAAATCTTAGTATTAAAGACTTGATCATCTTATTATGATCAGAGTGTCAAGGAAGAATATACCAATAGTTGTAAATGCTTAGTCATGTTATATTATATTACGAATTGTAATGCTTATCTTTTGAACTTCGTAATTATGACATCAACATAATAATCTTTACAACATGTTACTAGATTGTGTAGTGAACTTAGGTTTGATTTCATTCCTAAAAAACTATGTTTTATTACATGAGTTTAAGGAAGTAGACTTACAAACTTGTTTCTTAGTTGAAAGAAATCAATATGATATATGGTCATGTTTTCATTGAAGATCTAAGGTTAGCCGATCCTTACTTGTATAGGGAATTAAGTTAGATTCGATCGTTACTTATGTTGGGAGTCATGGTAGAACCGATCCCTATCTATGTTTGGAGTCAAGGTAGAACCGATCCCTACCTACATTGGTAGTCATGGTAGTACGATCTCTTTATGCAAAAACCGATTTCTATAGTCACGCACACTTTATGGTTTGTCTGATTTTGGAAATCGTGTTTGCAAAATAAGAAAATTCAAAATGTCGACATAATGAGTAATTTGAACATGTGTACAAATCTTATCTTTTGTTGTTCAAAGATATTCCTTGATAATCAAGGTGAGATCCAAAACCGAAATGTTTGAGAATCTATTTGAGATATGTATATGTTTTGTTTTACCAGCAAGCAAAACATATTTCTGGAAATATGTATTAGTTAAGTGCTAACAAATATTGAGTTATCCAAGAGGGATTCCGCTTATACAGTTGGATATTGGTTAGAATTAAACAAAACCGAATTTAGCTGTTTATACAATATCTTGTGAATATTTTCAGTTATGGAAATTCCTTAATATCCAATCAACCTTGGTCTATAGATAATGAAGTTTTTTCTTCTTACAAACTTATCCTTAGATAGGCACTTGATTTTTTAGTCATTGTTGTAGATGACTAATAGTATTATTTGTGATACTATCTCCGAGAGGAGAGTAACCTATTTAGGAGAAATCTCTTACGTTCGCTAGTTTAAAGACTTCTTTGGGATAAAAAAGCATCTAGATGGTACTGTTGGTGGGAAACTAGAATTGCATTGTTATTTTAGTTTTCAGTTATTGATTTGATTGACTAATGGTTGTTAAACCTTGATTGCACCTAGTTTGATTATTCTTGAGAGCCTTCTCTTCTGACATAAATTCACTCAAAATAGATCGATGAGCGGTAGTTCAAATCTGATTTTAGATCTTACATTAACTTGTGATCATCCTTTATTAACAAACTCCGTTCTATGCGTGATAGATCATCAGTTGGAATCAATTTTGTTATTGTGCAGGTATAGAAGAAGACATTGAATATTTGAAGACATGAAGAATTATTATTGGTTTCGTATGTTTGTGATTTTTGCTTCCTGCACAAACTTGATCATATGGGATCCGACTAAGCTTGTTTTTCTTTGATAGACTTGATTGATTATTCGTAATAAATCGACATCACTATGGTACTCTTTGAGATCATTAGTTTGATTGCTAATGGAGATATGATTATTTTGGTAATCATGATCTCGATTGATCTAAACGTAACAAAGTATTTTATTGATTTATATATAAGATCTTTTTTCGTACTCAACATAAATCTATGATTAGCTTCTTGAGATTCAAAAGAGGTTACTTACTGTTTGGAATACGATCGAAAGGAGTTGAGTGCTTGAAGTTTTCACAGCGGCTGAAGCAACTTAACTATGTTTCTAGACTTTGAGTATGCTGATATGAGTAGCATATGTGACTTTATTGGTGGGGTCATTCTGTGTCTATTTAGTTCTTCGAATATTGCTCGGGCATCTAGAATTCAAGAGAAACACGATTCACTTATATGTATAAGATAAAAGAAGATAGAAATTCGGTATGCTAAAACAAATCTGAGTCTTTTTTTCCAGACACCGTTGGCCAGTAACTTCATTTTAGGGGTCTACACTGTAATCAACAAGACAAGATACGAGGTTTCTGGACAAAAACACATACTTTCTATGGTTAATTCTACATTCCACTATAAGAAAAGAGATAACTTGAATCATTATGATTTTGATCTAACCACGGTCATATTTTTGTCAGTTGGTCAAGTATTAACTGTGCATTAGGAGTAAAACATGCAAATCAGAAGCAGCTATTGCAATTGGGTATCTTTTTTTTGATGAGTGTTAGGATGTAAATGACTTTCCGCCTCGATTTTTCTCACCACTCTATTTCTATTCGAGATGCATCTATTGAACTGGAAGTCACTAGATGACCGCTACCACGGTGGGACGGACAACCAAAAAAATTGACGCAAAACTAAATTTTGTATACACAATTTAGTTCCGCCATAATGGCACGGAGTCGGACTTGTAAATTTGTAAAGCAAAATTGTAAAGCAAAGAAATGTATCATTTTTCCTGAAACAGAGTGAAAATATCACTTTTCCTGAAACAGAGTGAAAGTATTTCTATTCCTGAAACGGGGTGAAAGTATCACTTTTTTCTGAAACAGAGTGAAAGTATCACTTTTCCTGAAACGGAGCGAAAGTATCATTTTCCTGAAATGGAGAATTAGTTGATGCATAAACCAAAATATGGCTGCATAATGTGTTATGCATCATTTGTTAGTATTTGGTGGTTCAAGTTACGTATCTTGACCCATGACCAAATCCATATATATGCCCGCATATGTAGCGGGGGAATTGTGGAATCAGCCGAGATAAGCTTTGACAAATAAGTGAGAACCTGTTTGAGGGTGAAAACGGTTTCTGCTGATTTCGGTAATTTCGGGCGTGTGGGTGAGAAACGAGTCTAAACCCTAAACAATGTACGGCAAGGGAGTACTTTATATTCGAGAGATCAATCTGTACAAATCCGGCGTAAACCAAAAAATGGCCGTTCCAGACTTTCTTCGGTCACAAAGAGGAGGAGAAGGGTTGGTTTTGGGGAGGGAAGCGAAGAGAGTGTTGAGACCAGAATAGTTGATTCTGGAAGAGTAGTTGTTTTGTGACTTGTAACAGAAAGTGGGAAGCTAACAGATGGGAAAGCTAGCAAACGTTTTCTGAGTGTTGTATGCTCCTGACCAGAACTTGTTGTTCGGTGGAAATAGGTAATGCCTATTTATACAAGTCGAAGCGAAACGTATTCTGGTCTCATTAAGAAATGGAAAACGGGTGAGTAAATTGGAGGAGGTGGTAACCGGTAATGCTTGGAATTGATGTTCCATAAAAGAAAGCGTTTCACCATTACACCCTGTATTTACTAACCGCCTCATCCTTATGACACTTTCTTATAACGAGCGTAGTGTACGCCGCACGCTGTAAACCGCCAAACCAATACCCAATAAGCATCCCCCAGTTTGTGACATGTATTGATGTCTCGAGTGTTTTCGTGGAAAACATGTAGCATGTTGTTGTTGTCTGGCAAGTTGAGATCGGGAGACTTGCCGGCTCGGTGATGACCTTCAACGGTCGAGATTTTGCATCTTAAGAGGAAGGTAGTTGTTGATTGTTGCAACCTTTCGTTTGGTAGCCAGTGGCATGAAAGTATGATCAGTATGACTTTAATGTGGCCCAGTTTAGGCGCGGCCAAAAGTTAGGGTTTTGGCTTTGTTTAGGCACGACCAAACTAGGGCCAACGGTTTCCATGCGTTAGCTGGTAACCTTGGACGGCTAAGATCTGCATCTTAGATGAAACAGTGGCCGTTGATTGTTGCATGCCTTCGTTTTGGTATCCGCATAGGGAAGGTCGGCATGGTATGGCACGGCAAGGTGATTGGCATGTCATTTAGCACATGTGGCACGGCATGCCTTGGCGCGGTTTGGCGTGGCCAAGACTAGGGTTTTGGGCAAAAAATTATCATGCATTGTTTGGCGACTTTGGACGGATAGGATTTGCATATAGGATGGAAGGGTGGACGTTGATCGTCGCACGCCTTCGTTTTGGTAGCCGCATGGGGAAGGCCGGCATGGTATGGCGCGTCAAGGTGGTTGGAATGCCATTGACACATGTGGCATGGCATGCCTTGGCTCGGTTTGGCGTAGCCAAAACTAGGGTTTTGGGCCAAAAGTTGCCATCCATTGTTTGGCTACCTTGGACGGCTAAGATTTGGATCCAGGATGGAAGGGTGGCCGTTGATCTTCGCACGCCACCCTTCCATAAGATAATCAGTATCTAAAATAAAGATTTCCAAGCATTTATAAGATTACAAGTCAGAAAAATGCAAATCTCAATGAGGTTGTGGACAATGGAAGCTGGAATTTGAGATTGTGCAGAAATCTCAAGGCAACAGAATTACAACACACGATGGACTTGTTTGAAATGATTAGTACTCCACCAGCTCTTAACGACCAAGCAGATGCTCTTCAATCTCTGTGGTAGTTGGATTTTCAATTAAATCTTGTAACAACTGGTTAGTTGTATATATATGGAAAGGCATTTTATCAGGGGTTGAAGAATTAAAATAAAATTGTACTTGGAAGATTGGATATGGCGAAAATACTAACATCTGGGAAGAACATTGGATCCCAGATGTTAAACATCCTGTCAATAAACAGAGTAATGGGGCTGAAAACATCGCAAAAGCTAGTTAACTGCTCACTAATAACAAAGAATGGTATCAAACCAAACTTCAAATGTGCTTTGATGAAGCAACAATTGCAAACATCAAGAAAATAAACATTCATGTGCGCAACAGAGAAGACTCTGCACACTGGAATCTAAAATCAAAAGGTATTTTCACTGTTAATCACCATTGGGATATATGTTTTTAAAACAAAATTTATGCCTGATTTTGATGAACTAGGATTTTAATATGGATAATATTTTTCATCATGAATATCTAACGTAGAAAAATGTTATTGACGATAAACAAATGTTTTTAACATATTGTAGAATTCAATTTTTATCTCCTACAAGAAAATGAATTGGGTCTATAAATTTTTACTAGATATACTAGACATAATGAGGATCATCCACGTTAAATTTAAGAATTTTTGGATACAAAAAGTATTTTTAATATAATTTATAAAATCACATACGTTGCTGAAATTTCTGATGGGCAGAAATTTAACCCTAATTGAATTCGTTTGTCCAATCTTTGTGTAGCTATTTTGAATTTGTGTCACATGAAACATATAAATCATGAACTTATCTTCAAAACCCAATTTGAATTTTTCCATTTGGATTTTTAGTTTGACAGATGTGGTGATTTCGAAATTGTTGTGTATATGTATACCCAAAACATGAGTCGTTATACTTGAGCATACAGATTAGAGATGTTAGAAATTACATAAAAAATATGTTTTGATTCTAATACTTCATATTCTTGTTTTGGTAGTGAAAACTAAGTTATTTTTTTTAAATGGCCAAACGACTATAAATTTAGCCATCACAGTTAGTAGACATTAAACTGGAGGCTGAACCATTACAGGGGATAACACAACACAAGATAAGTAATATACTATAAAAGTAAGGAAAATAAAATAAAGGGAAAAGCAGATAAGTGTCGAGACAAGAGTTGTTGCAGCCAGATAATTAAGTATACATCCTCACTTGGTCCAGTTCTACAGAATAAATCTTCGATTCCTCCAACTTAACACCAGCGTTACTACGACCACGATTACAGTAAAACACTACTGGCCGCTTTCAAGACGTGGGTATGTTGACATTTAATTCTTATAAATGAGACACGCGTGACATACAAAGGTGCATTACTCCTCCAAGGAGAAGAATGACTAACAAATGTGAACCAAGACCAGTTCTCTCCAAACAGAAGAGTGCCAAAAGACTGATTGGAAAAAAAAACATAGTGTAAAATTCCTCGAAAACCTGCCGAGAGAAAGACCCAAACTGCTGAAACATCCACCGAAACCACTTATAGTCAAAGACAGGATTCATCTTACACCTATATCAAACATATGTACTAGAAGCCCAAGACCCCGTAGGTGATAACTGGCTTAAAGTCCTGACAACAAGATATAACCAACATTAGGATAAACTGAAGACCAGCAAATCATCCCAAGAGATTGATAGAGTATAATGATTCGATAAGAAAACTCTAAAAACAACCATCCCGGCGAAATGATGCATAAACCACTGAAGTCCCAAAAGAAAACAGAGACAAGCTTCAAGCCTAATCAAAATATCCTCATCAATGTGCCGAGAAGGAGCACTAACTTTTCCGCCAACTTTTATTTTGGAAAATAAAGAACCACAATGACATGGAACTAACTAGAAGTACCTGCCATCCTTACTAACACAAACACTAAAAAAACCTATGATATAACCACCCAACATGCATTGAGAGTACATAGTCCACAAAGAAACCTTACTCTTCAGATTGATCAAACAACGTATATCATACTCTTTGAGGACCAGGAAAAAAATACCATTCCATTCTCGAGAAAACAAGTAAATGTCAAGTTGAATTTGTCCTAGGGTATCAATACTAGTAACTACGAGATGGAAAATAATATAGGTGCTCTTGATGACTAACTCATTCTTCCTATTTTTCTCTGTACTACAACAGTACCAAACATGATCCATGCCACAACAGTCTTCAACTTGCACTAGGTAGCTATTTCTCGTAAATAACAAACTAGTAAGACACTTCCGCTCTTGTGAGAACAGGTAGAAATCCAGTCCTATTTGTCTATAATCCTCAACATTTTTAACAACAAAGCATTGGTAGGCAGAATAGACAACCCCCATAAAAGAATACAACCTTGAGAAACAAACCAAACCGACAACAGTCCAAACCAAAGAGGTCAATGTCCTTTTTCACCTCCCTGAGATGTTCTATAAAGCTAAGATCATGGGAAGCTATCAAAGAAAACTGCCCGTTCTCATCTTTTTATCAGTCTCAAAGAAATGGACATCATGATGGGCTAGGCTTAAGATAATGAAAAAATAAACCACCACAACCTCCATGTGAACAAGAATAAGCTTTCCACTACATGAGATACAAGAGAAATACTTTTCTGTAGAGGGAAGGACTTCAATTGCATCTGCAACTATTGAATAGACCGATCCATTGACCAGACCAGTCCAAGTATTGACTTGACCCACTGATTGACTTTGACTAGTCAAAGTAATAATTTAACCCACCGATTGACCAGGATGATTATTGACTAAACCCGAGCTTTGACTCTGGACAGACATCCCGTTGACCGAGGAAGAATCGCTGCTGACTTTATATAGGATTAGGTCATCAGAACCACTGTTACCGGTCGCCGGAAAATTGTTATGGCTCATAGGACTTCCAGTAATGTACAAAGACGGGTATTGAAGGACTTCCAAAAAGGAGTTGGTATCTTCATCCGTGATGCACATACCTTCAAAGAGGTCACACAAAAAATTCGTCTCAATAGCCAAAACGCTAGAGAGGTTTCGATAAATAAGATTTAAATTCAGATGATTAAACATCTCGCCGATCTTCTCAACCTCCATACAAGAAAGAAGAACAGCTTGAAAAATTAAACAAGAAAGGCAAAACCACTAAAGATAAAACATGTCTACATAAGAGAAATAGCTTTAAACGGAATAAAAAGATGCAGTAGAAAGAACTCAAACAGGGTCTTGAACAGAGACTAAGAAAAATATACCACAAAGGGGAAATCGAAAGAAGTAAAGAAACCAGAGGTCGAACCAGAGAAATAAACGAGACAATGGAGATTACAGAGCATTCAAAACATGAGAGAACCAAAAAAGGATAGAAATTAAGGGTGGAGAAAGTGGTTTTGGGGAAGAAAAATAGTGGTTTTGGAGAAAACAGACGACTTTTGGGAAGAAAATGAGTGGTTTTGGAGAAAACATGCGGTATTGTCTGGTTAGTTGGGCTTGAAAGGTTCGTACGACTTACTCTCTCTCATCATATGTAATAGAGCTATTGATTCACAACTAACTAAGATTATTGTTAGAAATCAAACTAGTGCACCACATATGTTTGCTAATATGCTTAATAGAAAGTTTGAATATATATGTATGATGTTATAACTATATAGCTTTGAATCTTTATTACTTAAGAGAAACTTGGACTATCATATTTTACTTGGTTTTCAAGTAATTATGTAAGTGCATACCTTACTTATTTTTGGTTTCAAATCAAATGCTCACATCCAAATGATTATGACAGGTGAAAATTCACTTACTTGAGCAAGTTTTATTTTCCAATGAAATAAAAATTGCGGGAGATTGATCGATGTGTGGGGTTTTGCTAATTTCTTTATTGGTGTGGAAAGAATGGACAATACAATATAACCAATTGAGCTTCCAAAACAAATGAAGTATGTTTGATGAACTATTTGTAGATTTTGTAGTGATCAAATAACTGCATTCTAGATTGAAAATAAATTGATTGTTCAATCTTAGAATACATTTTAGGGAAATAAGATGTTGAAAATTATTGTGTATGACAATAAACGTGTGACTCATATAAGTTTGGAACTTATGAGATAGAATTTGATGCGTAACCAAAACTGAAATAATTAGAAACCTAGTCAAAACAAATGTGAATATCAACTTTCACCAAGAAGTGAACATAATATTAATTATGAAGTTATTTGCGATGCTTGCACGACATTGCAAGGATATCAAATACTAGTAACAATGCTTTTCAAGCTAAGTTAATGCGAATTTTCGATACGGTGAGAGGTTGGTATATGTTGGGGTTTTACACCATGTTTGTTTTGATAGGTTATGGTTCAAAATTTGAACCAGGTCGTTTTAAAAAGAAAGTGGTGTTGAGATGTACTCACATCACTAGGATTTTCGGTATTAGTACGTTCTCAAAGTTTATTATGGGCAAGACAATCTTGTTAAAGATGTTCATACTTCTTAAATGAGAAAGAATCTAGTTTCCGCCTATCTTGTTAATAACAAGATTGAGATTACAAATTTGTTGAATTTGATCATTGCACAACTGCGAATGATATATTATGAATAAAATGTTTGATATAGGACGCTAACCCATGTATACAGATGTTATTGAATATCATGATTATCCAATATTTTCATCATCCTTGATATTGGAGAACATGATGGTAGAAGATACTCCTCCCCCATCAGATGGTTTCATCATTTTTTGTGCGATTCTAAAAATATATCAAAACAAACAATTTACTTTAAAGCTCTCGAACACAATCTTTGTATAAAACGATTTGGGTGAGCTTGTTGACGTAATTTTAGTTATTCATTTATTTATTTATTTCTGACAGATTTTAGTTATTCATTTATTTATTTATTTATGCTTCTGTCTTTAGGAGGTTATGACTTTATATCTTCCACTATTTTTGTTAAAATAAAATACTTCATTTTTGTCATGTGCAAATACACTTGTGTTCTGGCTTTAGCCGTTTGACAACTTGACACTGGCTGGATGGAAAAAGTACCAAACAAAAAATAAATATTCATCTCCGTCCCAAATTAGTTGAGCTAGTACAATTTAGAAATGATTTATCTCTCAAACTATTTCACGAATATTCGTAAATTTTATATCATTGAAAAGCATTTTAAAACACATATGTAACGAATGTAAACATGACTATCAAATGATATAAAATCAACTATTAATGGGACAAAATTTGAAAATGACTAGCATTCGGGACGAAGGGAGTACTATTTTACTTTTACAAATAAGGCACATATCTCCGATCACGATATTAAATAGGAGATATATCCACAAATATCCCAAATTATAACGGCAACATGGTCTTCATATCCTTGTGCATTGTTCTGATAACAGTAGTAACCTGTTGAATTTGGTCATCACTTGAACATGCTGACAGAAGAACTTTCGCAGTACCTCCGTCCGGATAACATCCAGCATCAATCATTTCTTCAAATATTTCTAGACATCTCAAGTACTGTTTCTTCTTAGAGTATGCTCCCATTCTTGAAGTCCATGTAACCACATCAGGTTTCAAATTCTTACTAGGAAGAGATCTAAACAACTCCTCCATTCTCTCCAAAAATCCTGCTCGACCATATACATTGATCAATATGTTATAGGTGCTTATGTCAGTTGTGTACGGTCCATTTTCCATTGCCTTGAAAACCTCTTCCATTTTCGATAAATTACCTGTTCGGCCGTAGCTATTAAGCATACTGTTTAAGACATATGTGTCGGGTTTGAGACCGGATTTATGCATTTGGTTCACAATTTCTTCGCATTTAGCTATGTTTCCGGACTTTGAGTATGCTGATAGGAGTAGCATATGAGACTTCATTGTTGGGGTCATTCCGTGTCTTTTTAGTTCTTCGAATATTGCTCGGGCATCTAGAATTCAAGAGAAACACCATACAGATAAGATAAAAGAAAGTGGAAATTTGAGTTGGCCTATAGATCCAATTTAGCAACACTTGCAAAACAAAAGTAGCCACTGCAATTGGGGATCCTTTTTTCTGACGAGAGTTAGGATGTTGATGAGTTTCGACCTCGACTTTTGGTTATTAGTTATTACCACCGAAAAATTTCACCTCCATTAGAGATGTGAGCTGGAGATCGAATGGAGAATCTCTAACAAATGAAAAGACGCAATCTAGAAGAAATAAAGCTTAAAAAAAATTACCCTCATGAAGACCAGCTCTGCCATATGCATCAACCATAATATTATATGAAGCTCTATCTGGATCACATCCCATATACTGCATGAGCGAGAATATTTCGGCAGCCCCCTGGGCAAAACCTGCACGACTGTTGGAGTAAGTGGATTAGCATTCCATGGACAGTATTGCAACACATGTTATATACACGCATTACAAGTAGTACCTGTAAGCTTCCATGAGTGCGTTGTAAACATAAACATCAGGCTCATAACCTTCTTTCTGTAGCTCCTCAAATATCTCTTCTGCTTTCTCACAGAGTCCTTCCCTTGCAAATGCATTGATTAACGCAGTGTACGTGCATATATTAGGCTCGCAGTTTTGACTGACCATTTCCATGAATACCTTTAAAGCCATAAAAGACCTACGAGCCTGCAAAAGGAAGAAAAAACAAAGATGGTAAAAATAAATAAAATGCAAGTAATATGAAGACAGTCAGCATTGGTTTTGATGGTAGTCAGCACTTGGCAACATACATTTACAGTGTGCTAAATGATTTTGCAAGAAACCGTTAGGTTTCTCAGGGAAAAAAAAAACGATTCTCCGGACACTTGTCTTACACAAGTAAAACACCCATCCAAATGATGCCGATAATTTGAACACGAAGTAAACTGAACAGATAGGAAAACAATTGAACAAGGGATCAAACATTCAACACACCTTTCCATATAAATTAATCATCATGGTATATGTATCTGCAGATGGCTGGCAACGATCTCTCTTCATCCTCTCAAAAATCTCCACTGCCTTTTTTGTGTTTCTTCCTTTTAATAATCCATCAATATAAGCATTGTACACAACCACACCTGAGTCAAAGTGCCGATTTCTCTACATGAATTAAATTTAAACACAGTTGTAAGTAAATAAAAAAGTACTAAAGCTAATAATGTGATGGTTAGCTCTATTAAGGCCGTGCCTCGTATCTGGTGAAGGAAATATAAATTGTTTACTAGTTTATTATTGTAGTCCACAACAAATTGTTTGGGTTAAGTGGCAAGAAAGGCGGTGCATGTTCACAAACCATAAGACTTCAAGAACTGCAGATATTCACAGCCCTACTTCTATCTATGAGTGTCCAAAATGCAGCTTACAACCATAAGCTAAGCTTGACCCCAACAAAACAACTTGTTACATTTGCATTGTGAGAAAACACCGAATACAAACCTGACGAACGCCTCAACCTGACTTGCAAAATATTTGCCTTATTTTTAAGTGACAAAGAAAATCAGTTGGTCACTTTGTGGTAGGTGATCAGGATGTTGCCATCAGCATATGATTTAGAAGACATGAAATTAGGTGTACGCATTAGCTGGAAAATGAGAAGGATATACATACTTGGGGGAAGCCCGTACTTTTGCATCTCAGAAAACACAGCTTCAGCTTTATCTAGCAACCCTGATGAGCAATAGGCTCTCAAAAGAAGTGCATAGGTATCTTCATTAGGCACTATTCTTCCATCCATAAGTTGGAGGTAAATCGATTCCGCCTTTTTGTAATGAGATTTTTGTCCGTAAGAATCTATCAGTAAATTATAACACATGATATCTGGCTGGAAAGAGCTTCTGTACAAAATCCATTCACACACCTGAAACAATGGTAAAGCAAAACCATTTCTTAGAACTGTATTTTGTTATTACACAATTGGGTAATTAACAAACGAGGTCGATGTGCACAGTCCGTACCATGATTATTGGATCCCATTGTTTGTTGAGACGAAGTTGAACAATTACATTTATAATGTCATCCCATGTAGTGTGAGTTGGACTAAGAGAATCAAGAGTGTTCCAGATTGTACTGATGCCATCTTCTAATTGTGCTTCGTTATAATTCTGCAGGTAGTTGAGTAGTTGCTGACCGGTGGGACTCATCACTGGGAATACACCATCTACAAACCCATTCCCGTACTTCCATCCCGTTCCTCTCAGTGTACCGCCTTCAATGTAAAAACAGCAACACACATTCTTAGATAAATGGGCATGCATATATCATCAATGTTCCTCACATCTAGCGCAACCTCAACCAAATAATTGATTACAGTAAAACATTTTTAATATGTTACTCGATAATATAATATTTTCATTAAAATAATAAAATTTTGTGGTCCCGACTTCGGCTCTTAGTGTTAAAATAATAAATTTTATAATACTATAATATAATGCATTCCAAAAGTTCTCCTTAAACATTAATAGGTCCCAAATATTATATAAAATAATAATTCTGTTAGAAAAATAAAAAATAATTTTCATTTTCAGTACATCGCGAAGAGAACGAACCATGGACCGCAAAGACATCCAATTTTTATAGTGTATGAGTTACTAGTTTTTCTTCCTTGTCTGGATTATTTTGTAAATGAGAAATGTTGTTTTTTACAATGATTATTTCTAAGGTTTTGGGCCTTTTGGCTTTATTAAAGCTATCTCTAAAACCCAAAGCCTTTCTACTGAAAAGCTCCCAATTAGGCCAGTAGCCGACGCCTAGCTCATACACCAAATAAACACTTGCTGACGTTGTCTATGTCATCTCCTAAATGATATGCTGTCAGAAGCTCTTAATGAATTAAACCAAATCCCAAGTCATTCCCCCTTTAAGCTAAAACATCCTATCTAGGAATGGAAAATGAATAGTAGTTGCACTCGAAGATAGAAAACTCAGCTCTTAGAGTGCATCAATTGTTGAATTTGCTACTACTAATTAAGAAACATGATAAAATAAATAAGATTAGTGTCAAGTGCGAATTAATCGCATACCTTTCTTCCGGGACAACTTCTTATGATCGAAGCTTCTTAATTTCCCCCGTTTGTCGATAAAAAGTGAATCCCTCTTGGCAATAGGCGTGTCATGATCAGTAACTGTAGTAATCCTAGTAGTTCTACTGTTATTCTTGCTGCGGCAGCATATCATCCACTTGGTTCTAAAGTTGGTCTTCCTCCTTGTGCTGCTGCTCCTGGAGTAGAATTTAAGGGAGTTGCAATCAGAAAATCTACAAGTGAAAATGCCTTCCAGTTCCATAGATTCACTCTAGTGCATGCATCAATTTTTTAGACTGAGAGGCAGAGCAAGAGAAAGAGTGTTGAACGATTTTGTTGGGTTATACGTTATCTGTTGATTTTCTTATCTTTGAGGTGAGGTTGTGGTGCAGCTGGATATTCTTATACAAAACAAAATACTTTTTGTCTCTGGGATACATATAACATATTTGCCTGATTTGGCAACAATGAATGGGAGGGTAAAAAATTTTGAAATTGGATTTTGTACTGTTTTAGTTTTATTTATTTTTTAAATTTTAAAAAAAAAATGGATTTTGTTGTAGGGCTTATGGCCCATAGATATGCGGCCCAACTAGGTAGTCAGGATTTTCCCATGGTTGTATATAAAGCATACTCTGCTATGTAATATGGTTGCTGCCCATCAATAGAATTTCTCTTGCCGTTTCTCATATTCTTGATCTTCTCTCTGTTTTTCTCTCAAATACGTTATCACGCACGAAGTTGTACCGCAGAGCTATATGGGACCGATTGATTTTTTTTTCTTTTTCTACATGGATGATTTCCATCAACTTGGAATCGGATAAACTAAGTTGCAATTTTTTTTTCTTTTTTTCTGTTTTTGATTTTGGCATATACGTTGGGTATTTTTTTTTTTTGGTTAAACATAATAAATTTTTTTGGGTATTTTAAATGTGCGGCGAAAATTAATTTAATCAGAAATTAGAGATTATTTTGATTTATTTTTGGTACGGTTCATGCCTTTGATTATTTTGGGATTTTGGGATCTGGATTTTTGGTCGTAGTTAATGGTCGTGGAAGAAAATCCTGGGAAAAGAGGAGAGTGAAAATCCGTATGTTCCGATCCGGGAAGGTCCATTTTAGCCTGGATTTGTTACTTCCGTTTGTTTTTTGTTCTTCCACTCGTACCCTAAGAAGCTGGAATCAAATCACACATAAGGAAATCTATTTTTTTTCTCCCTGTGTTCCCTGATTTTGGCATCCCTAATCCATTCAATTTCATAGTACTGATTTTGGCATCCCATAATAGTAATCCGTTTAATTTCATAGTAATCCGTTTAACTTCATAGTATAGTGATAATGATTTAATCGTGTGTTTATGATATGATTGATTGGTGCGGCGTTTGGAGGAGAAAGGGAATCAACCAGGAGAAAAGGAATCTGAATGTGTCCTGTGAGAAACGAAAGTCTGTGCGAGGAGAAAGAAAAATCGTCATGTGGGAAATATCCGGTCCAACCCACCCGAACCGACCCACCCCGGTCCACCAGAACCGATCCAATCCGGTTTACCAGAACCGATCCAATCCGGTGTTCTGTTCCTGCTTTCCTTTTGGGACATGCACGGCTAAATATTTTCTGGTTCTGTTGATATACAGGGGAACCAACAAGGTATGTAACTATAACACTAATATGGGCTTGTACATTGAATACTTGTTAGGCTTATTTATTTGTTTTTAGAACATGCCTAGTTTCGTTTATTTGTGTCTTAAGATAAGTCCATATCATATAAAGAGTCAATTTAATTATGATTGTTAATCATTAAGAATTTTGGTCTTAATGCTTTTTGTTCTCTTGAATATGATATTGGCTATAATTGAATGGTGTATTTTATTTAATTGGTTGTACCAACTCAATTCCAATGTATTTATTTGGGGTTTAGAAGTAGTTGAGCACCATTATTGTGTACATGATATTTTCTCCCCAAATTTGAATGTTCTGTGGGATGTAATCCATTTGCTCGACTATTAAAGAGTCTGGGGGGCTTAGGAGAGCCAGAGAAGAAGAAATTCGAGTTTTCCCAAACTCGGTTTCTGCTGTTGCTGCACCAAGAACACGAAGAACATAAGACCCACACCGAGCAGTCTTATTTTGCTACAGTTTCAGCGACTGTCGCCCGACAGTCTTATTTGTTACAGTGATAGTCTTATTTGTTACTGTCGCAGGACAGTCTTATTTGTCGAGGGTCGTAGTTTTCTGGTTTGTAACAAATATAATTGTTACAAACCCGGCTTTGAATTATTTCTCCCTTTTCATCATTTGTAAACACCCTTTGAGCAATAATAATGATTTTTGAGCGTGTTTCCAACATGATGAGCGGCTAATTCTCCCACAACCAAGGCAATGAGGAAGCTATTTACGCATGAATAATTGGTAACTATTTTATTTTCTCTAATATTTAATTATAATTCACTCAATCACTGCTTTTGCAGAGTTTTAAATTGTTTGCGTAATTTTCCTAATCAGTTGTGATTCAATTAGATAGGTTATGCTTTGTTTAGATAATCTATGCTTAAGGGATACAATTGATGTTTGAGAATTTGCTTGATTATTAGTGAGTTAAGATATAAAGGACTTAAAAGATAATTAGAGTTTTGGATTATTTACCATCATTAATTCATGTGTAATAGTGGAATCAGTGTCTTGGTTGTATTCTCGTACCTCTCGCCTACTTTGTTAATATTTTTGTATATAATTTTATTAAATATTTAAATTTAATCTTCACAAGTCTGAGAGTTTGAACCTCATTATTACAACATCAAAAAAAAACAATATCATTTTTAGAACCCAATATTAGTCAACCTTTTATGCGTACCAGTTGGTAACTGGATTTAAGCCTGACATTCATGTTCTTACGCATTTTTGGTTGCACTATATATGTGCCATTACGACTCCACCTCGTACTATGATGGGTCTTCAAAACTGTTAAGTATTTATGTTGGAAATGAGTTCCCAACAATTATCCGCATTTTAAAACTTTTGGCAGGAGATCTCTTACCACTAGATTTGCGGGTTATCACTTTAATGAGACAGTCTTCCCGTCGTTAGGGGGAGATAAGAAAAAGTATTTTCTAAGGGAACGACAGGAATTGTCGTGGTGTGTTTCCACTGTGTCTCACATTATTATTCTACTCCACAAATGTAAATGTGAAGTGATAAAGAATATTCGATTTTCAGAATGTACACTGATGTTGCTAAAGTGATGAGATCACACATACCAGCTGCAAACCTACCTGCAAAGTTACGAATTCTCAATACGGGATATACACCATAGACTAAGGTGTTGCAACTACACTCAGTGGAAGTATGGTTGAGGCCGTGGCTCCGTAAAGGAAGTTGGAGAGACCACTTGGTTCAATC
The DNA here is from genome assembly GCF_003573695.1 of Papaver somniferum. Classification (NCBI taxonomy): domain Eukaryota; kingdom Viridiplantae; phylum Streptophyta; class Magnoliopsida; order Ranunculales; family Papaveraceae; genus Papaver; species Papaver somniferum. The sequence goes on from NC_039358.1 coordinate 16,149,424, forward strand.
AATCCTCACCTAGAAAGGAAGTAGGTGAGTAAGGCACAACTTATTTACATCAGAAATCATCTCTTAAGATTGTCTCTGAATATGTCCATGAATCAAACTGGAGGACGCCCCTAAGTTTTAAATGATTCTAGAGAACAAAGAAATCCTCACGTATTATGAGAATGCATATAAGTCAATGGAAGGATCATGTGTGCACAATGATGATATAATCCATAAATAGTTTCTCCAGAAGTAGAGCACAATGAGATTGAACCATGCTTTATTTTGATTAATTTCAAATAAATAGCATATTTGGCATATACAATCCAGGTAAAACTTGGTTCTTTGACAAATATACAGGTATTTGGTGTGGTAGTGCTAACCAACCAAGTGTAAAGCCTATTGGACATACATGATTAATTTTTCACAAAGCATAATGAGAAGAAAGAAATATTAAAGGATAAAGACTCTCCTTGTGGCGCGAGGTTTCTCACAAAGCCCTGGAATTGTTCTCTTGTAATGAACTTCATAGTGTTCTGCTACTCAGTTAGCTTGGTAATTTCAAAAGGACTTGAAATGAAACATATGTGGTTGTTACATATCTCTGAAAGAATCAAGAGATAGAAGATATTTATAAAAGTACTTGATAGACTTTTTTTACCCAAATCAAGTGACTCTAAACCACAGAGTGCGTTTACAGTTAGATAAAACGCTCACTTATCGATAGAAGCAATCAGACGGATGTGGTATACCCGTCTAAGTGACTATTTGATTTGGAGGGGATAGAAAAGTAAGTTATTTTCACTGCGTATTCACAAGAAAGTTCTTGATTGGGAATTGTATCTATGTATGTCGATGGTACAGACATGATGGGTACTCTTGATGTAATAAGAGACCTTAAAAGCTATTTAAAATCCGAATTTGAGATGAAAAGTCTGGGGAAAGATCGACCGAATACTGAACTTGTGGTATATTATTCCACCAGTTTGCATTTGTCTAAAATTGTCAGGAAATTTAACAAAGACATGCATCCTGATAGCACTCCCATGATTAGTCGAGGCCCAAATGTAAGTAAGTGACCATTTCGTCTACAGAAAGATAACGAACATGTGTTGGGAGATGAAATTCCCATATCTAAGTACAATAGACGCATTGTTGTACTTAGTATAATAACGTACTCGATTAAATTTTACATCATCAGTGAATTTGTTAGCTAGATATAGCTCAACGCCAACGCAACGTTATTGAAATAGTATAGTGAATGTAATCATGTACTTAAAAGTAACCATTGACATAAATTTGTATTATCCCTAAAAATACATAAAAATGGAATGCTAGAGGAACTACAATCCAAAGGTTGTTGATTATGAAGGAACAATAATATCTTCTCCAAGGAAAGCAATCAGGGGGAGATATGGTAGACTATTTTCTAAGTCATTACCGATATTCAGTTTCGAAAAGTACATGACTAAAGGAACAGTCTGGAAAAACTCTGAAAGTAATCAAGGGGAGATGCTGACATCAGGGGGAGGATCCAAGGATATGATGTCGACATAATTTACTTCGAAATCGAAGTTGTGTTGTACTCTTTTTCCCTTCGATCGAGAATAGTTTTTCCCAAAGGGTTTTCTTACTCGACAAGGTTTTTAGCGAGACAACGCTAAATACATCAAGTATGTTGAACGTTGAAGACATAAAGATCGCGTTGATATTACTGAAAATATCTGAATCAAAGAAATAAAATGCGATAGTCCGTTAATCAACGTAACTTCCAGAATCAACAACAGGGTCTTATAAACATTCAAGTCACCAAAGTAAAGTGTGATAAACTCCTTTTGACTGCATTAGACTAATGAAAATTGTCTGACGTCAGGGGGAGGATCTAATGGTGTGTTGAACTCTTTTCCTTCACCGAGGTTACTTTTTCCCACAGGGTTTTGTTGCTCGGCAAGATTTTTAATGAGACAACAACAAACACCGGGAAGTAATTTCCCAACTAAGGCTACTGTCTTTCCCACAAGGATTTTCTGCCTTAGGAGTTGTGAAGCAACTAGTCAACTTCAATGGAACAAAGTGATCATCTGCAACAGATCACCTTTACTTGCATCTGTCACGTTGTACTCTTTTCCCTTCTCCAAGGTTTTATCCCACTGGGTTTTCCTTGTCAAGGTTTTAATGAGGCAACATATTCGAGTCCAACTATGTTCTAAGTTTGCTTAATGTTGTACACTTTTTCTTTCGTTCGGGTTTTCTCCCTCTGGGTTTCCCTGGCGAAGTTTTAGCGAGGCAATTAACTTAGACTCATCGATCTTTGAAAATCGTATTGCATGTGATGAACTACATTAAAGTACGAGATAGCATGTGAAATACTACATGTGAAGAGTTTTACCAAGGTTTTACCCCACTGGGTTTTTCCTTGTCAAAGTCTTAATGAGGCGATTGATTTCGTCACAAGTCATCAAGGAGAGGACGACATTTGAAGAATTACATTCGAAACACTATATGTGAAGCACTGCGTATGAAGTTCCATTGGACCGCACAAGGGGGAGTGTTGTAGGGCCTATGGCCCATAGATGTGCGGCCCAACTAGGTATTTAGGATTTTCCCATGATTGTATATAAAGAATACTCTGATATGTAATATGGTTGTTGCCCATCAATAGAATCTCTCTTGCCGTTTCTCATATTCTTGATCTTCTCTCTGTTTTTCTCTCAAAGAGATTTGTCTTCTTCTGGAAATTATTTTCCTGGTCATGACTCATGAAAACTAATGGAGTGTAGTTCCTGTTTCATATTTTAAGAGTTTTGAAGGGAGATTCAGTATTAAGAAAACAAGGCATGCTCACCTTAAATGAACAGTTTGTATTTGCTAGTATAACCTGAGAGCTGGCCATCAATAAAAACAAGCAAAGCATGGCCATCTGATAATACTGTTGAGTACAGGATTCTTTACAGAAGTAACAAAGGCTTTGTATGCAGGTCAATAACGACCTACAGTTTTAAAATAGTGAAAGCTTGTCACTGTGTATCTCGTCAGAGAGATTCAAATGCTTTTCAAGTGCGAGCTGACTTTGATAAAAAAACGAGCAAAGCATGGACAATGATACCAACGATAGGGAAAACAAAAATGGTATTGACGTATAAGGAATGAGACATCAATCAATAATATTAGCAGTAGTTACTGTTTACGGAGCTAATTCCTAAGATAGTGTTGGCTACTAAATAAAGATTAGATACATATGGACGCTATTCATCAGACTGAAATGATGCAACTTGAGATCTAACTGTATCAGAGTTGAACAAATGAAAAATTGACAACTGATGTAACTGTGGAAGTAGGCATAAAGTGTGTGAATAACCACAATTTAAGTGCAAACTCATCCATTTGGAGGAAGCTGCCAATGTAATCATTGTTCTGAATCCTGGTTGTCACCTGCAAGGTAACTGGCTCATTATCCTTCCCATGGAGGTGGAAAATTAGCTTGTTGAATTAGGTTGGTTGTAGTCAATGACAGGAGAAAAACGTAGAGACTGTTAATTATCACAGAGAACTGCACCTGATTGACTAACTGTTCTAATGAAATTTATCGGTCGGTGAAGACAAACTTTAGTATAGTTGCCTATTCAATATTATGATTTTGCCTGCATATGCTTATTCGACTCCCATGTATAAACAAAATAAGTCACTACAGTGGACATCAACCCACTGAAACAAGATCGGGTCACTAACAAAATGCACAATTTACAAAGCAATATAGCTTAACCCAAAATAGAAAACCTACGCATATAGTTGGATTGATGATATAGAAACAGAATAAAAGTAATTTTTATATATATTATTATCAATCACAAAGTGTCAGTAACATTAGGTTCACATGAAGGTTACTTGTTAATGAAACCCATAAATCTACATAATGATGTGAATGTTACTACCAAAACTCAATGAAGATTACCAGTTTATAAGTAGGTATCCAAGGTTGGGAAACTCCTGTAACTGCTTGAAAGGTGAATTACGTCTTTCTGAACTGACTTCATCGCTGGCAAAGCTACCATGTTCATAGTGATGCATAAGACTGAATTCAAACTGAACTTTCTTCCAAGGTCTCTCCATCCATTGCCACTGCCTGGAGTGTATATGGTGGACTTCTAAATACTTGGACCGCGACACATATATTCCCACAACTTTGAACTCATTTGTTGCAGAAACGTTACCAAATCCGAATGACCAACAAATATACTCATCATATTCATCAAACATGCCTGACTTGATTTCTGGAAGCACAACATAATCTTTGGTGAAAAAGTTACAAATACAAACAGATCTTTCAGGGTTACAGGAACCAACAATGCGACCCCCAAAATTTGTTGTTGAATTAAATTTTCTAATTCTATCAATGGGTGTTGTTACATCATGATTCTTACTAAATTCAAAACACTGAAAATTTCCATCCTCATCGAAAGAAAGAAAACCCAACTTACGAGAATTATCCTCAGCTGTAGATGTAAGTGCATCTGGGAGAATGATGGTGTTAACAATCATGTTATCATTCTAGAGTAATGTGCATATCTTTGCACATTCATTTTCATTACTCTAGGATATACTGAAGATATTCAGTATATATTAGTTTCTTTGTTTTCTTCATTTTCTGTAATATACTTGTTTCCCTTTTTAGTATTGTATAGCATGTATATAAGAAGCAGTGCTTCATTGTAATTGATACACAATCAATACATAGAAATCTCAATTCCATGACTACTCTTGTCATGGCATCAGAGCCAAACAAGATCCAACCTTCCGCTGCAAACAACCAATAGTCAGATTTCTTATCAAAATTTGAAACCTTCCACATCACTCATGTGTACCCCTCGTATCCTTGATCTTTTTTTTCTACCCGTGATATCTTTTTCCATCCACCATGTCTCGAGAAGACTCTCAACCTATCACCACCAAGTTTGATGGACCAAACTATAATCTCCAAAAAAACTCATCAACATCACAAGCCGTGTCTCCTTATCAATGTAACTACTGCAAGGATTTTGGACATACCGTGAACAACTGCACATCACCAACATCCAGAAACATGTGTGAAAAGAGGAGGAACTTTAATACAAATACACCAACAAGATTCACTACAACACGTATCTCATCTTGAGATAGAAAAGAAACATGAACCGTCTCTAGCTGATATTCAGGCGATGATCAAACAAGCTATATCAATTGGTAATAATCCCACAATAACTTCTGCATTTGCAATTCCTACAGGTATTTTCTCAACTTAATGGTTTCTCGACTCAAGTTCTTCCAACCATATGAATTTTAATCCTCAGTTCTTTGAGAGTTTGCATCCAATAATAACTCCTAAAATTCATACTGCCGATGGGTCTGAACTAACTGCAAGTCATATTGGATTGGTTAAATCTTCCAACAAATTGTGTATCCCTGATGTACTTCTAGTTCCTAAGATTACCATGAATCTTATCTCTATCGGTCAACTATGTGATCAAGGGTTTAAAATTAACTTCTTTTCTTCTGGTTATGTTATACAGGATCCAAGGACGGAGAATCTAGTTGGGATAGGCCGTAAAGTGGGTCGACTATACCTCCTAGAGATGCTCATCATCCCTCCACAATCAAGAAACCAAGTTTTTGCTGTTTCAACCTCTACATCACCATCCACCACTTCCCCATTCATGTCTTGACATTCTAGGTTAGGTCATATTTCATTCTCTCGTCTTAGTTACATGATTATAAAGGTCTGTTAGGATCAACTCAACTAGATAAATAACCTTGTTGCATTACTTGTAAGCTAGATAAACAACCGATACTACCTTTTAATAGAAGTACAACTTTTTCCGCTGCACCATTTGATCTTGTTCATTCCGATGTTTGAGGAAAATCACCTATTGTTTCCAAAGGAGGGTCTTTATATTATGTGATCTTTATCGATGACTACACAAGGTATACTTGGATATATCTATTCAGTTCAAGGTCAGATTTCTTAAAAATATATACTGAGTTCTCTACCATGGTCAAAACCCAATTTACAAAAACTATTAAAACCTTCCATGCTGATCAATGGGGGGAATATATATCAAATCCATTTAAAGAATTTCTCAAGTCTGAGGGTACCCTTCTTCAATTGTCTTGCACAGAAACCCCTGAACAAAACGATGTTGCAGAACGCAAACATCGTCACACAATAGAAACTCTAGATATCAGTTACTTTCTGCATCATTTCCCTCTAATTTTTGGGGGGAGTCTGTCCTTACTGCCGTATACACAATAAATCATATCCCAACAGCTGTTATAGGTGGTATATCTCCATATGAACGTCTCTATGGTGAAATACCTAATTATTCAGAGCTTCGTGTTTTTGGTTCAACATGTTTTGTTCTTCTTCCAGAACGGGAATGCAACAAACTCATTAAAAAGAACTCAATCTGTGTATTTCAAGGATATGGGATTGAAAAAACAGGGTATCGTTTTTATGATCCAGCAAGTCAAAGACTTCGTGTCTCGCGTCATGTAATATTTTGGGAGAAAATACCATACTTTTCCCCTCCAAGAAGTAAGTCATCTGAAAATTTCTCGTATCAAGATCCTTTTGATATTAAGTCGCTTCCATTAGAACCCGTCTCTGACACCCCTATTCCTGAGACCAGTATACCACCAGAAAGTCATCAATCCTCCATTCCAGATACTCTAGATATACCTGAATCTTCGTCGAACCACTCTGCATCTCATATTGATACTGATTCTCCAGAACAGGATCCTGCACCTGAAGAGATTACTTTAGCTCCTCGAGAAAGGCGTCCACCAGCTAAGTATTCTGATTATCATTGTTATCTCTCAACTATTTTATCCTTAAATGAACCTAAGAGTTACAAGGAAGCATCAACAATTCCAGAATTGCAACACTCAATGAATGAAGAATTAATTTCTCTTGACGAAGCTGGAACATATGACATGGTAGATTTACCACCTGGAAAATCTGTAGTAAGATGCAGATGGGTGTATAAGATTAATACAAGAGCTGATGGATCAACCGAATGCTATAAATCTCGCCTTGTTTCTAAAGGTTATACTCAGGAATATGGTATTGATTATGAGGAAACATTTGCACCAGTAGCTCGTATGATAACAATTCGTACTCTTCTTGCTGTTGCTCCTGCTCGTGGATGGGATCTTCACCAAATGGATGTTACAAATGCCTTCCTCCATGGAGACCTTGAAGAAGAAGTATACATGCAGCCACCTCCAGGATTGCCTCATTACCCATATCAAGTCTGTAAGCTTCGTCGAGCGTTATATGGTCTCAAACAAGCACCTCGTGCTTGGTTTGAGAAGTTCAGCAGTGTTGTTACTCAATATGGATTCACTGAAAGTGCATATGACTCTTCCATGTTCCTTAAAAGGTCAGATAAGGGATTGTTCTTTTTCTTCTCTACGTTGATGACATGGTTATTACTGGGAGTTATTTGGAAGGAATCAATGCTCTGAAATCACAGTTAAGTATGTCTTTTCAAATGATAGATCTTGGCCATCTAAGATATTTTCTCGGTATTGAAGTTGATCGATCATCAAAAGGATATTTTGTATCTCAGGTGAAGTATGCTACTGACATTATTCATCGTGCAAGATTGACAGATAATAAAGCAGTCGATACTCCTCTTGAGGTAAATGTTAAGTATAATTCTACAGATGGAAAGATTTTATCTAATCCTACGTTATATCGACAACTAGTGGGTAGTCTTAATTATTTGACTATCACACGTCCAGATATTAGCCATGCAGTGCATGTTGTGAGTCAATTTATGTCAGCTCCACGTTCGACACATTATGCAGTTGTTCTTCGAATCCTGCGTTATCTCAAAGGTACATTACATCAAGGACTACATTTTTCTTCAACATCTGATTTAAAACTGAAGGATACTCCAATTCTGATTGGGCTGGTGATGTAACTGATCGTCGATCAACTGTTGGATATTGTATGTTCCTTGGTAATTCTCTAATTTCCTGGCGTAGTAAGAAACAATTTGTTGTTTCTCGTTCAAGTGCTAAGGCAGAATATCGAGCTTTATCTCATACTACATCGGAGATTGTCTGGCTACGGTGGCTTGTTGATGGCATGGGAGTTCATATTTCAGGGCCTACTCCATTATTTTGTGATAAAAAGGATGTTATTCATATAGCACACAATGATGTCTTTCATGAATGAACAAAACACTTTAAAATTGATTGTCACTTTGTTAGACATCATTACAAGAAATAGACTATTGGGCTGCATTATGCTACTTCAGAATTACAGATTGCAGATTGTTCACGAAAATACATCCCTCTAATCGACTTCAGTTTCTAAGTTCCAAACAATATGTCTTGTAGACCATTACTCTAGAATCATGCTATCATTCTAGAGTAATGTGCATATCTTTGCACATTCATTTACATTACTCTAGGATATACTGAAGATATTCAGTATATATTAGTTTCTTTGTTTTCTTCATATTCTGTAATATACTTGTTTCCCTTTTTAGTATTGTATAGCCTGTATATAAGAAGCAATGCTTCATTGTAATTGATACACAATCAATACATAGAAATCTCGATTCCATGAATACTCTTGTCAGATGGATCATTAGAAACAATATTTCTCCAAAATTTGCAGACTGATTTACAATCAAGAACCAAGTTACACGGCTTAAGATCTCTAATGCAATCTCATATAGTAGTTTATTGAAATAATCCATGAGATTATTGTAATCTTTATACGGGGGAACAAAAATTTGTTAAGGTTAAAAAATAGTGATGGAAAATGGGGTTTTTTCTACAGAGTTAGGGTTAAGAGAACTTTTAGAAGAGGTGGACGATTCAAAGAGAGGGATTGGAAATGTTTTGAGCGCGACTGATTCATACACTTTAAAATAGGAACATATACATACTGGACGGGGTACTGGACTGGATCAAGGTAAAAGTTATTACTCGATAATTTCTTAGCCATACCGGGGTAGACGTTTTGGGTAATAAAATAGTAGCAAATTAGTATAGGTCTTTAGCAGGACCGAAAAAAAAGTAACAGAGCTCTATTTTGACTAACTATAGTAGTTTTCAGTTTTTCTCGTGTTCCGTCATTTTCATGATTCGACAATCTATTTTAACTCAGGATATAAGTATTTTTTAATTTTTTTTGTATTCCATCACTAGATTGATTTGATTTTCTTTGTTACATTTTATTTTATTTTTCTAGTACAATCAAAATAATCCCTCTCATGATGTACGACTCTTTCTCTCTGTATTCCAAATGAGTCTTACCTTCTCAGCCACCTGATCTTCTTCTTCTCATGTTTTCTCAAGTCGTTATCCCTGTCGTCTAGTGCTCTAACGGTCTTTTCTAGCCGGATTTTCTTGCCTCTATGACGGAATTTCTCCTCTGAACTTTCCTTTCTCCTTTGCTCTCCATGATTTCGTTTACCAAACCCAACTACTAGTTATTTATCCTTCTCATTATGGATTACTCCCACCTAAATCACCTAAATCAATAATGCCATTGCAACTGCTTCAACTCATCATTTGGAAATCTCACAGGCACCTCACAAATCACAAAAACAATCTTAAAATCCCCGGAAATTACAGGTATCACAAATATTACAGAGCTTACAGAGACAAAGAACAACATAAACATCACCAATACCACCTCAATCACCCCAAACATCAATACTGTCAGCACCAATCACACTCTCAGAAATTTCCTGGATGTTTCTATACACATACTAAACAGAACTCCTCATTCTAGAACCAACTTTAACAAAACCATCAACATCACTAGAAACCCTGAGTTCTATCTCAAGACCCATCTATGCAATCAAATCTCTGATCACTATCACCCACCAATTTACCTGCTCTTCCAATTCACTGCCTCTCTCAATAATTTAAAAGGGGTAATCAAAATTAACATTCTAATGAATTCTGAGCAGTGCATTACCAGGAAATATGTATCACAACCCATATAAATCCTTTCAAACCAAACAAATGATATTTCAACCATCCACAACTACTACAATCATTCTTACAGAGTTCAACAACTAAACAATAACGAATTAAACAATATCCAAATCATTCAAAACAATTTAAAAAAAATCAAATAACATATCTCCTTCTTCTCTATCATCTTACCAACTACAAAATATTTCTTATAATCATAAGATTACAGGAATTAGAGAAGGAAGGTCACAAAATTCACTTACTTCTTCTGCTAACGAGTCTTGCTCCGGGTCCCCTGACTGACGCTCCGAGTCCGACTCCAAGTCATACGCATAGAAGGCATTGGAGACCGCATCACCGGTGGTGGAGTCTGTTGTTCACCATTAGGAAAGACTTTTCCTGGTCCATCTCCCATGCCATGACTAGCCTGTTCAGGTTCAACAGTCGTTGGCTTACCATTGGCAGAACTGCCTCCTGGCTGAGTTGGATCAGCAGCAGGATCGGTGGCCGGTGGTGGCATTCATAGCTCGTCCAATACTTCATATTGCGGTACAAAGGGAATCCATCGCTGGGAATCACATTGGCTCATCATATCGCCAAGGTTGTGCATCCATCTGACGAATTTTAAGCATAAATTCTGCGGGGAGGGTGATGGATTGAAATCCAATCCTACTCAAGCCGGAGACAAGAAAATTATCAGCAACAATGGCGACACCCTCATGCACTTGGAATGGCCCATACCTTGGATGATAAGCGTACAAGATCCAGTCATCATCTTTAGAACCATATCGCCGTACGAGGCTTAACAGTTGGGGAAAGTTCTTCCGAAGCATCAACATCACTCATATCAACATTCACAGGAGGATTACTAGTTTCACCATTCTCTTCATTGGCTAGATGTCTAACTCCACCACCCTCAACTCCTGCTCCATGCACCAGGAAAGGATTACTGGTATCCTGATTGATTGGAGAGGGCTTTGGTTGATTGAAAAATTGCATAAGACGCTCAACTGGAGAATCAACCAACAACTCATGCACGATTCCTGATGGTCCATCTTGCTGCAAACACTCCTCTATTTACACATTTACATTGTGCTGCAAATCATCCAAATACCAGGAAAAATTTTCCCTAAAATTTGGAGATTCACATCCCTGGGGAAACACAATCCCATAAGGCAGGCAATCTACACTGTATTCAGTTGGGTACCAATGAATTCGGGGCTCAATAGACATTACTAGAGAAATCATCGCTTATCTCATCATTACTTTTGGTTTCACTTTGTGACTCTTAAGATATTACTTCCCTGTGGGTTCTCATAGAGGACCTGAATATTACTTTGTATGATGAAGAAAGAGCTAACAACTCTGGATCTTCTCCTAAGTCTTCAAAAATTGCACAACTTATCCACGGTACTAATTATGTGACTTGGGTTTTCATGGTGATCCATTCACATGGACCAGTAATAAACATGAAACATGTAAGAAAATATCAAGATTATATTGAAAAAGCAAGGGTCTAACAACCACACCCAATATTTCGTTTAGACAATTTGTATGAACTAACTTCAATATATTTCCAAGAGAATCAACTAAATAGTCAGACTCAATCAAACAAAATACATTCAAGAGTTATATCTCTGTTTCCCAATGTAATCAGTAAATCAAACAGATAAAAATCCGCGAGCGTGATTATTATGAGAAACAACTTGAACGGTACCAAAGACCAATGTTCAAGTGTCAATCAATTTCAATCAACAACCAAAGGTTGGATTTACCAATTGATTGAACTACACACAACCTGTGATATTTCAATTATATAGAAAATATAATGCGGAAAAGAAATAACACAGACTCCAGAAATTTTGTTAACGAGGAAACGGAAATGCAGAAAAACCTCAGGACCTAGTCCAGATTTGAACACCACACTGTATTAATATGCTACAGACTCTAGACTACTATAAGTTAACTTCATACTGGAATGTAGTTGAGTCATAACCAATCTCACATTGTTTAAGGTACAGTCGCGTTCCTTACGCCTCTGAATCCTAACAGGACTCTACGAACTTGATTTCCTTAGCTGATCTCACCCACAACTAAGAGTTACTACGAACCAAAGTCAAAGACTTGATAAACAAATCTGTCTCACAAAGAAAAGTCTATTGGATAGATAAATTTGTCTCCGACAGAAATACCTACGAGTTTTTGTTCAGTCTTTTGATAAATCAAGGTGAACATGAACCAATTGATACACCAGACTTATATTCCCGAAATACATCCTAGTAATATCAATTACCTCAAAATAATCTTAACAGTATGGTAGCAGAACAAGATATTGTGGAATCACAAAGAATGAGACGAAGAAATTTGTGATTACTTTTTATCTTACCTATCGGAGATTGAATCTCGAGAAAATCTTAGAGAAGATAGTACTCAATAAGATAGAACAAAGTAAGATCAGAATACGCAACCACGGAGAAAATAGTTGGGTTTGGCTTCAGAATCCCAATGAAGTCTTTAAGTCATTAATCTATAATAGTTTTAGAAAAACCTAGGTTAAAGGAGAATCGACTCTAGTCGCAACTAGTATCACACATGAGGTGTGGGGATTAGGTTTCCCAGTTGCTAGAGTTCTCCTTTATATAGTTTTCAAATCAGGGTTTGCAATCAATGTTACCTTGGTAAGCATTCAATATTCACCGTTGGATGAAAACCTGATTAGATTCAAGCTAATATCTTTCAACCGTTAGATTGTCTTAGCTTGTTACATACGAATGAAATGTACCTATATTTAGATATGGGTAACCGTACCTAAACGTGTACACTTAGTTGGATCAATAATAGTTAACCGAAGTTAGCCATATGAACACTTTCATATCAACCTTGTTCATCTTAATCACAACTAGTTCAAATGAGTCAAATGAAACTAGTTATAGAGTTGTTCAATTGTTTATATTCTCATAGAAGTATACAAGACACAATTGAAGCAAAATCGATTTTGATTCATTCGAATCAATTCATGAACATTATAACCACGGTTTGCAAAGATTGCACTCCTTATTATATAAATGTATTTGTTAATGAATAAACCGATTTTAGAACTTAACCCACTCAGGTATGCAAACGGGTACGTATAACTAGAGTTTCAGGCCTGGTCTTGTTTGCCAGTACGCAAACGGGTACGCGTACTGTCGTTCATGACCGACCTCAGTTGAAATCAGTACACATACGGGTATGCATACTATGGTTCCCGGACTTCAACTGTTGAATCAGTACGCATACGGGTATGCATACTAACTTCCCGGACTTGGAATATACTTGCAAAAGTTAGCATACAAGTACGCATACTGTGCTATATCCAATCAATGGTTAGTTGTTCTAAACTTCCATTTTAATTATTGAAACATTCTTAGAAGACGGGAATACCTGTATCACACAAACTATTATCTTTAAAGCAATTTTCAAGTGATCAAATGATCAATACGAAACATTCCGAGTTTACATCAAATAATTGTCTCACACAGATCATGTAAGATGTTGCCAGGTGATTTTCACATGATCATCTTTTGACTTTCGACAAGAATAAAAGATGAACTTGGTTAAATCGAAAGCTTACCAACATATATTTCGAGAAATATGTAAGCGAGTTAAACTCAGCTCGAAATATCAAATGTGTATAAATTAAAGAGTATATAGCTATACAACTTTTGTCTCAATAGGATATAGAATAAAAATAGACTTTTGAGTGATAGATGAGTTCAAGTCTCCACATACCTTTTGTTAATGAAGTTCCACAAGATCCCCTTAGTAGTTCTTCATCTTCAATCGATGAACGCCGTGAAGTTTAAAGCTCAACTACACATTCTATCGTAATCCGAGACATAACTATAAGTAGACTAGAAATCAAGACTTATAGTTTTGACAACTAAACTTGACAAACAAGCTTGAGATAGCAACGCTTTCGAGTTCGACCGAGCAGTGCTCTAACATATATGACCACTCATCAATTATGATTGGATTTTACACTACCCAGACTCTTATCTTAAACATATTCCATTTGTAGGACTAAATCATTGTCATATATCTATTGAGTTTATCTTAATGATTTGCATGGATTTCAAGAACTGGAAATTTTTTGGGTGTGGTTGAGAGGAGATTCTTGAAAAAATTAGATTGCATTCTCATGATTAACACTTCAATGGGTCCGCTGCATATAGTCTAGACCAGAAGCTAGCTGAAACAATAAGAGCTTTATCTCATTGGAACATGCATACTCTCATAAATATTCAAGATAAACTAAAATATCTACAACAAAAACCCTTAATGCTACAACAAGCCAACTCATCGGCAGATAATAAGAAACTAGCTCAATGACATTTTTATTTTTTTTTATCAATAAAAATAAGAAACTAGCTCAATGGCTGGAGCGTAACTTAGGTATTTATGGGTCATGGGTTTACTAACCAAATTTGGCCAATGTAGTGGGTTGTTTATAATGCACTAGAGCATGCATGTTTGAGTCCTATTGTAAATGAGTTTTGTCAGTGTCACAGTAATACAATGGTAAAGTCATTGGGTGATAATACCAGTGACTTGAGTTTGAAACTCGCCAACATCAAATTCTTTACTAAACGAATGACATGTGAGGGAGGATGAATTGTAAAGGAATAAATATGGAGATACATTCTTTATCAAAGATGATAATAACACAAAACATCTTCATGTGCAGGCTAACATAAAAAGGTCATGTAATCCAATTGAGTCTCTTAAAAGGAAGGACGGAAGCTGGTGTAATGGTAAAAAAATTTTAGAAAATATTTTGAATTTTCACGTCAAGGAAATCATGAGTACTTCTCATCTCTAAGAAAATAATAATATTTTACACCTGATAGCAAATTGTATCAGTGATGATGATAATGATGCACTAACCAGAATCGCAATCGAAGCAGAAATATATACAACTTTGAAGAGCATTCAACCATGGAAGGCGTCGAGTCTGGATGGCTTTTCACCGATTTGTTTTTTTGAAACTCACCAGTCTAATATCAAATAACATGTCATTCAAACGATACAAAGATTTTTTGAGTCAAGAAGAATATTGAAGAAAATGAACAAAACAAACCTATGTATATGATTCCAAAAAATCACTTTTCTCAAGCTCCAGGGGATTATAGGCCAATAGCTCAATGTAAATCCACATATTAGCTAAAATCTAAAATTCTGACCTCAATTTTAAAGTCGCTTCTAAACATATGACATCCTCAATGCCATCAACATATGTTCCTGGGCGAAAAATTTCTGATAAAATTACTCTAGCTCATGATCTAATTCACTGCATGAAGAGGAAGAAAATAAAGAAAGTATGTATGACTATGAAGCTTGATATGTCAAAGGAATTCGATCGTGTCGAATGGTCTGTTTTAGACAATATCATGAAAATATTTGGTTTTAATGACAAATAGTGTAGTCTCATACAAGAAAGCATAAGTACTTCTGAAATTAAAGTTTTGTTGAATGGATCACCTTGCAAACCATCTAAACCGACAAGAAATATATGACATGGTGATCCAATCTCATCATACCTCTTTCTTCTCACTACGGAGATCTTCACAAAATCTCTAGCACAAGACGAACAATCCTTATAAATTTCAGGTATCAAGATTGGAAAGAATGCACCTCAAGTAACACATTTTTTATTTGATGATGACTGCTTGCTCTTTGCAAAAGGATATATCCACAATGTTAATAATATTCTTCAAGTCATTTGTAATTTAGTGAAACATCAGGTCAACAGATCAATCTCTAAAAATCCGTTGCATTCTCTACTAAATACTTACATCCAAGACATCATAGATTATTGCTGAAAAGATTAAAGATGAAAACGATGACTTTGGATGAAAATATCTCGGTATACATATAATAAAAAGGACTACTTCTTTCTCAAATCTAGTAGATGGTATGAAGACAAAGCTTACAATATGGAATGAAAATTTTATGAATCAGACAGGTAGGTCAATAATGGTCAAACAAATGGGTATATCTAAGTTACAAGATTTTACAATCAAGGAAATCGACATGGTAACATAATGGATAAAGGTCTATGGAAATAAATCTCTTGGAGGAATGGGTTTGAGAGATATATGTTGCTTCAATCAAGATCTTCTTTCAGAAAAAACATGGAGATTGTGTAAAAACTCTAATCATATATGGGCAAAATCATTAAAGATATTTCCCAGTTGCGTCGGTTTTATATGTTATAAAGAAGAAAAATTCGACTTAGTCTTGGAAAGCATATATGGAAGCATGAAATTTGTGAAGAAGCATAGTTTTTGGGTCGTGGACAATAGGAGGAAAATTTTTACTTGGAAAAATAATTGAGATGAAGTCTATCATATTGAATTTTCTTATTGAATAAAGAGCTTTCAGTTTCTAAAAGTTTCTAATGACATTCTTTAAATGTTTATTAACAACCGGATCTTCATGGAACACTCCTTTTTCAGAGCTAGAATCTTTGACCTGATAAGATTTTCCAGCAACATAAGCAACATTGTATTTCTTACACTCTTGACAATGATCATCAGGCATATCACCAAAAGCTATAATGGTTGTTTTCTTGTAGTCTCTACTAGGGAATACAAATGATAAATAATTGAAACCAAAAGAATTCAAGCATTCAATATCATAAATATCACAAGTACGTGAGTTATGATAAGGAGATGATGTATCTTATTTTTCTTTTTTCTCAAGATTTTTCTAAATTATCGTGAATTATCATCCTTATTATTTTACGCACTAGATTTACTCTTAGAGAAAGTAGTATTGTTCACGGATTTAAGAGAAATACCTATCTCCTTTTCAGATTGCTGCTCAATATCAACAAAAAAGTTACTTACCAACTAGATTTCTCCTTATAGTTTTGGAAGATCATTTGCTTCCATGATGACATATTTTTTAGACTCGTATCTTGATGGTAGAGACCCGAGAAGTTTTCACACAATATCATTCTCTGGAATAGTTGTTCCTAACAAATGCGAGAAATTAACTATCAAAGGAAGTTTTTGGTTAAATTCATCAAAGGTGTCATCATCAGACATGCGAAGGTTTTCCCAGTCAGATGTTAGGCTTTGAAGCCTTGTGTTGTTTTTTCGGTATCCCTTTCGAACACGATTTCCATGGTATCCCAAGATTCTTTCGAAGTTTTATATGTAGTTACATGATGTTGGAGATCTAGGATTATGACATGAATAACTGCATTAAGCCCATCAGAATTTTGCTTTGCTGTGCTACTCTCAGCAACGTCATATTCGTCATTTTCCTTAAACGTGGTTGTACCACCAATAATAATTGTTGGACGATTGCAACCCTTGACGATCTTCACCCATGTATTGAAATCATCGGCTTGTAATAAGAAACACATAGGAATTTTCCATCATAAGTACGTCATTAGTTCCAACATATCCTGGTGGTACGTAAATTTAACTTGGTTGACACAAGTTCAAATTAATGTCTATAGGTTTGACTGCTACAAACACATAATTATTAGGTATTCATAGTGTTTTCCTTCTTTGATACCAATTGAAAAGGAGGGGGTGCCTAGTACACCACCAATATTTTTCATTCGTGAACCTATATAGACAAATTCTTGTACAATCAATATGTATAGATCACAAGGATTACTGTACCTGATTGTATATAAGGTCAACCTAGTATTTACCCGAAATGTAAAAGTTGATTCCAAAAAGAACGAGCCATATAATCTATATTTCAAGATATGAATTCAACAAGAACAAGTTTGTAGGATCTAGACAATTTGAGCTAGAAAACTATCTAGGTTGATTAAAAAACTACTTGTAACATTTCAGTTATAAAGATAATGCGAAAGATAAATAACACAAGACACGAGAAAACTACAATCTTTGAGAAAAGCCCCGGGATCTAGTCCAGATTGAACGCACACTGATTTAAGATGTTCACTTATTGCTTCAGACTATATTTAACAGAGATAAAATATACTCACCAAATTTCCCTGCTTCAGTAATATTCAAGCACCGTAAAATTCCTAGAAGAATCTTAATTTTCTTTAGAAGTTGTTCTTGTAAATCTTCTAGCAGAACACCAGTTCTCTTTAAAAGATACTTCACAGTACTTCGTGAAGACTAATGCTATCTTGCCTCTAACATGATACTTATTTTTATTTGATTTCCTTTAGATATCTTCCAATCAAGATAAGTACAAAGTTGTTTGCTATATATGGATCTTCAAAAGAAAAGAAGATGTCTAGCAAACCTCAACAATTAGGATTTAATCTCTTCAAAACTTATAGAGATACCTAATTGATTCTACCTTATGAGAATTAATATGAACAAATACAATAAGAGTTTAGATATATATCTTGTGAAATTAAAATGTCTGAGACGAGAGTACCTTGTAATTTCTATCTACTTTGTTCTTGATCTGTAGTTCGAAAAGTACATAATCAATAAGAACAAGATCTGGATTCAAGAACCATCAAGTAAAAGTAATCATACAAGACTTCGACAATCTCTAAGTGAAGTAATCAAAGTCGTTTCTTGAAGAAACCTAGATTCTAGAGGACGACTCTAGCTTAATAACTAGGACGCCAGAGTGTTGAGCATTCTAGTTGAAAGAGTCCTCTTTATATGGATTATCACGTGGATTATGATAGCTTTGGATTCAAGTTAAGGTTGCTTAAAATTCAAGCTAAACACTTCTCTAATTTAGATGAAATTCCAAGTAAGAATCATGTAAGCATGTCAGAAGTTTACCATAAATTACAAAGAAAGATATGCGTACTCTTGGTATGGTTGGTTACAGAACCATGCACAATAGATAGTTCACCATGTCCAAGTAAATTTGTGCCCGTTCAAGTAATAATGGTGCTAAAAACAACTCAAGAATAAACAATAATCAACAATGGCAGTAAGATTTTGTGAATAAAGGTGTGATAGAAGTGTTTACGAGAAATTTGGCAAAAGTATAAGAATACATCAATAATTAGTGTATGAAAGTACAATAGCTACTTAGCAATTAGTGTACAGAACAGCTCGTGTACTTAACCCTTTATATAAAGGCTAAAAAACTATGTCTAAAAAGACATGCATGCATAACCCAAGCAGTTCTTGTACTTTTGTCTCTCATAGCAGATGTTCAGAAACATACCCAAAATCTATAAGTATACATACTAGGTATGCATACCCAAAATAGTTCGTTGGCAATTTTATTTGGCTAATATTTCAAAGATCAATTTAAACAAAAAAATAGTTTGTGAACAGTAAATTGATCTTGACTAAGATAGTTAAAGATCTGTGAACAACCATTGCTTGAACCATATTTGGGATTAAATCAAGACAAGTTTGAACTCGAAACTACTTATTCCTTCAGTATAAAATCTACTAAAATCATACCTCATAATCTCATAAGACAGAATGCTATAAACATTGAGTAAATTGATAAAGTTCTCGCAAATATCTTCTTTTGTCCTTTAATATTCAATCTTCGAGGGCATTATGTGATATGTGATACTCATGCTATTATGCTCTAATCCTATTCGGAGACTTAACTTTAGTGTACTAGGAATCAAGATAATATAGTATTGTGCAACTAGTATTGACAATGAGTTTGAGATATTTAAAATTGTGAGTTCAACCGAGCGATGCTCTAATACAAGAATACAATGAGTGTCATCAAGCACATGACGAACATATTGTTGGAATGGGTCGTATGATATTGCTTACTCAACCTTGTTATTCACAGAGACATAGTATATTCAGATATAAATGTGACATTGAAGGAAAAACTTGTGATATGATTATGGATAATAGTGGTGTGGATAATTATGTTGTTGTGCATGTGATCAAGAAGTTTGTGTTGCCAGTTACACCACATCCTCACACTTGTCCAATTGGTTGAGTTAATCCTTCTTCTACCCATAATATTACTCATCACCGTGTTGTGATTTTTCTTTTCATGGGTATAAGGCTTCGTTTGGTTTGACATGCTCAACATAACTGCCACATATCCTCTTCTTAGGATAGCTTGGAAATATGATATTTGTGTTGTACACAATTGTTTTAAGAATAATGGAGTTCAAAAATCCAAAATTTTTTAAAACTCATCGAGATGTTAGTGTCCGAAAATCTGACCGAGAGAAACCATCGAATTCAGGAAAAAAGAGTCACGAAAGCGTGTATGTCCTCGGGAAATCAAAAGTGAAGACTACACTGTCAGTTTCGCGAATTGACAGATGAATGAGGAGTTAGGATGAACTATTGTAGGCTTTGACGAGCCTATTTGGATGTTTTGAGCGACTTCTATTCACATTAAGATTTAGACATGATATGTTTTGGAGTTTTGCAACCATTTGACTGGGAATAGAGCATGGGCGCTTCTATAATTTGGATACATGTTTAAGAGATATTTCAACAACTTCAATAGAATCTTCAATTAATCTTTTGGAGAGAAAAATACAAGGTACAAAAGTTAGGGTTTTGGAGCTATTTCCATCATCTTTTTTCCCATTTTCTCATATGCATCTCATGAGTTTTGCTAATCCCATGAGTAGCTAAAATTCTTAGTGATTATGCATGAATTCCAAGTTCTAATACATGATTCGGTTTAGCATATACATCTCTTTTACTTGTTCAAATGATTATTGTTGTTTATTCTATAATTAATATTATGATTGATTGATGAATTATTTAGGTGGACAACTAAACTAGTTTATTAGTTAACCTAATGCTAATAGAGAATTAAGATATCCGTAATTGTTGAATAATTCTTTATACAAGTAGAAATTGCGAAACCTTGGAGAAGGACTCTGTGGAACAATCACAAGTAAAAACAACATTAGAAAGTAAACCTTGCACTAAGCGTTTAACTACTATGATAAACCTAAATTCACAAAATATAAAGCATCCGACCAAATTACACTTAGAATACGCTACTTCTAGGTGGTTTAGACGAATAGAATCTTGTATTCGAGCGATTCAGTACCCAGTGACTTAAGGAATTTTGAGGATAACACTGCATTTGCTGCTATTCTAAGGTTGGTAATAATCTATGATTAAAATATACTACTTTCATGACTGTTTAGTAACGAAAAAGGATTCCCTAATCATATTTATCTTTATTGCTTGCAATCTTAATCACTGTTAATTGCTTTAATATTTCTTTAACTTTAAAATCTACAACAAACCCTTCTTTGTGACAGTTTTGACAACTAAAACTCCTTGTTCTTTATGGAACCAATTTTATTGATTGCTATATTATTCATTAGTAAAGTAGAGGATAAGTGAATTAATTTGTGCACCTACGACACGCATCAATCAAGAAGTTTAAATTTCCAGTTACACCACATCCCCACACTTGTTCAATTGGTTGAGTTAATCCTTCTTCTACTCATAATATTGCTCATCAATATGTTGTGAAATTCTTTTTTTTTAATGGGTATAAGGATTCGTTTGGTTTGACTTGCTCAACATAACTGCCATACATCCTCTTCTTAGGATAGCTTGGAAATATGATATTTGTGTTGTGCGTAATTGTTTCCCGAACACTTACACTTTTTACTAAGGTGGTGAAAGAAAATTCCGTGTCCTCCAGAGTCTTCTACAATTATCGAGGAACATTGTGATCGAAAGACCAGTGCTTTAGTAGCTATTATTTCTCCGTCTTTGCATAACTCTCATACTTGAATCTCTCACGAGGATAGTAAGCCCATGGTAAAATAAAATAAAATTATAAGGACATAATCAAGCACGTTACTGGTTAAGTCTACTTGAACATGGTATTTTACAAGGACATATTACCGATTTGCTGACAACGAGATTGATTCGACCTAATAACAGTCTGTGTGCAGGTCCTGGATTATTAATAAGAATGAAAAATATGGGTTGAAAACTTACTCCCTCCGTCCCACATTAGTTGAGCCATTTGTAGTTTGCACAATTTTTAAGGCAAGGAAAGAAGGAGAGTATGTTTAAGTATTTTTTTACAAGTATGCCCTTATGGATAATAACTTGTAAAACTTCGAAATGATTTATTTATACCACGATTTTTTGTAAACTTTATACTGTTGAAAAATATTTTAAAACACCTATGTAACGAATATAAACATGACTATCAAATTATACATATTTCTTATAGTAACAATAATCAATTAAAATAGTAGTTTTAGAAATACCCTCTTGATTAATGAAATGACTCATCTATTTGTGGGACAAAATTTAAAACCAAATAGCTTAACGAATTAGGGAAGGAGGGAGTATATCAATTGTCAAGCATGGAACCTCATCACAATCCTTCAAATTTTTTTGATTTCTTGTTTAATCCTTTAAGAGAGAGTCCGCATAAGAAATGAAAAAAAACACTCTCACAGAACCGACCAGACACAAAAATTGGGTGAGGTGGACACGCCATCCCATGGACTAGCAAGGGTCTATTTTTGTGCTTGACCGGTTTTGTTCAAAGTATTTTCTGCCGTCCGTTTAGTGTTTTTGTTTCCTTTATTAACCGTGTGATTGGACTTACTACCAACTCGGTTCTACTTAGTTAATCTAGTTCTCCAATCTTAGCCTTCTTGTTGTGTACCAACTCCATAGGGCCATTAATTCGTGCGCAGTTGGCTCGTTCCGCATTTCATATTCCCTGGATGGCCAGTAGATCTATATTAACTGGTGCGCACTTGGCTCATTAATCGCTGCGTACAAAATGGGAATACCCATCAGTTTCTTTCTTTGGACACACAACCAAATCAGAGGTGAAAGCGGGAAAAGGCAAAAAAAATAAATATGGAAGAAAAACTTTCTTTTCTCTTATTTTTTTTCTGCTCAGTCTGTTCGTACTTCCTTTCCTTTGTCGTTTTGCAAATCACAGTCTCTCTGCTTTCCTCTTTACTCTGTCTGTCATCTTGGAAATCAAGAGTTATCAATAGACCCAAAAACGATTTGGGGAAGATTTTTTAAACAAAACGATCTCTTGATCCTTGGAATTCATTATTATGAGGTTTGATGTTTAATCCAGAGCAACCTTTTTTTTCTCCATTATCAGTTGATTTTCAAAGTTATTTTTCTACTTGGAAATCTATAATCATTTTGTCACAAAACCCTAGTTCAAAAATCTCTGTGGAAAGATAGATGGCTGAAGTTGAACATTGGAAGCGAATGTATACAGAGTCGGGGAGAGATTTTTTTCTTCTCAAGTATCAGAAAATTGAGTTGGAGAAACGAGTTAACGAACTTGAGAATCAGGAAGCGTTGCGCTTGATAGATGAACTTGATTTGAAACATTTACTGGAAGATGTTAAAATCAAGTACGATCGATTGTTGGTGGAGTTTCAAGAGAAGAAAATTGAGTGTGAGTTGGTAAAGAGTGAGTTGAAGGAGCTGAGTGAGAGTAAGATCGGTGTCGGAAATGGACTCAAGGAGTACCATATTATGTGTAATCGGTGTAAAGAGCGGAGGAATAAGAGTCTAAAGGAGGAGAAGAGAATTGCAAATGAAAGAGAGAAGAAAGAAAATGAAAGAATTACAAGTCTGGAAAAAGAAATTATGAAGATGGAAAGTGATCAGAGGGAGAAATGTGATGAGTTCAATAAGGAGATTATGGAATTGGAGTATGTGAAAAGAAGAGCAGAAGATGAGATAGAGATTTGGAAAAAGAAATTTAAGGATTCAAAGTGTAGTAAAAGAAGAGCAGAAGATGAAATACAGATTTGGAAGGAAGATGTTACTAATTTGGAGTGTAGGAAAAGACGAGCAGAAGATGAAGTTGAGATTTGGAAGCAGAAATTTAAGGATGCAGAGAGTGGGAAAAGAAGAGCAGAAGATGAGACAGAGGTTTGGAAGAAGAAGTTTATAGATTCCGAGTGTGCGAACCGAAGAGCAGAAGATGAAATACAGATTTGGAAACAGGAATTTGAGGGTTTGGAGTCTGAGAGAACAAGAGCATATGTTGAAATTAACCTTTTAAAGATCAAGTGTATGGAATTAGAGATTCAAGCAGGGGAGATGCTGAATCATGGAGCTGAACTGGAAGATTGTAAATCCAAGTGTCATGGTTTGCGGGTAGTGCTTAAAGAGAAGGAGGCTGTATGTATTGATCTTCATCATGAGCTTATGGTCTACAAGACCAAATGCAATGGAATGGAAGAGTGCATTATGAAATTAACGGAAAGCCGAAAGGATGGATTTGTAAGAGAGAAGACGGCACTGGAAAGAAGTGCTTACTTCGAAAGATGTGTTAAGAAGGTGATGAGTGACAAGAGCGAGTTGCGTGTTCAACTCGGTAAGGTTATCGAGAATTTGAAGTGTGGGAGAAAAATTGCAGAAGATGAAAATGAAGTTCTAAAGAAGAAATTATTGGAATTGGAAGAATATAAACTTAAGTACCGTGGTGTGTGTAAAGAGATTAAGGAGAAGGAAATGGAGTGTGCTGGTGTACTGGAGAACCTAATGTTAACTAAGGTTGCTCTTGACCATGAGCTTGAGGATTGCAGAACCAAATGCAGTGGAATGGAAGAGACAATTATGGATCTTAAAAAAGAATGAAAGATTATGTCAGAAAGAGAGAAGACGACAAATGAAAAAATTTCTTACTTGGAAGAGGTAATTAAGAAGATGAAAAGTGATGAAGCCAGTCTATGTGCTCAGCTCAAGAGTGAGAACTGGGTTTTAGAGTGTGGTAAAAAAAGAGCTGAAGATGAGATTGAAGTTCTAAAGATGAATTTTATGAAATTGCAGAAAGAATTAAAAGATTATACATCCAAGTGTCATGGCTTGTCAACAACGCTTAAGGTGAAGGAAATGGAGTGTGTTGGCACTGAGTCTCAGTTGAAGGAGCTGAATGAAAGTAAGATTGGTGTTGAAAATGAACTCAAGGAGTACGAGATAATGTGTGGTCGATTGAAAGAGCAGATAATTAAGAGTCTGGAGGACAAGAGAATTGCAAGTGAAAGAGAAAAGGAAGCAAAAGAAAGAACCATTAAGCTGGAAGAGGAAATCAAGAAGATGGGAAGTGATCTGAGGGAGAAATGTGTTGAGTTCAGTAAGGAGATTATAGATTTAAAGACTGTGAACCAAAGAGCAAAAGAAGAGATGGAGATTTGGAAGAAGAAATATACGGATTTGGAGTGTGAGAAAAGAAGAGCAGATGGTGAAATTGAGCTTGTAAAGAAAAAGTGTAGAGAATTAGAGATTCAAGCAAGCGAGATGCTGAATCATGGATCCGAGTTGGAAGATTATAAAACCAAATGTCATGGATTGTCAGCAGCGCTTAAGGTGAAGAAAATGGAGTGTGTTGGATTTGAGGGTAAATTGAAGAACCTAATGTCAGCAAAGGTTGCTCTTGATCATGAGCTTGAGGACCGCCAAACCACCTGCAGCCGAATGAAAGAGGATATTACGGGTTTAACAAATGTAGGAAAGATTATGTCCGAAAGAGAGAAGACGTCACATGATAGAATTGCTTACTTTGAAGAGTTAGTTAATAAGATGGAAAGTGATGAAAAGGATATGCTTGTTCAGCTTAAGAATGCGAACATGGTTTTGGAGCGTGGGAAAAGAAGAGCGGAGGACGAGGCTGGGAATTGGAAGAAGAGATTTACGGAGCTGGAGATGGGATTGGAAAGCTTACAAAAGGAATATGCTTATGATGATATATGCGAGAAATATATGGACGAATATATTAGCAGGAAAATGGATGGCAGGGTCAATGCTGCTAGTGTGGCTCACTTGACTAAAAGTGAAAAGGTTCTTAGTCCTGCTTCTCTACCCGCTACGGACTTTTCTTCATTCCATGAAATGTTGTTTGAAGATGTACATGTCTCAGGTATCAATATTTCTTTCTGTTAGTTTTCATTTGATCATTTTTTTATTTTGGACTAATTTGTTCATTGTGTCTGTTGTTTCTCTTTGTACTTAAGTAAATGTAAACCACGGATTATGTTTTATTGAGTGTCTTA
Source organism: Papaver somniferum (assembly GCF_003573695.1). Taxonomy (NCBI): domain Eukaryota; kingdom Viridiplantae; phylum Streptophyta; class Magnoliopsida; order Ranunculales; family Papaveraceae; genus Papaver; species Papaver somniferum. The sequence goes on from NC_039358.1 coordinate 16,175,357, forward strand.
TCAGTTATTGTATTTGTAGATAGCTGATAGACATTTCGATTCTTGGTCTTTAGTAAACTAGTAATCATACAGGGAACACCCAGTTGAAAGGTTGTAGTAACTGCTAACACAAAGGTTAACTAGGATAGAGGAAGGATGATTTGGGCAATAATCGGATCTAGTTCAAATACTTGTTCATTTTTATTGTATTCAGTAGCATTTGCCTGATTATAATTACACTAGTTAACTAAATTCCGGCCATAACGAAACTAAACTTGCTGAAATATCCACAGCAGTCCATTTTTCCGCTGCATATGTATTCTGCGATCTTGTTAAGTTTATTTTACATCTTATGTTAACTTGTATAAATAGGGGTATCCATATCTTCATCATCTAGGACAAGCAGTGAATTCATACTAGGTAAGAGGACTAGTCTTTTATTTGATACTTGGGATTATTGTGAAAGATGTAGTTTATTTCTGAATAACGGGTCACTCATTGTCCAAGTAACTTGGGTATAGTGGCACTCTTCTTATACTTCCTTTATCGTTTACTATGTAACTGATAAGAAAAAGGACCGGAAGGAAAAAACAGGTAATCTAGGGGAAGGACCTTCATATGTGTTTTGTGTAAAAGCATGAATAGTTATAGCTGATAGCTGTAGCTGCAATCTACGATTAATTCATGTTTTGTGTCTCATTTGTTTAGTTCAAAAGTCAGAACAACTTCTAATTGCTTATGCGACCGCTGCATCAGTCGATAATGGAATGTCCTAATATATCAAACTTTATTTTTTCTTTTGCAGACACACCTAATACCAAGAGCCAATTTGACCATTCTGCAGATTTTAAGGTTGAGAAGAAGAATATTTGTTCAGATACCAAGGTGGAGTTGGTGAGTAAAGCTAAACAGCAACCAGGTTCTGAGACAGGAGGGAGCTGCAAAGAAAATCTGGTTTTTCTCAAACAAGATGGTGTAACAACATCATCCATATGTATAATTGAGATCGAGGATGACGTTATTGAGGTCAGTGACGGTGAGGATGAAAAGGAGATTCCTCTGACACATACTTGTAACAACAAAGGTGAAGACATAGATCATGCATCAACTGATGGAACTTTGAAAACATTGAACAAGTTTTTGGAAAGGCCATTGTCAGTTTGGGGAAGCCTTGACAAGAATATTCAATTCTCTTCAACTATGAAAAGATGCAAGGTTTCCACCAGCCGAAGTGTCAGCCAAGAAGATGATAAGTTCCCAAATATAAAGATATAAAAACTTTTACGCAGTGCAGGACTTTACCAATCCATGGTCTTTTACTCTTTTATTTATTTTTAGGAAACTCGAACAGAATATAGAAAGTCACATTGTCTGTGCCCTCAGGAGACCCCTTGCATGCACAAAACAAGTACCAAATCTAGACGATGTTCTTTGTTATGTATATAGTATGGATCTATGGAGTATTACATTAAATCTCTTTTATGTAGCCAGAAAGATGCTCGTTTAATCTCTCTCATCTTTGTATATCAGCATCAGAATGAGTAAACGCTGCGCCCAGAGCCTGAACCATTTGGTTGAACTAGAAGAGAAACTTGATGCCTAATGACTGATTGTGTTGATTCTTTAATCCCTGCAGCTTGAGTTAGATATCCGTCGTGGCATCCTTCAATCCGCTCACCTTGTGAAGGTATGGAGTTGTAGTAGGAAATGATGACCAGAAATGCTTTAAGAATTCTTGAATTGGATATCCAGTAGTGTTGTAGCTCTTCTTTAGTCTCGTCAGGAAGTATACATTCCTGTAAATAATTATTTCCAAGAAGATTATACTTGATGCTTGTCTGCTTGACAGCGGCTGAGACAATTGACTTGGTAACAGGATCACTCCATCCCGTTACTTTCAAATCTGCGATTTAATCCCTCAAAGAAACAATGATTGCGCACTATTATACCTTGTTTTGAAGTCTATCTCCGTATTAACAAACCTTAATTATCTATTAGTTCTGCCGATCTCAAAAGCCTAATTTCTTATTCTTCCTCTTTAATAAATCCTAACCTAATTATCTCTCTCTCTCAAGAAAAAAAAAAAAACTTTTGAAACTAAGATTATATAATAATTGATATTAATCACTAATCATTAACATTAACTACTAATTATTAGGATTAGATTCTAATTATTATCATTAACACTAATGAAGTAAGGGTATTATTGTCATGATAAAAATATGATGGATAAGGGTTACTGATTTTACCACATAGTGACCCTATTTTGTCATTACCTTGTATGCCTCAAAACAGGTTTCTTGAATTCAGATGTTGATTCAAATTTCAAGGTATATCCCACCCTCATTTCCTGTCTGCTAACGAGAATGGAGTACAACAATTTATGGTGGTCAAAATCAATCCCCCTAAAGTGAGCTTTGCTTTGTAGGCTCCAGGCTGCAAGCCATAATTCGCTGCCCACGCCGAAAATGCTCAATGATAGAGATGTTGTTCTTGGTAATGTAAATCGTAAATTTTACGACATGGAGGAGGAAAGTGAGAGCACTTGTTTTTACATTGTACCTTCTCTTGACGGATTTGGAATTATTTTTTGAGGGTTGTTAAAATTAAGTGTGTGTTTACGTATTATTTGCAACATGATTTTTTAGTACGAGTCAACCAAACTTAATGGAAAAAAAAGGACATCTGGTCGTTTTAGCCTTACTTGTTTTGTCGGGTTATTTGGATAGAGCGTAATAGTATTATTGTCTTTCGGGGCATAAATAAATCGGAATAAGAAAATCTTTTGGGGATAAAATCTAGTTTGATACTATGGAGTTTGGATTTGGATGCTTTTTATAATATACCTACTAGGTGTGTTCTTTTTGGTCGGAAGTCTTTCATTTATAGTTGATAAGGTCTTTTCTCTTCATTTTGATAGGTTTTAAGTTTTTCTTTCCAAATCCATTTTTTTTAAAGATATGAAAAAGAAAATCAACAGGTCGGACCTAGGCAGTTCAACTCCGTGTTATGTTACAAACTTGACATCCCTTTATTCAATGTGGACAGTCTTTGCCGTAGTTGCAAACGAGCTATGGACATATATGGACACATATATGTTAAACTCGACCCGAAATAGCAAATATGTATAATTGAAGTCTATATAGCAATACGAATTTTGTATCAAATAGGAGATAGAGTAGATAAAGTTTTGAGTGATAGATAAGTTCAAGTATCCACATACCTTTTGTTGATGAAGTTCCACAAGTTCCCTTGAGTAGTTCTTCGTCTTCATTCGATGAACACCGTGGATTCTAAAGCTCAACTACACTTAAAATACTAATCCGATACTTAGCTATAAGTAGATAGAAATCAAGACTTAGAATGAGAATATTAACTTGACAAAAAATCTTGAGATAGCAACGCTTGTGAGTCGACCGAGCAGTGCTCTAACAGACTTGGAGTGTTTCGTAATGATTATTTCAATAACTTGAAAATTGCTTTAATGCTAATAGTTCGTGAAAACAGCTATTGTCATCCCCTAAGAACGTTTCAATGATTGAAATAGAGTTTAGAACACTTACCATCATTGGATTATGAACATAGTATGTGTTCTTGCATATATGTGATTCATGACCGGAACTATAGTATGCATACCTGTATGCGTATCTGTTAGTTGAGAAAATCCGAAGGGTTTGGGTCCAGGAATTTCTGCTGTGTTTGGAAGTATGCGTACCCGTACACGTACTGGCGTAACCAAACTCGGTCCGGCTACTTAAGTATGCGTACCCGTTTGCATACTTAAGTAGGTTACTTTCTAAAATCGGTTTGTTCATGAACTAAAACATTTATATAATAAGGAATGCAATCTTTTGCAAACCGTGGATATGATATTCATGAATTGATTCGAGTGAATCAAAATCGTTTGTTCTTCAATTATGTCTTGTATATTTCCATGAGATCTAAGCAATTAAAAAACTCTGTAACTAGTTTCATTTGAATCATTTGAACTAGTTATGGTAAAGATGAATAAGATTGATATGAAATTGCTCATATGGCAAACCATTGGTTAACTATTGTTGAACTGACTAAGTGTACACATTTAGGTACGGTTACTCAAACCTAAATGAAAGTACATTCATTTTTGTATAACAAGCTAAGTTCGATCTAACAGTTGAAAGATATTAGCTTGAATCTAATCAGGATTTCATCTAACGGTGAATATTGAATGCTTTGTTACCAAGGTAACTTAGATTGCAAACCCTAATTTGAAAATTATATAAAAGAGAACTCTAGCAACTGGGAAACCTAATCCCCACACCTCATGTGTGATACTAGTTGCGACTAGAGTGGATTCTCCTTTAACCTTAGGTTTTTCACGAAACCCCGTAGGTTAACGAATTAAAGACTTCATTGGGATTTTGAATCCAGACCCAACTATTTTCTCTGTAGTTGCGTGTTTTCTTGTTGTTTTCTATCATGATTGAGTACTATATTCTTTAAGATTTGCTCGAGATTTATCTCCGGTAGGCAAGATAAAAAAGTAGTCACAAACATCTTCGTCTCATTGTTTGTGATTCCAAAATATCTTGTTTCGTTAATCGATTAAGATTATTGTGAGGTGATTGATAATATTATCTTCTTTAAGATTTGCTCGAGATTTATTACCGGTAGGCAAGATAAAAAAGTAGTCACAAACATCTTCGTCTCATTGTTTGTGATTCCAAAATATCTTGTTTCGTCAATCGATTAAGATTATTGTGAGGTGATTGATAATACTAGGTTGTTCTTCGGGAATATAAGTCTGGTTTATCAATTGGTTCCTGTTCACCTTGATTTTAAAAAGACGGAACAAAACTCGTAGGTTTATCTGTGGGAGACATATTTATCTATCCAATAGACTTTTCTGTGTGATACAGATTTGTTTATCAAGTCTTCGATTTTGGGTCGTGGAAACTCTTAGTTGTGGGGTGAGATCAGCTAAGGGAATCAAGTGCGCAGAATCCAGCGTGGTTTTTGAGGTGTAAGGAACGCAATTGTACCTTGATCAGTGTGAGATTGATTAGGGCTCAACTACATTACAGTCTAAAGTTAACTTGGAATAGGCTAGTGTCTGTAGCGGCTTAATAGAATATGGTTTTAAAATCTGGACTAGGTCCCAGGGTTTTTCTGCATTTGTGGTTTCCTCGTTAACAAAACTTCTGGTGTCTGTGTTATTTCTTTTCTGCATTATATTTTGTTATATAATTGAAATATCACAGGTTTTAACAAAACTTATGGTGTCTGTGTTATTTCTTTTCTGCATTATATTTTGTTATATAATTGAAATATCACAGGTTGTGCATTGAATCGATCAATTGGCAAATCCAACCTTTGGTTGTTGATTGAAATTGATTGATCCTTGAACATTGATCTTTGGCACCGTTCAAGTTATTTATCTTTGTTCAATCAGGCTCGCAAATTTCTATTTGTTTGATTGCGGATTGAATTGAGAAATTGAGATATAACTCTTTGATATACTTTTCTTTAAGATTGAGTCTGACTGTCTAGTTGATTCTCTTGATAGTATATTGGAGTTGGTCCCTGCTTTTTCAATTGGTATTAGAGCAGGCAAACACGTTTAAGACCTTATAAGTCTGTGTTTGTAGCAATCTGACTTTGTGGACAGATGTTTATCTCCATGTCACGCATAAACAATATGTATTTCAAAGCTTTTAACTATGTAAAATGTCTTGGGCTTTCCTCAAAAGATAACTCCTTAGTTGATTCTTCCAAATCCCGAGGTAGAAATGAGACACTTGACATTATGACAAAAGCTAAAAATAATTTCTCCAGAACTTAAAAAGATTCGGCTAAGTCGATTGATTTTAATAATTATGCTCACTCATGGATGAATTTGAAAAGTCTCTTGGTCGAGAACGGGAACTCTACTATATTACTGAATCCTTCTCTAACAATATTGAGAAACTCGTTCAAGAAACTACTCTACAGCATGAAAGGATTAGTACTCTTGATAATATTGTTAAAGAAACTTCAATTAGAGAAAAACGTTTGATCGAGGCTCATTCATCTGATCTGAACAGTCTTCGTGTTGAAAAAGAAAAACTGGTTGCATCCCTTCTCTTAGCCCAGGAACAGTGCAATTCCCTGAAAAAGGAAAATTCTATTTTAATAAGAAAATGACCTTCTATGCCAATCACTAATCCTCAAGTGAAATTGCATTACACAAAGAGAAGTTCTCCAAAGGAAGTTTCTGCTAAGAAATATTCATATTACTTGCAGTCTTCTAATAAGGCTATGAACTTAAAACAAGTGCCTACCAGTGTCTCTCTTCCACGAACTTTTTCCTTATGTGGGAAAAAGAATCATCATATTTTACATTGTTTTGCTAGAACGAAACAGATTTCTGATCTTCAAAATCTACTTCTTTTCACTGTCGACAGAGTAAACTCTCCGATGACCACTACAATGGATTTCATTTCTGCAGAAAAACAGGATTCTCATAAAATGGATTTCAATGGTCACTCATCTCGAAATATCCATATGAATCGTGTCCCTCAGTATGGCGCAATTTCTTACACCACAAAAATACACATTCCCAGTATTTAGAGCATTGCTCGGTTGAACCCACCAAGCGTTGGTATGTCAAGTTTGGTTGTCATATTTTAGTGAATCAAAACTCATGTTAAGATTCGCTTGATTATGTACTAGAGTCAACTTCGTATAGGTTAGCTTGAAAGTATTAGGATATGAGACATTACAAGTATTGCGAAATCTTGAAGATGTGAAGAAGCAAGGAGCTACAACGACAACAATCATCCTTCCACTTGCGGTTAGTGATATTTGACTTGAACTATTTCATTACCTAACGTATCTTTCAAGTCGTGCATATTGAAAACATAACTGCGAAGCATATTTGAACTCTAGATAGACAGAGTATTAAGGAATACAATACGAGGTTTATTGCTTAACCATTAAACTTTGTAGATAAGACATCGCCATAATCAATTGAATACTATTGTGATTATGTATGGGTATGAGGTGAGGATTTCATCCTAGGAAACAATGCTTACATGTGTTCTAAGGAAATAAGTTTATAAACTTGTTTGTGAATCGAAAAGGAAATTTCCAGGTGTTATTGGTTTTGTTATTCATTGCACATCTTATGAACAACCAATATGTGTGATTGAGTATAACCGCTCACAAGTTGTTTGTGTTCTTGGTAGAACTATTCACAAAGGCCTGACTTATGCATTGGTATAATTTTTATTAGTAAAACCGATCTTAAGTAATCACCTAAGATGGTATGATCAGGTTTGTGTGTCTGACAAATTATGGGAAAGGGGAACCGATCCTAGTAAGAGGTGCAGTACATCACAAGGGGAACTGAAAAGGCGAGGGTACCCAAATATACCTCAAGCTAAAACTTTTCCTACCTATAAGTCCTTTCTCCGAAAGTGATTGTCTATGGGCTGAGTCGAGGCAATACAACTAATCGGTTCACACTTCGTGTGATCGTCTATGGATACGAGATCGAGACAATACAACAACGAAGTATGTTTACTTGATACAAAGGTTCATACTTAACCAAACACAATAGGATTGCTTATCAAGTAAATAGGAATTAACGTTTGTGTATTTTACTTTAATTATAATAAAACAATTATAATGCGGAATATAAAAGTAAATGAAACAACAAGATTTTGTTAACGAGGAAACCGAAAATGCAGGAAAAACCCCGGGACCTAGTCCAGAATTAAATACTCTCAGGATTAAGCCGATACACAAAATTACACTAACTTCGTATAGTTGAGACCAAGTAAATAACCCTATAGTTCACCTAGTTCCTTATGTATTCCCTCGCCTCCAACTTATAAATAAGTCACGTACTTGGAACAATTCCTTTGGTTCGTATTGCAAACAGTAAAGGAACAACAAATCTGTTTGGTATCAACTCTATTCAACCAAGTGATATGAGTCGGACAAAGGCTCTTCCGTTTATCTCAACATAAACTCATTCGTCAGGTCCTTAGATCTATCTTATATTCAGTCACCCAAAGGTAATCGTTTAAGATTAAGCCAACAACTCCTTTAATCCGAAGAATCGTGTTGATGCCGATCTACTCAATTAATCAATCCAATCTACCACAAGGATAAACCGATTATAAATTGGATCCTCTTTTATCGAAACAAGTATTGTGCACACCGAAGATTATAAAACCCAAGTCAGATCTTCAATATCTTCTTTGTCTTCAAATCTTCTTAAATCTTCAATAAAAACCTGCACACAATCACTTGAATCTCTTGTGATCAATCACGCACATAACAGAGTCTGTTAACAATGGATTATCACAAGATCGTCTTTAGAACTAACAACAGTCTAAAATCCCTGTCGAAACTCTGAACTAGTTTGAGTGAATCTTATATCATAAGAGAAGATTCTCAGGAATAAACAAACTAGGTGCAATCAGATTTCAACCACAGTTAGTCAATCAAATCAATCGAAAACAAAAGATAAACCGCAATTATCTAGTTTCCCACCAACGGTACACGCTAGAGATTCTCAATCCCAAAGAAGACTTTAAACTAAACGGCCGTAAGAGATTTCACCTAATTAGGTTACTCTCCTCTACGAATAGGCGGCTACACCAGTAACAACAACGAAAGAGTAAATTTGTTGTTACGAAGGATTAGTTTTCTAGAAAGGAAAACTTCGAGTATTTATTAGAAATGAAGTTTGGACACCAAGGAATTTCCAAAACCGAAAATATTCTCAGATATTCATAAAAGCACAGATTCGGTTTTCATAATTCCTGGAAATGCTCTATCCAAAAATAACGATCGAAATCTCTCGGAAAATCTAATTAGTAAATGCACATTACTAGTTCTGTAATTTCCATACAAAATGAAATTAATAACCTTAATTAAAAGATTCTTAACTTACTTATATTTATATCTTGGGATTCTCTTCCCTTAGCCGTTAAGGAATATCTTTGAACAATTAAAGAAATAAACATTCACAGCACGTGTTCAAAGTTTGTCGACATCTTTACTTTGTAAGTTATCTTTCACACTTATAACCTTAAAACTGATTTTTCACACTTCCAAACAAGTGTAGAATTGGTTCATCTGACTTTCAAGAACTATGTGATTGATCAAACCAACATTCAATCACAATCATGGATTTACGGTTCTACCAAAACAAGTTTCGGTTTTACCTCCATGTGAGTACTGTGCATAGTCACACTAGCTTTCCAAAAATTCGGTTGACTAGGTACTAGGATCGGTTCCCCACATATTTATGGTATCTAACTTATATGTGTTGCACATGTCCATAGGATCGGTTCCCCTTTGCCTAAAAACGTGTTGCACATGTCCATAGGATCGGTTCCCCTTTCTGATATAAACCTTGCTGCACCCCATACAAGGATAGGTTCCCTTTGATGTATTGCACCCCTTACAAGGATCGATTCCCCTTTCCTTTTAATTGGTCAGACATACAAAATCCGATCATACCAAAGTGATTACTTAAGATCGGTTTTACTAATAAAAGTTATATCAATATATAAGTCAGGCCTTTGTGAATAGTTCTACCAAGAACATAACAAGTTGTAAGCGTTCATACTCTATAACACATATTGGTTGTACATAAGATATGCAATAAATAACAAAACCAATAACACCTGACAATTTCCTTTTCGGTCCACAAACAGGTTTATGAACTTACTTCCTTATAACACATGTAACCATTGTACTAGGATGAAATCCTCACCTCATACCCATACATAATCACAATAGCATTCAAATGATTATGGCGATGTCTTATCTACAAATTTTAATGGTTAAGAAATAAACTTCGTATTGTATTCCTTAATACCATGTCTATCTAGAGTTCAAATATGCTTCGCGGTTATGTTTTCAATATGCACGATTTGAAAGATACGTTAGGAAATGAAACATTTTAAGTCAAATATCACTAACCTCAAGTGGAAGGATGACTGTTGTCGTTGTAGCTCTTTGCTTATTCACATCTTCAAGAATTCGCAATACTTGTAATGTCTCATATCCTAATACTTTCAAGCCAACCTATACGAAGTTGACTCTAGTACATAATCAAGCGACTCTTAACATGAGTTTTGATTCACTAAAATATGACAACCAAACTTGACATACCAACGCTTGGTGGGTTCAACCGAGCAATGTTCTAACAATTCCCCCTTTGTCAATTTTAGTGACAAAACTCTTACATCATATGGATAAACAAATTACAAGAATTCATTACAATCCGCTTGATTCCCGATTCAACAGCACAGTAAAACTGCTTACATTCAATCCTTGAAAATGTCGTTGTTGACATTATAATAACAAAGCTAATACTCCCCCTAAGGAAGATAAATAGATATTCAATCCGCACGTCTTTATTATACCAATTTATATGACATGTTACTCCCCCCTTAGTCTGTGTTTAAACTCCATTTTTCTCATCAGGTTCTAATTATCCATAAACTTAGACCTTTCAATTTTAAGCAAGACAAGTACTAGGTTAATTAACTAGCATTCCTTGTTTAGGCATTTGATTAGACTTGAATAACCGAAACCTCACTTTGATAAGACAAACTAAGATCATAATTAACTTAGTTTCTTATCTGGAATCGAATTGGACTAAACAACTCATCTCGTACACAAATTATTTTGTTAAGCCATAAATAATTCATACAAACCAAAATAAATCAACTTGCATAATTATTAACCTCAACCGGAAGCAATTGAAACAACATAGACATTAAAAGCACCGCAATTGCACCGTAATTTTGCAAGCCTAAACAATTGATACCATACAAAAGCAAGATAACAATAGTTTTTCTTAACCGGAACCAATTGAATCACACACACATCAATTGTGCCGAAATTTTGTAAGTCTAAACAATTGATACCACACAATAAAGCAAGATAAAAATAGTTTTTCTTAACCGGAACCAATTGAAACACACATCCACGCACACATCATGGAATGAATATCAATTGAACCGAAATTTTGTTAAGCAAAAGAAACAAATATATACAATATAAACTCAGGATTTTCTTAAACAAGAAAACAATTAACTAACAAGATTGTTACCTCAAATTTCGCATCCACTTCTCCAATATGATAGCATCTTCGTCCAGGGAGAACTGATATCGAAATATCACCACGTCGTCATCCTTATGCCTAAACAAAAGAATAACAACATACCTCAACCTTTACCAGAGAAAGGTTGAAAACCGGTTTTAACAATTGCAAACAAAATTTGAAAACCATCGAAACACATATGCTTTTATGCTAAACAAAACCGATTCAACATATTGTGACTTTTTCACATATTGTTTCTATCAGAACCCCTCATGATCCTTTGATAAAGCCTACCTACTAGGGCTAGAACTTAATCCCGCTAAATTAAAAAGTCACCCAAACCATAAGGGTTCACAATCTATGAGATCGAATATTAAGGTAGTAAAACCGAAATCAAACATCCCATAAACATACATAGCAATAAGATAAAAGCAATTAAGCCCATGCTATGTGAACCGAAAACTATCACAAGAAAATTACTAATCAAATAATTTTATTCATAATAGTTTTATTCATAATAAACCAATACAATCAATGAAAGAAATCAAAAATTGATGTCTATTAAACTAGATTAAGTATTACAACAAATAACTTAATCTCTAGTGGTACTCTTGTTGTTCACTGAGATCTCTTCAGTGTTCAAACTCTTAAAGCATGTCCCAAGAGACTTGTATGCAACCACTTCTTGTTTCTCAAGTCTTTCAACTAGAATTTTCATATCAGCTATATCAGCTTTTGTTTCATCAAACTTGTCTTTGAGCCAATCTTGATTTCGAATTGTTGTAATGAGATTGGTTCTCAATTCCTCAAAACCTTGAATATAGTCAATCATACTATCAGAACGAATCCACTTGGTTTTGGTTGGATCTTGAAGGTTGTAAGCCAACAGACATGACTCATCTTGTGATCCGACTGAACTATCAGAGTCATAATCAAACATAATGCCTTTCTTCTTTCTCTCTATATTGATTCCTTGACAACCTTTAAACTTTTGGACTTCCTCCTTATTAGTCTTTGGGACACTGCGAGTTACTAGAGGCATGATCGATTATGAACGAATATAAAGGATTCCTCTGGGTTTCGAATACAGACAAGAAAAAGTTTCTCCTCTTAAAAGAGACAACTATCGGACCAAAAGACCTCTGAAAAATCCGAAAATATAAAACAATATAGTTTGTTCCCTTAATCCGAGAAACTTAAGTTGGAAGGTTAATTAAAAACATCCGGAAATTCCAAATAACTCAAATTTGGAGAAACATGTTTAAACATGAACATTTTTTTAGACTGCCATGGATTCGCAGCAACCTATATACTATCACAGAGTTTTTATGATAAACTACTACACAAGGTACATGTGCTCCTGTTTTATTGTGCCTTTCCCATCAAAGATTATGAGCACGAAAATATGAGAAAGCACAACATATGATACAACTAAGTTGCATCGGAGTAAGCTTTTTCCAGCTTACAGTGAATATCAGAAATATAGTTCATGTTTCTTTTAGGGAATTTCTGCCCAAAATATTTTCTCCCAAGACGATGATATTTTCTAACTCTAGAGATATGATCATGTGGAGAAAATGTACTAATGTGAGAATTCTCGGAGACATCTAGGTCTCTCTTAATTCTTTCAATGATATTTTCATAAGATTTTCTCATTCTAAGAACTTCCTTATTATTCACATTATTGTGATCATTTGAAACAGCTATCGGAAAATCCTGATTGTTTCTTTTGGCAGAGATTCGCTCTTTCCCTTCCTTCTGAAGTCGTTCCTCATCAAAATCAGAATTGTTTCGATATGGGTGTGGAGGAACCTTTTTTCAGAAGCGATTATCAACTCTTTCCTCTGACTCCTTTGAGTTGATCTTATTGGGATGTAGTATAATATGTCTTTCTACTGAGGAATAATCTTTCAGTTTTTTAGGACAAGAAACTTCTTCCAAAATTTTTACCACCGAATGTTGAAGAAGTATAAGTTTCCTGTCAAGTGACTGAAAATTGTATTCCTTAGAGTCATCACGGAATCGGTTCAAAGTTTCCTTTGGACGAGATTTCGTTTGATCATCAGTAGATCTAGAAACTGGTTTCTTATCCTCCTCTAACTTGATGCAGTTAGGAAAACTACCATCATCTTGATCTGTTTCAGATGTGATTAACCCGGTTTTGTCACAATCTGTAAAATTCGAGCAAGGACTTTTATTTTCCTCATCAGAAGAAATCATAAAAGTATTATTAGTCAGAATCATAGGACGTGTCTCTTTATCTGTAAGAGATTTACCAAGATATTCTAGTTTGACAGCGAGATCCATTTTCTCTTTGGCTAGACAGTTCAGTTGAATGTCTTTTTCTCTGATCTCCTGCTTAAGAAGATTTAACTCTATCTTTAAAATAAACACTTTAGAAGACAGAGATTGTATAGGCTTTAGGAGTTTTACCAACTCTTTATCAGCATCTTCTTTTTCAGAAAAATACATAGATGTTTTCGTAACTCCTGGATCATGAGTCAACGAAGTATTAACATCTTCAACTTTTGAGCATTCAAACTCTTGCATAACGTTAACTGAATCAGACATTAGATTCAATTCTTATAGGTTGGATCGAACCAAATATAGATTGTTAGACCTTTTCGTGTTTGCCTGCTCTGATACCAATTGAAAAGGCGAGGTACCTAAATATACCTCAAGCTAAAAAAATTCCTATCTATAAGTCCTTTATCCGAAAGTGATTGTCTATGGACTGAGTCGAGACAATACAACTAATCGGTTCACACTTCGTGCGATCGTCTATGGATACGAAATCGAGACAATACAACAACGAAGTATTTTTACTTGATACAAAGGTTCGGACTTAACCAAACACAATAGGATTGCTTATCAAGTAAATAAGAATTAACGTTTGTGTAATTTACTTTAATTATAATAAAACAATTATAATGCGGAATATAAAAGTAAATGATACAACAAGATTTTGTTAACAAGGAAACCGCAAATGCAGAAAAACCCCAGGACCTAGTCCAGAATTGAATACTCTCAGGATTAAGCCGCTACACAAAATTACACTAACTTCTTATAGTTGAAACCAAGTAACTAACCCTATAGTTCACCTAGTTCCTTCTGTATTCCCACGCCTCCAACTTATAAATAAATCACGTACTTGGAACAATTCCTTTGGTTCGTATTGCAAACAGTAAAGGAGTAACAAATTTGTTCGGTATCAACTCTATTCAACCAAGTGATATGAGTCCGACAAAGGCTCTTCCGTTTATCTCAACATAAACTTTTTCGTCAGGTCCTTAGATCTATCTTATATTCAATCACCCAAAGGTAATCATTTAAGATTAAGCCAACAACACCTTTAATCCGAAGAATCGTGTTGATGTCGATCTACTCAATTAATCAATCCAATCTACCGCAAGGATAAACCGATTATTAATTGGATCCTCTTTTACTGAAACAAGTATTGTGCACACCAAAGATTATAAAACCCAAATCAGATCTTCAATATCTTCTTTGTCTTCAAATCTTCTTAAATCTTCAATAAAAACCTGCACACATTCACTTGAATCTCTTGTGATCAATCACGCACATAACGGAGTCTGTTAACAATGGATTATCACAAGATCGTCTTTAGAACTAACAACATTCTAAAGATCCCTGTCGAAACTCTGAACTAGTTTGAGTGAATCTTATATCAGAAGATAAGATTCTCAAAAATAAGCAAACTAGGTGCAATCAGATTTCAACCACCGTTATTCAATCAAATCAATCGAAAATAAAAGATAAACCGTAATTATCTAGTATCCACCTACGGTACACGCTAGAGCTTCTCAATCCCAAATAAGACTTTAAACTGAGCGGTCGTAAGAGATTTCGCCTAATTAGGTTACTCTCCTCTCCGAATAGGCGTCTACACCAGTAACAACAACAAAAGAGTAAATTTTTTGTTACGAAGGATTAGTTTGCTAGAAAAGAAAACTTCGAGTATTTATAGATAATGAAGTTTGGACACCAAGAAATTTCCAAAACCGAAAATATTCTCAAGATGTTCATAAAAGAACAGATTCGGTTTTCATAATTCCTGGAAATGCTCTGTCCAAAAATAACGATCGAAATCTCTCGGAAAATCTAATTAGTAAATACACATTACTAATTCTGTAATTTCCCTACAAACTGAAATTAATAACCTTAATTAAAAGATTCTTAACTTACTTATGTTTAGGTCCTGGGATTCTCTTCCATTAGCCGTTAAGGAAATTTTTTGAACAATTAAAGAAATAAACATTCACAGCACGTGTTGAAAGTTTATCGACATCTTTACTTTGTAAGTTCTCTTTCACACTTACAACCTTGAAACTGATTTGACACACTTCCAAACAAGTTTAGAATTGGTTCACCTGATTTTCAAGAACTATGTGATTGATCAAACCAACATTCAATCACAATCATGGGTTTACGGTTCTACCAAAACAAGTTTTGGTTCTACCTCCATGTGAGTATTGTGCATAGTCACACTAGATTTCCAAAAATTCGGTTGACTAGGTACTAGGATCGGTTCCCCACATATATATGGTATCTAACTTATATGTGTTGCACATGTCCATAGGATTGGTTCCCCTATACCTAAAAACGTGTTGCACATATCCATAGGATCGGTTCCTCTTTCTGTTATAAACCTTGCTGCACCCCATATAAAGATTGGTTCCCTTTGATGTACTGCACCCCTTACAAGGATCGGTTCCCCTTTCCTTTTAATTGGTCAGACATACAAAATCCGATCATACCACAGGTGATTACTTAAGATAGGTTTTACTAATAAAAGTTATACCAATACATAAATCAGGCCTTTGTGAATAGTTCTACCAAGAACACAACAAGTTGTGAGCGGTTATACTCTATCACACATATTGGTTGTTCATAAGATATGCAATGAATAACAAAACCAATAACACCTGGAAATTTCTTTTTCGGTCCACAAACAAGTTTATGAACTTACTTCCTTATAACACATGTAAACATTGTTCCCTAGGATGAAATCCTCACCTCATACCCATACATAATCACAATAGCATTCAAATGATTATGGCGATGTCTTATCTACAAAGTTTAATGGCTAAGAAATAAACCTCATATTGTATTCCTTAATACTATGTCTATCTAGAGTTCAAATATGCTTCGCGGTTATGTTCTCAATATGCACGACTTGAAAGATACATTAGGGAATGAAACAGTTCAAGTCAAATATCACTAACCTCAAGTGTAAGGATGATTGTTGTCGGTGTAGCTGCTTGCTTCTTCACATCTTCAAGACTTCGCAATACTTGTAATATCTCATATCCTAATAGTTTCAAGCTAACCTATACAAAGTTGACTCAGGTACATAATCAAGCGACTCTTAACATGAGTTTTGATTCACTAAAATATGATAACCAAACTTGACATACCAACGCTTGGTGGGTTCAACCGAGCAATGCTCTAATAGGAACCGATCCCAGGATCGAAACATAAGTAAGTCAATAATATTTTAGTTAAGGTTATTAATTTCATTTTGTAGGGAAATTCCAGAATTAGTAATGTACATTTACTAATTAGATTTTCCGAGAGATTTCGATCATTATTTTTGGACAGAGCATTTCCAGGAATTATGAAAACCGAATCTGTGCTTAATGAATATCTTGAGAATATTTTCGATTTTGGAAATTCCTTGGTGTCCAAACTTCCTTGTCTATAAATACTTGAAGTTTTCCTTTCTAGCAAACTAATCCTTCGTAACAACAGAGTTCCTCTTTTTTTTGTTACTGAGGTAGCCGCATATTCGGAGAGGAGAGTAACCTAATTAGGCGAAATCTCTTACGATCGTTCAGTTTAAATTTTTCTTTGGGATTGAGAAGCTCTAGCGTGTACCGTTAGTGGGAAACTAGATAATTGCGGTTTGTCTTTTATTTTCGATTGATTTAATTGACTAACGGTGGTTGAAATCTGATTGCACATAGTTTGTTTATTCTTGAGAATCTTTTCTTCTGGTATAAGATTCACTCAAACTAGTTCAGAGTTTCGACAGGTATCTTTAGACTGTTGTGAGTTCTAAAGACGATCTTGTGATAATCCGTTGTTAACAAACTCCATTCTGTGCGTGATTGATCACAAGAGATTCAAGTGATTGTGTGCAGGTTTTTATTGAAGATTTAAGAAGATTTGAAGACAAAGAAGATATTGAAAATCTAACTTGGGTTTTATAATCTTTGGTGTGCACAATGTTTCGGTAAAAGAGGATCCAATTAATAATCGGTTTATCCTTGTGGTAGATTGGATTGATTAATTGAGTAGATCGGTATCAACACAATTCTTTGTATTAAGAGTGTTGTTGGATTAATATTAAACGATTACTTCGGTAATTGAATATAAGATAGATCTAAGGACCTGACGAAGGAGTTTATGTTAAGATAAACAGAAGAGCCTTTGTCCTACTCATATCACTTGGTTGAAGAGAGTTGATACCAAACAGATTTGTTATTCCTTTACTGTTTGGAATACGAATCGAAGGAATTGTTCTAAGTACGTGACTTATTTATAAGTTGGAGGCGTGGGAATACAGACGGAACTAGGTGAACTATAGGTTTAGTTGCTTGGTCTCAACTATACAAAGTTAGGTGTAATTTTGTGTAGCGGCTTAATCCTGAGAGTATTCAATTCTGGACAAGGTCCCGGGGTTTTATTATAACTAAAGTAAATCGCACAAACGTTAATTCCTATTTACTTGATAAGCAATCCTATTGTGTTTGGTTAAGTCCGAACCTTTGTATCAAGTAAACATACTTCATTGTTGTATTGTATCGATCTCGTATCCATAGGCGATCACACGAAGTATGAACCGATTAGTTGTATTGTCTCGACTCAGTCCATAGACAATCACTTTCGGAGAAAGGACTTATAGGTAGGAAAAGTTTTAGCTTGAGGTATATTTGGGTACCCTCGCCTTTTCAGATTTCATCCTTGGAAACAATGTTTTACATTCGTTTAAAGGAAGTAAATTCATGAACTTGTTTTGTGAATCGGAAGGGAAATCGCTAGGCTTATTGGTATTGTTATTCATTGCATATCTTTTGAACTACCAATATGTGTGATTAGTATAACATCTCATGACTTGCTTATGTTCTTGGTAAAACTATTCACAAGGCCTGACTTTTGTATTGGTATGGCTTTTATTAGTGAAACCGATCTTAAGTAATCACCTGAGATGGTATGATCGATTTAATGTTATTGGTATGACCAACTCTAGGCAAAGGGGAACCGATCCTAGTAAGAGTTGCAACCGATCACAAGAGGGGAATCGATCCTTGTAAGAGGTGCAGTAAGTTTCTAGGTATTGGGAACCGATCCTATGAACATGTGCAACACGTTTTTAGACATTGGGAACCGATCCTATGGACATGTGCAACAAATACAAGTTAGATAACATATATATATGGGAACCGATACTAGTACCTAGTCAACCAAGTTTTGGTAAATAGCATGACTAATTCTAGTACCCACATGGAGGTAGAACCGAAACTTGTTTTGGTAGAACCGTGAAACCCATGTTTGGTGATTTGATAGGATAATCAATCACATAGTTCTTAGAAGTCAGACGAACCAATTCTAAACTTGTTTGGAAGTGTGGCAAATCGATTCCAAGATTGTAAGTATGAAAAAGGACTTACAAAGTAAAGATGTCAACATACGTTGAACATATGCAGTAACGCTTATCTTTTATAGTTCAAAGATATTCCGTAATAGCTAAAGGAGAATCCCGGATGGAAAATAAATTGAGAATCTTTTAATTAAGGTTTTTAATTTTATATTTGGAAAATAAAGATTAGTAATGTGCATTTACTAATTGGAGATTTTCTTAGAGATTTCAGTCATTATTTGGACAAAGCATTTCCAGGAATTATGGAAACTGAATTTGGAATTTATTGCATATCTTGAAAATATTTTCGGTTTTGGAAATTCCTTGGTGTCCAAACTTCCTTGGTCTATAAATATCAAAGTTTGCATCTCGAGCAAACTAATCCTCATATCCAGCAAAACTACCTAGTTGCATTGTTACTGGTGGAGCCGCTTATTCAGAGAGGAAAGTAACCTAATTAGGCGAAATCTCTTACGACCGCTCGGTTTAAATATTTCTTTGGGATTGAGAAGCTCTATTAGTACCGTTAGTGAGAAACTAGATAATTGCGGTTTATTATTAGTTTTCGATTGATTTTATTGACCAAGGTTGTTGAACTTTGATTGCACCTAGTTTGTTTATGCTTGAGAATCTTCTATTCTGATATAAGATTCACTCAAACTAGATCGAAGTTTCGACGGGGATCTTTATACTGTTTGTAGATCTAAAGACGTTTTGTGATAATCCATTGTTAACAGACTTCGTTTTGTGTGATTGATCACAAGATATTCAAGTTGATTGTGTGCAGATGTTTATTGAAGATCTAAGAAGATTTGAAGACGAAGAAGATTTATGATTTGGGTTCATAATCTTTGGTGTGCACAATACTTGTTTCGGGTAAAGAGGATCAAACTATAATCGGTTTATCCTTGTGATAAATTGGATTGATTAGTTGATTTGATCGGCATCAACATAATTCTTTGTGATTAAAATTATTTATTGAAAGAAGTTCATTGGGATAAACGGAAGAGCCTTTTGTCGAACTCATATCACTTGGTTGAAAAGAGTTGTTACCGAACATATTTGTTGTTACTTTAATGTTTGGAATACGAACCAAAGGAATTTTTCCAAGTACGTGACTTATTACAAGTTGGAGGCGTGGGAATACAGACGAAAATAGGTGAACTATAGGTTTAGTTTCTTGGTCTCAACTATACGAAGTTGTTTTTTTTTTTATAGCGGTTAAATCCTGAGAGTATTCAATTCTGGACAAGGTCCAGAGGTTTTTCTGCATTTACGGTTTCCTTGTTAACAAAAGGTGTGCCATTTACTTTTAATTTCCGCATAATAATTGTTGTTTTATATTTTAATTTAAAGTGAATCACACAAACATTAATTCCTATTTACTTGATAACAATCCTATTGTGTTTGGTTAGGTCCTAACCTATTATTAAGTAAACATACTTTGTTGTTGTATTGTCTCGATCTTGTATCCATAGTCAATCACACAAGTTATCTTGTTGTCTTATTGTGTCAATCTCGTATCCATATACGATCACACGAAGTGTGAACCGATTAGTTGTATTGTCTCGACTCGGTCTATAGAAAATCACTTTCGGAGAAAGGAATTATAGGTGGAAAAGTTTTATATTGAGGTATATTTGGGTACCCTCATCTTTTCAGTTGGTATCAAAGCAGGCAAACACGAAAAGATCTAACAATCTGTGTTTGGTGCGATCCAACCTATAAGAAATTGAATCCATAACTGATTCAGTTAACGTTATGCAAGAGTATGAATACTCAAATGTTGAAGATGTTACCACTTCGCTAAATCATGCTCCAGGAGTTGCGAAAACATCTGTTTCTTCCTTTGATGGAAAAGAAGATGCTGATAAAGAGTTGGTAAAACTCCTAAAGCCTATAAAATCTCTGTCTACTAAAGTGATAATATTAAAGAGAGAGACAAATCTTCTTAAACAAGAGATAAGAGATAAATAAATTCAACTGAATATTCTAGCCAAAGAGAATATGGATCTCGCTGTCAAATTAGAAGTTCTTGGTAAATCTCTTACTCAAGATAAAGAGACACGTCCTATGACTCTGACTAATGATGTTGTTGTGATTTTTTCTGATGTTGAGGAAGCTAAAAGTCCTTGCTCAACTTTTACAGATTGTGATAAAAACGTTTTAGTCACATCTGAAACAAATCAAGATGATGGTAGTTTTCCTAACAACATCAAGTCATAAGAGGATAAGAAACCATCTTCTATATCAACTGATGATCAAACGAAATCTTGTCCAAAGGAAACTTTGAACGGATTCCGTGAACGTGATCTTAAGGAATACAACTTTCAGTCACTGGACATGAAACTTATACTTCTTCAAAATACGGTGGTAAAAAAATTGAAAGAAGTTTTTTGTCTTAAAAAATTGAAAGACCATTCCTTAGTAAAAATACAGATCATACCACTACCCGATAAGATCAACTCAAAAGAATCAGAGCAAATAGTTGATAATCGCTTCTGGAAAAAGGTTCCTCCTCACCCATATCGAAACAATTCTTGTTTTGATGTAGAACGACTCCAGAAGAAAGGGAAAGAAAGAATCTATGCCAAAAGAAACAATCAGGAATCCCGATAATTGTTTCGGACAATCTTACTGATGTGCATCATAAGGAAACCCTTAGAATGAGAAAATCTTATGAAAATCTCATTGATAGAATTAAGAGAGATTTAACCATCCCTGAAGATTCTCACATCAGTACATTTTCTCCGCATGATCATATCTCTAGAGTTATAAAAGACCATTATTCTGGGAGAAAATATTTTGGGCAGAAATTCCCAAGGAGAAACATGATCTATGTTTATGATGCTTGCTATAAGCTATAAAAAGCTTACCCCGATACAACTAATTTGTATCAATAATGTGCACTCTCATCCTCTTCCGTGCTCATAATTATTGGATGATAAAATCACATAAAATCAAGGGCACAAGTAGCTTCTATTCTCAGTAATAAGATATATTTAGAGAATATCTTCCTTTCAATAAAAAGAGAAGTTTGAAAATATGTCGTTAAGTTTCGGAAACCCCGTTTTTCTAAAAAAAACTAGATATACATATATTCTTATCAAAATAAGAAAAATCTTCTCTTAGGTATATTTACTTCACTTATGTAAAGACCCTCGAGCTCGTCAACGCGATTATACCGGTCAAGAGATGATCAAGAGACGATTTACCCGCTAAGGACTCGATTAGTTAATATAAATTTTAATTAATAGAAACTAATCTAACAACGGTTTAGATATGAAACTAGTATCGTTAGATAGATCTCGAAAAGTTATGCGAGATGGACTGCTCGAGTGTGTCATTCGGACACCGGACGAAAAAGATATCATCATATTAATACAAACGGTAGGATTATCATTTATCTTACTAAACCGACCTGGTCTCCCCATATCATTTGGATGAGTGACTTTATCATTCGTCCTTGGCCTTATCAAAACCGATCGAGAAGATGAACTCTATTTTCTCTTTACTTCTTCATACTTCTACCCTCTTCGTCTTCTTTCTCTTTCTTCTTCT
The DNA here is from genome assembly GCF_003573695.1 of Papaver somniferum. Classification (NCBI taxonomy): domain Eukaryota; kingdom Viridiplantae; phylum Streptophyta; class Magnoliopsida; order Ranunculales; family Papaveraceae; genus Papaver; species Papaver somniferum. The sequence continues at coordinate 16,197,649 of NC_039358.1, forward strand.
TACCCTGCTCTTCACCTCTGAGGAAATCTTCCGAGTCTCTGAAGCCGTGAGGTCGATAGAATTAGGCATGACATCAGGACTTGTTTGTGGTGATAATATTATAGTTGTCTGAACCCGAGAAGAAGAAGATGATGTTGTAAATTATGAGAAGAAGATTAGGGTTCTGAGTAAGGAATTGATTGAAGAATTAAGTGACTTTGAGCACGAATTAGATTAACTAATAATGGGTTTTGTTTGTTTAAAACAAGTGAGAATAGTTAGCTGTTCATTTCGGAATTTAGGGAAGATCTGTGAAGATTAGGGTATTTGAAAATTGAATTAAGGTTCGAATTGGTGGTGATAGAGTGTTGTTGAAGGATAAAGGACGAAGGGGTTATTGTTTAATTGATGAGGTGAAGTGGTTTTGTTGTAGAATCAGGAATTAGGGTTCTTAGAAGATTTGGGAATTAGGGTTCCTGTTTTTGTTTGAAGATGAACTGGATTAGTAGAGAAGATTTTTTGGGTGGAATCAAAGCAAAGAAGAATTGATTCAATTGTTTGGTGAAACCAAATTGAGGTAATTGTTTGATCTCAGTAAATCTAGTTTAGTTATTCATTCCAGTTTTGAGTTTATGAGGTAGCTAATGAAATTAAGAATTGAAATGATGATGCTGAGTTTGGTGTGGGTGCAGATTCTGGTAACTGTTGAGATGAGAATGTGCAGAATTGAAATGTTATAGTCTTGAATAAGTTACATGATTTAGCATGAGCTTGGATTGGATTGAATAATGTGTATGTATGAACTGATATTGATGAAATTGGTAATTGTAAATGGAAATTCAAGAACTGTTGTTGGGGTTTGAACAAATTAATTTCAAGTTGAATGAAGTTGTATGGCTTGAGCTTTGGGTTCAATATGTTAACGAATCGGATGGAGTATAGAGGTTAAAGGTGTCTGGTGTTGTTATAATGAGTGATTGCAGAGAATGGTTGGGTAATGTGGGTGATATGGCAAGGAAGAAGTGATGCTTGATTTCTGGTAATGCAGGTAATGAACTGAAGCTACAGGTGTCGATGAAACAAAATGCAGTGTATAGATGAAAGAATTATATGAGGCTTGTGAACTATAAATTGGTGGTATTACTAATGTTTGTGTAAGTTACATGCTGTGGAAGTAGTAATGGGAGTTTACTGATATGAAGAAGGATTGCAGGTGGGTATAGTTTGAAGTATCTCTGATGAGTTTGAGAAAATGAATTGGTTGCGTCTGTTGATAATTGAATGCGCAGTTGAAGGTGAAGTTCAATGTGTTTGACTGGAGATAATCTGAGTGTTGCTTGTTACTGCTTTTGGCAGGTAAAGCTTAAATTACAGTCGTGTATTGAATTCTGGAATTCTGTTTTTATAAATAGTTATGCTTTGATCTTATGAATAGAGATTGGTTGTATTCTTGTAACTACAATGGGATTAGGCTATTAGTCATCCTAGTCAGTCTAGCTGACTCGTCCGACTCATTATCTGGCTGAGTTGAATCGTGTTGACTCACTGTATTGACCTGAGTTGACTCGTGTGACCAAATCGTTGGCCACTTGACCGTTGACCCCGGACTTTGACTTGACATTGACTGTTAGTTGACCCATTAACCGTCAGTTACCGTTAATACACCCATTTGGACCAGGCCTTAGATTAATGGGCCAGAGTAGTGGACTGGGCTTAGGGCCAGTTTTCTTAATTAGACTTTTTGGACCTCTTGTGGGTCCGAATTAGCATTTGGGTTCTTTTACAAAGTTATAGATATTTTTAAGACTTAGTTACGGACTATAGAATCAACCTAATTGAAATAGTAAACTCTTAGTTATGTTAAAGATAGAGGATGAGATACCATAATGGGCTTAAAACCATTAGATAGAATTGTATGATTCTTGTGTGAGCCATCTCGGCTAGATTCTTAGAGTTCTTGTATGATTAACAATTAGTCTATATTAACAATGATCGATTCAAGGACGAACCAGCGGATCGTAGATCTCGAGGTAGGTGTGGCTTGTCATCAAATGAGGTGGGAATACATTTGACTCTTTTGTCCATTATTGTTTTTTTTTACAAAAGTCTTTGTTTGATAAACTCGTGCATTGTCTGTCCGTGCATTCCATGCTTTGTTTAAATTGCATTATGATAATTCTGTTGATTCTGTGAATCTTTCCACGATTTGGAAATGACTTGTAATGTTTTGTTTATCATTATGAATTGTAATGGGAAATGAGAATTTCCACTTGAATTCTGTTTTTATGCTTAGAATGGGTCATCATGGTCTTGGTGATATCAATAGCTATTGAGTGTGGGTAGCACGAATATTATACATTGTTTGAAGAAGGAGTTTGTCCATATACATGTTTGTCTGTTTCAGTGACTTGGTCACTTTTTAATGTTTGGCAAAACATTATTGTTTTCCAAATCTTGCCATGATTACTTGAAAGTTAAGGGTCTGTTTGGTAGCTTGGATACAAAATACATTGTTCAGGTTAGGAAATTCTTTGGTTTATCCATGACTATCATGGCAATGGTTATTTTAAATGGTGTTTGTTTTCCATTGTGGGTTAGTGTAGTATATTGTTTGTCAAAAGACTTGTATACAAGCTGAATTAATTAATTGAAAAGAAAATAAAAAACTAAACCATATTATTATCTAGTTTTGAGCATACAAAATATTTAAATAAAAATATTAATTATAAAAGTAATCGTCTAACCCAGTAAAGGATTAAGGTATTCCAGGTTTTACATGGAATTCCAAAACTCCACCTTTTTAGCCTCCTAAAATTTAGGTAGGATATACTATCCTTATCTTGATATGGAATAAACACTCACACAAACACAATATACAGTTATTTAAGAGATAAACCAACCTAGGTTAGGATATCAAGGCTACCAAACACGATCTAAATGTTATTCCTGCGGGACACCCCTTTTAGGGATGATGTGCTCACTCATTCCCATTTTCAGTTTCAGAGACAGATCAGAGTTGCGCAGCGAAAGCTTCAAGGGTTGTTTTCGTTAGCTGGTTAACTTCTATTATGTTTATTATATTACATATTGTATCTGTAAACCAAATGACTATTGTATATGTATCATTTGAGAGGACTTCTTGTATATATATGTTTCAGAGCGGGTTAGTTTTGGGTTAAGTTTTGTATCGCATTTCTTAATTGAATGCTTAAGTACATGTTTTAGATTCTAAGTGCCTCTTTATTTAGTTAATCTCTTGGACTAGTCAGCTGCTAGCTTAGGAGGCGCTACACCTTAGTAAAAACTTTTTGAAAGTATGTCTCCTATAACTCGCAGTGTTACAAGGAGTAATAAAAGGGAAGAACGAAAAGTGAGAAACTGTCAAGGTTTTGTCTCAAAACGAAGAATTAGGAAGATTGTCTCAAGAATCGGTTCTGATCCTAACTCTGATCAATCTCAAGAAGAGTCATGTTTTTTTGCTCTCAATGATTCAGATCTTACCAAATGGTTTCCGACATATAGTTTGCGTGAAGTTATGCATGAGTTTGAAGAACTCGTAGGAAATCTCTTTACTTTGGTTCAAGATCGGGGTAAACTAAATGTTAAAATAAAATAGATGAAAAGTGAACTTGGAGACTTGAAGCTTCAAATTACAGGTCTCGAAAAACAGAAAGTGGTTGCAGACAAGTCTCTTGAGACATGCTTTAAAAGTTTGAGCACTGAAGAAACCTCGGTGAACAACAAGAGCACCACTAGAGATTAAGTTATATGTTGAATACTTAATCCAAGAAACTAGACATCAGTTTTTGATTTCTTTCAATAATTGTATAAGGTCTATTATGAATAAAACTATCGATTTATGTGTGGATGGTGGATTTTAGTTCATGGCTAAAATTGTAAAACCAGTATTTAACGTGTTGTCACCCTGCAAAGGAAAAGGTCGTGATGAGTGCAGAAAACCTCCTCGCTTTATTTGAAGCAATTTAATATATTCATGAAATTCACCCAGAATGGTGCGTGCAACGGCAATCCCAAATATTCTGTGAATTTTGTTAGCATTATCAATTAATACATGATTTGCCTAATATTTTCCGTGCTATGTTCTCAGCCGAACTCTCATCATTGAAATGACATGACGATTAAGTGTTCACTCTAAGCAGAGTAGCATGAATCTCCCGAAGTGCCAATATTGAAATACGCATGAAATACCCACACAGGCTACATCACTCTCTGACAAAGAGGGTTTCGAATCGACGCGCTTTTAATTAAAGACAGCTCGATCGAACATGTTTAATTTTCTTAAGGAAAATCTAGACTGTCCATATCAGTCTCAAAAACGATCACGGCCACACAATTTGGCCGCACAAATTAACAAGCTTAGACGAACCATGGCAGTAACGGGAAACCATCATGATGGCCACCAGTGGGCCCACTAGTGTTACGACCAATCAGACTTTTCCCGTTCACATCCCAGTGCCGTCAAACGCCAACCCTAAGTAGGGTGGTCGCTCTGGTTGAAAGAAGCTCTATTGAGCCAGACTGTCCAAAATAGTCTTAAACACATCGCAACCGTCCAACTTTGCCAGCCTTGTTGGACGACTTAGATTGCTCCACGAATGATTAGGGAAGTGCTAGAATGCACACAGGCGGCCCCACTTTCCCCTCACTCGGTCGGTTTGCTCAAGGCAGGACCATAGAGCAATGAAACGCTTGCTCCAACCATGGCAGGCGTGATGCTTCTAAACCCTAATTTTGGGTCGCGGAAGTTCACTAGCGTCTTAAATCGATCACGACCATCCAACTTAGCCAACCTATTTGGATGGCTTAGGTCGCATTTTGGACCATCAGGAAGGTACACATAAGTTCACCGTCAGCCCAACATTGTCCCCACATGATCGATTCCCCCAAGGAAATCCAACAACATGCCAAATCGCTTGGTCAAAGTCGCGTGGACGTGGCTGTTTCAAAACCCTAATAAGATGCGACAGCACCTTCCCTGCTAGAAAGAACAAGACGGCCAGTAATGAAGAGCCTCATGATGTTCGTGGAAGCATACACCTCACAAACATGCAATACAACCTTCAGTCTTCTGTAAGCAGTTTCGATGAAGCCACAAGAGGAAAACCACCGAGATACAACTACCACAATGATGAAACAACGTCCAAGATATTCCATATCTGGCTCGACAGCAACAACATCGATGAGAGACGCTCTCAGAATTTCGTCTCCTGTAGAAGAAGTAGTTGGGTTACCAAAGGAGATTGCATCTGGGACTTAAGAGGTACATACAGACTCTCCATGTCAAGAGCTTCATCATATTTGCAAAACCTATTAGTTAAGTCATTCGCATGAAGGAACCTCCTTACTCCTCAAAGATACGATCCAAAGATGATAATGGAAAAGGAGTGTGACTGGGGATTGCGTAGCACTGCCCATCTCAAAGATGTTGAATTTAGAAAGATGTAAGCACGCTATCATTATGATTCCAAGATGTCTAAGGAAGATGATATACTCAAGAGAGTAGACGTATTGTCAAAGACCAGCGATATACCTGGACGTCTATGAAACGTAACACGGACGTAAAGACGGCCTCATGAACCCAGCGTGACAACATCTATCAAGTCGAAGGCTCAGTGGATACTCGTGGGCAGGGGTCTGTCTCTCTCTTTTACGTTCCATGAGGCAACATCAAGGAAGCTATCGGCTTCATCATTAGCTTCTCCCTCTAATAACGAGACAAGCTCTACCACTATATGAAGACTGCCAAGTTCGTGCCCGTATCTATCACGCCTCTCTCTTCCAGTCTTTTCTGATCACAGCCGCTGCCAAGAACTGTTGTTGCTTGTTTTTCGTTACCAGCCCGAGCTTCACCATAGAAATAACCGCTACGGACAGAGGTAATCCGAACTTATGCATATTTTATTTTCCCATGGAGAAGTAATAGAGTCACGGAGGAGATATATTTATTATGGTAAACCCACCTAACATACAAGATAGAACCATATAAATCACGCTTGGGGACTGAGGCTCAGCATGAAATTCCTTCGCCGTCAGTCAAGGACTTCTTCAACACAAGAGAGATGGTAAATGAAGAAGCATGTAATTCGCAAGAGGAAATCAAACTGAAGAAGAAGCCGCTTCAACACTCTCTCCAGAAGAAGACGCTTCAACGCTCTCTCCAACAGAAGCCGCTTCAACGCTCCCTCCAGAAGAAGCCGCTTCGACGCTCTCCAAAAGAATCCGCTTCAACGCTATCAACGCTTTCCACGATCCGCTTCAACGATCGCCCCAGAAGACGCTTCAACATCTGAGCGAGCCACACAGACCAACCGCATGAGGTCTGTCGCATTACCTACTTAGAACTCGGTGACGCCTACCCAAGGCCTGCAAGAAGCTGCGCATCAACAACCAGCCGACAAAGTCAGATTCAGTGTTTCTAGATTTCCAATTTCCTCTGAGAGGGGTACATGGGCTGCCAAAAGTTTGGATACAATACAGATCTATCAAGAGCATCTCACGACCATTGATCAACAAATGTGGAATCCAAAAGATTGTCGCCTTCATCGATTCGTCAACCACCTTACCGGAAAATACAGTGGAATTACATCTTTCAATAGAAAATAAGCTCGGGATAATTACACCTGGGGACTGCCGGCACAGGATGCCTTCACGTCCCTCAACTGGTTTATTTCTAATATTAGCATCATCACTATTGAAGCTTTACGAGCCGCATAAATTTCTAATATGGAGACGTACATGTACATCAAAGACTCCAAAAGTACAAGTCGAAGATATTTTCATATATCCATCCACGCCATCAAATCTGAAGTGTAACTGGGGACTTCTCATCGCATCCCATTCCATACAACCATCCAAGATTCAAAAGACGTTTCAAAAGATGTCGCTTGGAACGAAGTCCTTGAAGATATCCCAAAAAGAAGCATGTTTCAATATTGATACGGTGGCGCAGTGCCCGGTGACAAAAACAACATGAATAAGGGCCAAGGGCGCCTTCACTAGAGTCCTCTCCAGAAGCTTCTTCGATATCCTCTCCGGAAGCTGCTTCAACATCCTCTCCGAAAACCGCTTCAACATCCGAGCTGCTTCAACACGCTTTTTGGAAGCTTCATCAACGTTCTCTTTGGGAGATGCTTCAACATCTTTTTCAGAAATTGCTTCAGCGGCCTTTTAAGGATATTCCTCATGATAGGGCTCGTCCACATCAGAGTCGAGGATTATGACATCGTCATGAATAGTTTTAGATCCCAACCAACCGTATGCCTAATCTACCTGGGGACAACTGAAATGATGCTAGGGGAACGCTCACCTGGATTCCTCCTGAACGTGACATGTTCCAAAGACAGGCCAACCTATCTCTCCTGATAACATCTAACTTTGTCTCATAAGTTTTATCTTTATTTGTGACCATCTAGTGCTTACTCTGCAATAGTGTAACTATTACGTGCTAAGCATGTGACTTAATGATGATGGTGGATTTTAGTTCAGGTATAAAATTGTAAAACCAGTATTTAACGCGCTATCACCCTGTAAAGGGAAAGGCCGTGATGAGTGCAAAAAACGTCCTCGCTTTATTTGAAGCAATTCAATATATTCATGAAATTCACCCAGAATGGTGCGTGCAATGGCAATCCCAAATATTCTGTGAATTTCGTTAGCATTATCAATTAATGCAAGATTTGCCAAGTATTTTCTGTGCTATATTCTCAGCCGAACTCTCATCATTGACATGACATGACGATTAAGTGTTCACTCTCAGCAGAGTAGCATGAATCTCCCGAAGTTCCAATATTGAGATACGCATGAAATACCCACACATGCTACATCACTTCTGACAAAGAGGGTTTCGAATCGACGCGCTTTTAATTAAAGACTGCTCGATCGAACATGTTTAATCTTCTTAAGGAAAATCTAGACTGTCCATATCATTCTCATAAACCATCACGACCACACAATTTGGCCGCAAAAATTAACAAGCTTAGCCGAACTATGGCAGGAACGGGAAACCATCATGACGGCCACCAGCGGGCCCACTAGTATTCCGACAAATCGGACTTTACCCGTTCACCCCCCAGCGCCGAAAAACGCCAAACCTAAGTAGGGTGGTCGCGCTGGTTGAAAGAAGCTCGATTGAGCCAGACTGTCCAAAACAGTCTTAAACACATCACAACCGTCCAAATTTTCCAGCCTTGTTGGACGACATAGATTGCTCTACGAATGATTAGGAAAGTGCTATCACGCACACAGGCGGCCCCCTTTCCCCTCACTCGGTCGGTTTACTCACAGCGGGACCATAGAGCAATGAAACGCTTTCTCCAACCATGGCAGCGTGATTCTTCTAAACCCTAATTTTGGGTCACGGAAGTTCACTAGCGTCTTAAATCAATCACGACCATCCAACTTAGCTAGCCTGTTTGGATGGCTTAGATCGCAATTTGGACAATCAGTAAGGTGCACATAAGTTCACCGTTAGCCCAACATTGTCCCCACATTGTCGATTCCCCCAAGGGAAGCCAACAACATGCCAAATCGCTTGGTCAAAGTCTCGTGGACGTGGCTGTTTCAAAACCCTAATTAGAGTTTGCGGCAACATGCATCTATTATAAATTGATCGTGACCATCCATCTTCACCAGCCTAAACGGACGGTGTAAATATATACTCAAGAGGTTCCAAGGATGTCAACGTGATCACCGTTGGCCCACCTTTGCGTGTGACCGGCCGGCCTATGCAGACTAGGGACCGGTGCCTTGAAACGCACGCCCCAAAGGTGGTAAGTCACACGACCTTTAAAATCTAACTAATGCTTTGCGGAAATATATTTCTGTCGCAAATCGATCTTGACCACTCATCTTTTCCGGTCAAATTGAGTGGCCTAGATCGAATATTTGAGGGACCGAGAGGTGTAGGCATGCACGCCAGCGGGCCATCTCCATGCATGCCTGGTCGATCCATTCAAAACTAGCACCGATGCTTGGATTTGATCAGCTGAAGAGGGGATGTTTGCACCTCCAAAAAACCTTAAATTCCTTCAACGACAGCAAACATGTGCCGTAAATCATCTGGTCCGTCCAACTTTTCCATCTTGGTCGGACGGCTTGGATTAAAGACTATGTGATCAATGAAGTTCCTTAATGATCACCGTCCGCCACTCTGTCACAGGGAGTGATCGACCAGATGATGGCCCGCCCATGCGGCCTCCAAAAGGTCACTCGAAGATGGTTGGACATGCTGCTATTTTGAGACGCCTAATCTGCGACTTACTCAATCAAGCTTTAAAACAGCGATGCTTCATGCAAATCGATTGTTTTGAGCTGCTTGCTTAAAAACTGCATCGAGCATACACGGTATTTCATGAATAAAAATTCCATAAATAACTTAGTTATTTAACCTAATAACACCGTATGCTATTTCTTGCGGCAGGTCCCACGACTTGACCCATTCATTTGAGACATCAAACATGTCACAAACTGGGGGATACTTACTGGGGTATTGGTCTGGCGGTTTACAGTGTGCGGCGTGCAACGCGCCCATTATGAGAACGTGCCAGGAAAGATGGACGGTTATCGGTGATGAGGGAAGTGGGCAAAGGCGTGATCGTGTGACAATCATCTACACGACCCCACTACTCCATCACTCAACTTCCTCCACTTCCTACGAGATGAGGATTGCGCTCAAATGACTTTTATAAATAGGTTCTTAGACCTATTTTTCAAATAACACGGAAAAACCAAGTTGTTGTGAATACCGTATCCAGAAAACACCCAGAACTGATAGCTTAAATTATGCAAGCCAGTTCAACATTCTGATACAAGTCATAAACAACCAACACCTTCACAATCTCAACACCTTCTTCGCTTCCCTCCCTAAGATCAACCCCATCTCATTCACTTTGTGACCGAAGCAAGTCTGGAACAACCATTTCTTGGTTTAGGCTAGAATTGTACAGATTGATCTCTCGAATATAAAGTACTCCCGTGCAGTGCATTTGTTTAGGGTTTAGATTCGTTTCTCATCCACACACACCCAAATTTACCAAAACCAACGGAAACAGTTTTCACCCATAAACAACTGGCGACCACAGTGGGAGATTAATCTCTCGGTTGTGAAGTCAATTTCTTCAATACCCAATTCCATTTTTCTGATATCAAAATGGTTGGTCTTAGGACTATACCAACAACTTCAAATCCCGGTCGAAGTTCCTCCAATGAAGATGCCCCTTTTCCCAACGGTGTATCTGGTGGTGTAAACGACGGAAGAATCCCAACATTGATCGAGTTATCACGAGTGAAAGATATTCATACGAGGAACATGGATCTGATCAAGGAAACAACAAACAGTATAGTCGATCTACTCGTCAAGATGGCATCGGATATGAGCGGTTCTCCTGACGCAGGTATTTCTACACTGGGGACTGATCCTCGCAAAGATCCTCCTCAAGAAAATAGTTTCACTATGAACCAGAGGCCGGTGGACCAGGAAGCAGCTTCTCTAGTGGAAAGTTTGTGCGAACTTTTAAACCTCTCGAAGAATCAGTGGGCGGAGACGTTTGCTGCAATCAACCAGATAGCCCTAGACGTGCATTTAACCCCTTTGCATCCGGAAGCTTCGAAAACACCAGAGATGTCTGTGAATAATGTCACATTTACAGAAGACGGCATGATGATGGAAGAAGGTCACAACCGGGCCCTACACGTTACTGCATGCATTAAGGATTCAGAATTCAAAAGGGCCCTCATCGACACGGGAGGATCTTCGAATGTGATTACTCTCAAGACTCTCAAGACGGCCAAGGTTCGCTCAAGCAAGATCGTGCGACAACCTACCACGATGATAGACTTTGAAGGAAACCAAACCAACACATACGGGTATGTCAATCTGAATTTATCTGCCGGGCCTGTCCAGTCAAAGGTGAAGTTCGAAATCATATAAAAGGAGCCGGACTACCATATGATACTGGGGAGACCATGAATTCACAACAATAGGATCGTCCCTTCGACGTATCACCAATGCCTGAAGACTATGCTGAATAAAAAAGTTGTCTGTATCCCTGCATCATTGTCTCCTTACGCACCGATATGTGGGCGGAATTTTTTGAACCAAAGGAAGCTCTATGGGATGAATCAGACAAAGTTTATTGCAGCCCACTCCCCACGTGGGCGTCAATCCAGGAGGATGACCGACTTGCATCATTAAAGGCTAAGTCTCACGATACATCTCCGCTGACAAGGCGTATCAGTTCTTCTTCATCATGTGAAGGAGCGACCCATGCTCACAGTAAGAGAGAGCAAACTTTTGATGCGAGCCGTAATCAGAAAGGGAAAACCGTGTACCGGCGCCGCTATTAGCAATTAGAAGGGGAGACTGTCACCCAGTCTCTCCGCCCAAAGGAATTTTACAACAACAGACACGCCGATTGTTTAGCCACGCTAGCATCCAAGTTCCAGTTCAAAGGTTTAGAAGAAACCTTGACGGTGAAAAGGAGGACAGTAGAATCAACATGGCTTTCGCAATGCAAGGACACTGAAACCTGTGATTGGCGAACTCCGATCGTTCAGGAGCTTAACAACTCGCTTTCTCAAGAAAAGGTCTATCTCTATTTCACCAATGCTACCAATTTATGGTCAGGAGCATCCGATATCACTTTATCAGCAAAACGTGTAGATTCTGAACATGGCGTAATTCCGAAGATTTGTACGTCTATAATAACAAAGGAGTCTTGACGCATCTTCAAATCATCATAAAGGGGTTTGCTTATTATGTCAACCCAGACAAGAGAAATCCCAAGACATCTTCAGATCTACTGGAGCCAACACCTTAAAGGAGAAGCCTCAATAAGATAACGATGCCCGCATCATCATGTCGATAAAGAACCGCAGCTTGGGCGAATCACTCTGTCAGACTTAAGAGGAATGCTTCAGCGAAACAACAAACATCCAAATGATTATGTCAAGAGGTCCAGAATTCAGGCACTGGAGGGTCACGATCCAAATGTGACTGAACAATAAGTGGTGTAATTATGCATCAATAGGATGGTAATTGTCTATCGTGATTTTTCGAAGAATCTTCACTTTTAGACATCCTCTGAACTCCGTGAAGTTGCTAAACGCTCAGATGCGACAGCACCTTCCCTGCTAGAAAGAACAAGCCGGCCAGTAATGAAGAGCCTCATGATGTTCGTGGAAGCATACACCTCACAAACATGCAATACAACCTTCAGTCTTCTGTAAGCAGTTTCGCTGAAGCCACAAGAGGAAAACCACCGAGATACAACTACCACAATGATGAAACAACGTCCAAGATATTCCATATCTGGCTCGACAGCAACAACATCGATGAGAGACGCTCTCAGAATTTCGTCTCCCGTAGAAGAAGTAGTTGGGTTACCAAAGGAGATTGCATCTGGGACTTAAGAGGTACATACAGACTCTCCATGTCAAGAGCTTCATCATATTTGCAGAACCTATTAGTTAAGTCATTCGCATGAAGGAACCTCCTTACTCCTCAAAGATACGATCCAAAGATGATAATGGAAAAGGAGTGTGACTGGGGATTGCGTAGCACTGCCCATCTCAAAGATGTTGAATTTAGAAACATGCAAGCACGCTATCATTATGATTCCAAGATGTCTAAGGAAGAGGATATACTCAAGAGAGTAGACGTATTGTCAAAGACCAGCGATATACCTGGACGTCTATGAAACGTAACGCGGACGTAAAGACGGCCTCATGAACCCAGCGTGACAACATCTATCAAGTCGAAGGCTCAGTGGATACTCGTGGGCAGGGGACTGTCTCTCTCTTTTACGTTCCATGAGGCAACATCAAGGAAGCTATCGGCTTCATCATTAGCTTCTCCCTTTAATAACGAGACAAGCTCTACCACTATATGAAGACTGCCAAGTTCGTGCCCGTATCTATCACGCCTCTCTCTTCCAATCTTTTCTGATCACAGCCGCTGCCAAGAACTGTTGTTGCTTGTTTTTCGTTACCAGCCCGAGCTTCACCATAGAAATAACCGCTACGGACAGAGGTAATCCGAACTTATGCATATTTTATTTTCCTATGGAGAAGTAATAGAGTCAGGGAGGAGATATCTTTATTATGGTAAACCCACCTAACACACAAGATAGAACCATATAAATCACGCTTGGGGACTGAGGCTCAGCATGAAATTCCTTCACCGTCAGTCAAGGACTTCTTCAACACAAGAGAGATGGTAAATGAAGAAGCATGTAATTCGCAAGAGGAAATCAAACTGAAGAAGAAGCCGCTTCAACACTCTCTCCAGAAGAAGACGCTTCAACACTCTCTCCAGAAGAAGACGCTTAAACGCTCTCTCCATCAGAAACCGCTTCAACGCTCCCTCCAGCAGAAGCCGCTTCAACACTCTCCAGAAGAAGCCGCTTCGACGCTCTCCAAAAGAATCCGCTTCAACTCTATCAACGCTTTCCACGATCCGCTTCAACGATCGCCCCAGAAGCCGCTTCAACACCTGAGCGAGCCACACAGACCAACCGCATGAGGTCTGTCGCATTACCTACTTAGAACTCGGTGACGCCTACCCAAGGCCTGCAACAAGCTGCGCATCAACAACCAGCCGACAAAGTCAGATTCAGTGTTTCTAGATTTCCAATTTCCTCTGAGAGGGGTACATGGGATGCCAAAAGTTTGGATACAATACAGATCTATCAAGAGCAGCTCACGCCCATTGATCAACAAATGACGAATCCAAAAGATTGTCGCCTTCATCAATTCGTCAACCACCTTACCGGAAAATACAGTGGAATTACATCTTTCAATAGAAAATAAGATCGGGATAATTACACCTGGGGACTGCCGGCACAGGATGCCTTCACGTCCCTCAACCGGTTTATTTCTAATATTAGCATCATCACTGTTGAAGCTTTACGAGCCGCATAAATTTCTAAGATGGAGACGTACATGTACATCAAAGACTCCAAAAGTACAAGTCGAAGATATTTTCATATATCCATCCACTCCATCGAATCTGAAGTGTAACTGGGGACTTCTCATCGCATCCCATTCCATACAACCATCCAAGATTCAAAAGACGTTTCAAAAGATGTCGCTTGGAACGAAGTCCTTGAAGATATCCCAAAAAGAAGCATGTTTCAATATTGATACGGTGGCGCAGTGCCCAGTGACAAAAACAACATGAATAAGGGCCAAGGGCGCCTTCACTAGAGTCCTCTCCAGAAGCTTCTTCGATATCCTCTCCGGAAGCTGCTTCAACATCCTCTCCGGAAACCGCTTCAACATCCGAGCTGCTTCAACACGCTTTTTGGAAGCTTCATCAACGTTCTCTTTGGGATATGCTTCAACATCTTTTTCAGAAATTGCTTCAGCGGCCTTTTAAGGATATTCCTCATGATAGGGCTCGTCCACATCAGAGTCGAGGATTATGACATCGTCATGAATAGTTTGAGATCCCAACCAACCATATGCCTAATCTACCTTGGGACAACTGACATGATGCTAGGGGAACGCTCACCTGGATGCCTCCTGAACGTGACATGTTCCAAAGACAGGCCAACCTATCTCTCCTGATAACATCTAACTTTGTCTCATAAGTTTTATCTTTATTTGTGACCATCTAGTGCTTACTCTGCAATAGTGTAACTATTACGTGCTAAGCATGGGACTTAATGATGATGGTGGATTTTAGTTCAGGTATAAAATTGTAAAACCAGTATTTAACGCGCTATCACCCTGTAAAGGGAAAGGCCGTGATGAGTGCAAAAAACCTTCTCGCTTTATTTGAAGCAATTCAATATATTCATGAAATTCACCCAGAATGGTGCGTGCAATGGCAATCCCAAATATTCTGTGAATTTCGTTAGCATTATCAATTAATGCAAGATTTGCCAAGTATTTTCTGTGCTATATTCTCAGCCGAACTCTCATCATTGACATGACATGACGATTAAGTGTTCATTCTCAGCAGAGTAGCATGAATCTCCCGAAGTGCCAATATTGAGATACGCATGAAATACCCACACATGCTACATCACTTCTGACAAAGAGGGTTCCGAATCGACGTGCTTTTAATTAAAGACTGCTCGATCGAACATGTTTAATTTTCTTAAGGAAAATCTAGACTGTCCATTTCATTCTCATAAACCATCACGACCACACAATTTGGCCGCAAAAATTAACAAGCTTAGCGAACTCTGGCAGGAACGGGAAACCATCATGATGGCCACCAGCGGGCCCACTAGTATTCTGACCAATCGTACTTTACCCGTTCACCCCCCAGCGCCGAAAAACGCCAACCCTAAGTAGGGTGGTCGCGCTGGTTGAAAGAATCTCGATTGAGCCAGACTGTCCAAAACAGTATTAAACACATCACAACCGTCCAAATTTTCCAGCCTTGTTGGACGGTATAGATTGCTCTACGAATGATTAGGAAAGTGCTAGCACGCACACAGGCGGCCCCCTTTCCCCTCACTCGGTCGGTTTACTCACAGCGGGACCATAGAGCAATGAAACGCTTTCTCCAACCATGGCAGCGTGATTCTTCTAAACCCTAATTTTGGGTCACGGAAGTTCACTAGCGTCTTAAATCAATCACGACCATCCAACTTAGCTAGCCTATTTGGATGGCTTAGATCGCAATTTGGACCATCAGTAAGGTGCACATAAGTTCACCGTTAGCCCAACATTGTCCCCACATGATCGATTCCCCCAAGGGAATCCAAGAACATGCCAAATCGCTTGGTCAAAGTCGCGTGGACGTGGTTGTTTCAAAACCCTAATTAGAGTTTGCGGCAACATGCATCTGTTATAAATTGATCGTGACCATCCATCTTCACCAGCCTAAACGGATGGTGTAGATATATACTCAAGAGGTTCCAAGGATGTCAACGTGATCACCGTTGGCCCACCTTTGCGTGTGACCGGCCGGCCTATGCAGACTAGGGCCCGGTGCCTTGAAACGCACGCCCCAAAGGTGGTAAGTCACACGACCTTTAAAATCTAACTAACGCTTTGCGGAAATATATTTCTGTCGCAAATCGATCACGACCACTCATCTTTTCCGGTCAAATTGAGTGGCCTAGATCGAATATTTGAGGGACCGAGAGGTGTAGGCATGCACGCCAGCGGGCCATCTCCATGCATGCCTGGTCGATCCATTCAAAATTAGCACCGATGCTTGGATTCGATCAGCTGAAGAGGGGATGTTTGCACCTCTAAAAAACCTTAAATTCCTTCAACGACAGCAAAACATGTGCCGTAAATCATCTGGTCCGTCCAACTTTTCCATCTTGGTCGGACGGCTTGGATTAAAGACTATGTGATCAATGAAGTGCCTTAATGATCACCGTCCGCCACTCTGTCACAGGGAGTGATCGACCAGATGATGGCCCGCCCATGCGGCCTCCAAAAGGTCACTCGAAGATGGTTGGACATGCTGCTATTTTGAGATGCCTGATCTGCGACTTACTCAATCAAGCTTTAAAACAGCGATGCTTCATGCAAATCGATTGTTTTGAGCTGCTTGCTTAAAAACGATGCAGTACATGCATCGAGCATACACGGTATTTCATGAATATAAATTCCATAAATAACTTAGTTATTTAACCTAATAACACCGTATGTTATTTCTTGCGGCAGGTCCCACGACTTGACCCATTCATTTGAGACATCAAACATGTCACAAACTGGGGGATACTTACTGGGGTATTGGTCTGGCGGTTTACAGTGTGCGGCGTGCAACGCGCCCATTATGAGAACGTGTCAGGAAAGATGGACGGTTATTGGTGATGAGGGAAGTGGGCAAAGGCGTGATCGTGTGACAATCATCTACACGACCCCACTACTCCATCACTCAACTTCCTCCACTTCCTACGAGATGAGGATTGCGCTCAAATGACTTTTATAAATAGGTTCTTCGACCTATTTTTCAAATAACACGGAAAAACCAAGTTGTTGTGAATACCGTATCCAGAAAACACCCAGAACTGATAGCTTATATTATGCAAGCCAGTTCAACATTCTGATACAAGTCATAAACAACCAACACCTTCACAATCTCAACACCTTCTTCGCTTCCCTCCCTAAGATCAACCCCATCTCCTTCACTTTGTGACCGAAGCAAGTCTGGAACAACCATTTCTTGGTTTAGGCCAGAATTGTACAAATTGATCTCTCGAATCTAAAGTACTCCCGTGCAGTGCATTTGTTTAGGGTTTAGGTTCCTTTCTCATCCACAAACACACCCAAATTTATCAAAACCAGCAGAAACAGTTTTCACCCATAAGCATTATGAATAAAATTATTTGGTTTATAATTTTTCTTGTGATAATTTTTGGTTTACATAGCATGTGCTTGAATGCTTTATCTTATTTCTATGTATGATTATGGGATGTTTGATTTCGGTTTTCATAATCATGGTATTCGATCTCATATGTTGTGAACCCTTATGGTTTGGGTGACTTTTTGGCCCATGTTGGTAGGCTTTATCAAAGGATCATGAGGGGTTCTGATTGAAAAAATATGTGAAAAAGTCACAATATGTTGAATCGTTTGGTTTGGCATAAAATCATATGTGTTTCGAGGTTTTCAACTTTTGCTTGCAATAGTTAAAACCGGTTTTCAAACTTTCTCTGGTAAAGGTTGGTTGTTGTTCTTTTGTCTTGCATAAGAATGACAACATAATGATATTTCGGTATCAATTCTCCCTGGAAAGAAGTTGCAAATATTTATTGTAGAAAAGGATGCGAAATTTGAGGTAACGAGTTTGTTAGTTAATCGTTTTCATATTTAAGAAAAGCCTTATTTTATTGCATATATTTATTGCTTTTGTTTAACAAAATTTCGGTACAATTGATGTTATATGCCATTATTTGTGTATGGATGTGTGTGTGATTCAATTGTCTCCGGTCAAGAAAAACTATTGTTATCTTGCTTTATTGTTTGGTATCAATCGTTTAGGCTTACAAAATTTCGGTGCAATTGCGGTGCTTTAATGTCTATGTTGTTTCTGTTTCTTACGGTTGAGGAAAATAATTATGAAAGTTGATTTATTTGGTTTATATGAATTGTTTATGGCTTAACAAAAGAGTTTTCGGGATGAATTGTTTAGACCAATTTGATTCCGGATAAGAGAAATTAAGTTAATTCTGATCTTTGTTAGACTTATCAAAGTGGAGGTTTCGGTTATTCAATTCTAATCGAATGCCTTAACAAGAAATGCTAGTTAACTAACCTAGTACTTGTCTTGTTTAAAAGTGAAAGGTATAAGTTATATGTGAAAATGCGGGGGTCTAACAACCACACCCAACAATTCGTTTGGCAATATGAGAGAACTTACTCCAATACACTTTCTAGAGAATCAACTAGACAGTCAGAATCAATCTAGAGTAAAATATATCAAAGAGTATAATATATCTAACTCTTTAATTCAATCCGAAATCAGCAAATAGAAATCTGCGAGCCAGATTGAATATAGAGGAGTAAACTTGAACGGTATCAAAAACCAATGTTCAAGTGTCAATCAGTATAATTTAACAACCAAAGGTTGGATATTCTAATTGATTGATCTTAGCACACAACCTGTGATATTTCAATTATATAACAAAATATAATTGAAATAACACAGACACCAGAATTTTGTTAACGAGGAGAACGAAAATAAGGAACATGAATTTTAGTCACATATTATGGCAAGAAAACTATGGCCACGTTTTCTTTAAGAGATCCAGATGTTGTCAACCGCTTCTTAAGCCAGTTAGTCGCTTAGAATGATCATCACCTAATTCACACAAGATATATCAAATCCAATCCATATACTATATATATTTAATCAATATAAAACCATACCCATGTAACTCAATCCCATTGGATTCTTGGAGATTTGGATTCATTTGTCTTCTACTCCATTTGGATTAAATCGATCTTATTGGATGCTTTGAGATTTAATTCATTTGTTTCTGACTTCATCTGGTCTTTCTCGATCTCATTGGATGCTTAAAGATTTTAATTCATTTGTCTTCTACTCCATTTGGATTAACTCGATCTTATTGGATGCTTTGAGATTTAATTCATTTGTTTCTGACTTCATCTGGTCTAACTCGATATCATTGGATGCTTAAAGATTTTAATTCATTTGTCTCTGACTATGTTTGGTTTAACTCGATCCTATCATATGCTTAGAGATTTGAATTCATTCGTCTCTGACTTCGTTCGGTCTAACTCGATCACATAATAGGCATAGAGATTTAATTTAATTTTTTCCATCCTCGACTACGATCTAATTGGATGCTTTGAGATTTCAGTTGATTCATTTGTTTCATACTTCATCTTCTATTACTTTCATCCTAACTCAACCTCATTCAGTGTGTAAAGACTTGAACCCATTCGATGCCACAATGTGGACTTTGTTCGATCTCATTAAATGTTATGAGATTTTAATATAAATTCATCAATTTCTTGATTTTGGACTATGTTCATATCACATTTAATGCTTATGATCTTAAAGCGATCATAGTTTTTAACAATAACAAACTTCATTATTAATAGACTAATGATGTTTGGACAACATCGAAATTACAAAACTAAAAAAATATCAAGATATGCAATAATGAAGTACCTAATTTCGATTTTCATATTTCCAAATAATATCCAAAATGTAATTCTGAAATATCTATTATAAAATTTCTAATATTATTTTAGCACTAGTCTAATAGAACTTTTCTAGAGATATGTTTGATTGCTGGAAAATCAAAAACATATAATTCGAAAATTTTATTTAAAAGATTCTTGAATATTTTGGTTTGGAATCTCCTAGAGTATCAAGGAATATATTTTAACAACTAATAATAAGAATTATGCACATGTTCAAATTATGTGGACATCTATAACTTTTCTATATTGAAAGCCCTAATTTCAAACTCACACAAATCCGAAAGTGTACGTCAATATTGGAATCGGGTTTGCTCTTTGGACCGGTCTACCATGACTCCAATATAGGTAGGATTGATACTAACTTGACTCTCAATATACTTTAAGACCGGTTCTACCTAATTCCTTACTTAAGTACGGATTGATCATCCAATAGATCCTTAAAGAAACCCGTACCAAACCACCTATTAATTTCCTTTCGATTACAAAACAAGTTCTTAAATATAGCTACTTCCTTAAACCAATGTAATAAAACATAGTTTCCTAGGATGAAATCAAACCTATATCCTATACATAATCAAGTAACAAGTTACATATATTATGTCGATGTCGCATTTACGAAGTTCAAAAGATAAGCGTTATACGTTGTAATTCAATATACTTCCCTGAAACTTTGACCATAATAATATTACCAAGTATAATACTAGCGTATCATGTATATAACCTCGCATGTTATATTTTTAATCTTAAACGAAATGATAGAAATGATAGGATAGAAACAAGTTAATTCAGTATTACTAACCTCAAGTGGAAGGATGATGTCTTTATTATAGTCGATACGTCTTCGAGTTCTTCAGGACTTCGGAGTAATACTTGTATGTCTCAACATTCCTAAACTTTCTAGTCTAACCTAAACAAAGTTGACTCTAGTAATCTTAATCAAGAGACTCTAATTGAGTTTTGATACTAAAATGATAATCAACCTTGACATACCAATGCTTGATGGGTTCAACCGAGCAATGCTCTAATAATGGAAATTAGGAAAGTTCCAAACCGACTAAAAAGACTTTTTACAACTACCGTAATTCTGGACACGGGAACATACACGCACCCAATACACATATCATCGTCATTTGAGTTTCGGTATAGGGATATTTACGCTTACCCAGTACGCGTACCTCTTAGTTTTGAGTTCGTGTAAAGGGGTGGGGTATGCGTACCCAGTACGTATACGTCAAGGGCCTGAGTTCGTGAGTTTCCTTAGGGTACGCGTACCTTGGCCATCTAAATTCACGAACTGGTCCATAGTCACGCATACCGTTTCGCAGTACGAACTAAAGTAGATGCATTCAGACTACTTTCTAAAATAAGTTTGGTATTATTATGACTTTCATACACTCCTACACATATTTTATCACTAAAACACCTTGTGTATGTGCATCATGATTCAAGGATTATGCCTTTAAATGAACAAGATATTTCTTATTAATTCTCAAGGCATACTTGCTATGAACTAACATTATACACGGTTTCGGAACCAAGACCATAGTGTATGTTCTTCTATGTAATTTGAAGACAAACTTTTCACATTCTTACATGAACTCCTAACAAGAGATTCATCTAAACATAGAAGTTCTAAGCAACCCCAGTCTTGAAATTCTATAAATAAAGAGACTCAAATAAGCACGAAATTCAATCCCTGACACTTTTGTGTCCTAGTTGTTTACTAGAGTCGTCCTCTATGAACCTAAGTTTCCCCTGAGAAACATAATTAGGTTTATGACTTAAAGATTTCACTTAGGGATTTGTGAATCCAGGTCCGACTATCTTTATCTTGATAGTTCGTATATCCTTATCATGTTCATTCTGTTATCGAAGTTTAGTAATCTCTTTTAAGAATGAGATATATAGAAATTGCAAAGTTCTCTTGGTATCATACTTTGTGATTTCTCAAGATAAATATATAAAACTCTTCATAATGGATTGTTTTAAAATTATTCTCAAGAGGTGGATTAAAATCCAGGCTTCTTAGCTAACTGAGTGCAAGTGTTCCATATTTGTGAAGTTTGCTAGCTTTGCCTATTGCAAACGGATTTCCAAGCGTTGATCTATTGATCCAAATGGAAATCAAATAGGGTTATCTGTTAGAGGAAGATTGGTATCAAAAGTGTTAGAGCACTTCTGGGTTTAACCTTCCAAGCGTTGGTATATCAATATTGGTTGTCATATTTTAGTATCAAAACTCATAAGTCACTTAATTAGATTACTAGAGTAACTTCGTTAGGTTAGACTAGGAATTCTAAAAAATTGAGACATACAAGTATTACTCTGAAAAGTATCGACATCATCGAAGACATCATCCTTCAACTTGAGGTTAGTAATACATGACTTGACTTGTTTCCATTTCTATACCGTTAATTTCAAGTCGTTTTAGATTGAAAATATTACATGCGAAGTTATATACATGAAACTATAGTATTATAAACTTGATCATTTTATTATGATCAAAGTGTCAAGGAAGAATATATCAATAGTTGTGAATACTTTGTATTGATATATTATACTACGAAGTGTAATGCTTATCTTTTGAACTTCGTAGTTGCCACATCAACATAATCTTTGTAACTTGTTACTAGATTTTGCAGTGAACTTAGGGTTAATTTCATTCCTAAAAAACTAAGTTTAACTACCCGAGTTTAAGGAAGTAGACTTACAAACTTGTTTCATAGTTGAAACAAATCAATAAGATTGAATGTCCGGTCTTCATTGAAGATCTAACATTGGACCAATCCTAACCTATATATGGAATCAAGGCAGAACCAATACTAACTTATGTTGGGAGTCAAGGTAGAACCGATACCTACCTACACTGGGAGTCATGGTAGAACCGGTCTCAATATGTAAAACCGATTTTTATAGTCACATATACTTTAGGTTTTGTGTGATTTTAAAAATTGGGTTTGAAACATAGGAAAGTTCAAGATATCGGCATAACGAGTAATTTGAACATGAGCTGAAATCTTATAATTTATTGTTCAAAGATATTCCTTAATACTCAAGATGAGATCGCAAACTGAAATGTTTGAGAATATTTTCGAATATATATGTTTTGTTTTACCAGTAAGCAAAACATATCTCTGGAAAAATAGTTAACTGCTAGCTAATATTGAGTTGTCCAATAGGGATTTCGGTTGTACAGTTGGATATTGATTGGAATTAGGAAAAATGAATTTAGGTGCTTATTGCATATCTTCAGAATATTTTCGGTTATGGAAGTTCATTGGAGTAAAAACGATTATGGTCTATAAAGAATGATGTTTGTTCTTCTTACAAACATATCCTGAGGTAGGCACTTCATTTTTAGTCACTACTGTAGTTGACTAATAGTATTATTTATAATACTATCTTGGAGAAGACTGTAACATAATTAGGCGAGATCTCTTACGTCCACTAGTTTAAAGACTTCTTTGGGATCAAGAAGCATCTACTTGGTGGAAACTAAGATTGGTTTGTTAGTTTAATTTTTGATTATTGATTTGATTGACTAACGATTATTAACTCTTGAATGCACCTAGTTTGATTATTCTTGAGAACATTCTCTTCTGACATAAGGTCACTCAAACAAGATCATGGGATTAACGGCAGTCCAGATCTGGTTTTAGATCTCACGTTGAATTTTGATCATCCATTGTTAACGGACTTTGTTCTGTACGTGGTCGATCATAAGTTGGAATCAAGTTTGTTATTGTGCAGGTACTGAAGACTATCCAATATTTGAAGACAAGAATATTTTATTACTGGTTTCGTATTTTTGTGATTTTCTTTGTGCACAAACTTGATCTTTATCTCTGATATATGATTGATTAAATAGTCATATTGGATCGACAAAATATCATTTGGTAGTGTTCTTCAGTATTTGAATCTAATTATTTATTTACCTAGATCTGATTAACGTGTTAATCTAGTGTGGATAACTATGTTGCTCCTCATGTGATAAAGAAGTTTGAGTTTCCAGATACACCACGACTTCGTGCTTGCTCAGTTGGTTAAGTTAATACTTCTTCTACCAAAATAGTAATTACTCATCAGTGTCTTATGATTTTTTTTTCTTTTTTCGTTGTGGATCTAAGGATTCTTTTGCGGTGGTGTCCTCAACATAACTTCCAAAAGTCATCTTCTTGGGAAACCTTGGAAATATGCTATTTGTGTTGTTCACAATTGTTTTAGGAACACCCACACCTTTTACTAAGATGACGAGAATAAATTTTACGTCCTTCGAAATTTTTAATAGTTCTCAAGAAATACTGTGATCAGGAGATCAGTGCTTTGTAGCTACTATTGCTATGTGTTTACATAACTATCATATTTCGAGCTTTGTTAGGATAATAAGCCTATGGTGAAATTCCATAAAAGGTACAACCTTTACTATCTCAATATAGTACTTTATTTCCGGAAATATTGTTGGCCACTTTGCTTCCTTTAAAAAAGACTTTCGACATAGTATTGGTCTTATATCGGGATCTTTATCAGTCAAGTCCAATATGACATACTCCCTACTCCCTCCATTCCGCTTTACACGAGGGTTTAAAATTTTGTTCTAGTTCCACAATACGTAAGAATTTTAATATTTTTCATACAACTTTGAACAACAACCTTACAATTTTTAGATATACTCCAAATATTTTCCATGCTTATTAATATGGCAATCAGGATCCTCTTGTTACTTATAATATCTATTTTTTAGTTATATTCGACTACAGAATAGGAATACCGTATATGGATTGATTTTATTCTAATGAGAAGTCTTTTTATCTTCGAAAAAATAGGACAACGAATTACAGGTTTGGTTTTGAGGTTTAAATCTTTTCATCTCCTCCTATTCTCAATATGCGTATACACATTACACCTTGTACACTGATTTCAATTTTTTTCTTGCCATGGCATTTCTTTGTTTTTTTTTTTTTTTTTTTTTGCTTTCAATGTGATTTTATGTTGGAGAAGATAAACTACACTGGTTTCAACACGAAAATTCGTCAAAAAATTCCCTCCAACTATAATGCTCATATTTCCAGTTCAAAATACTTGTAAAAAACCAAAATTTAAATCTTTTACCCCAAATTATTCCCTCCTTTTCTTTTGCATTCATTAAAAGCGTTTTGTTATCCCTTTCAATTCTCACGGTTCATTTTCTCTTCTTCCATTAGCATATATTCTGCTGGTCGAGAAATCACTGAACCACATATAACTATCTCATTCCATGATTCAGATGGAGAAGAAATCACTGAGCATTACTCTAATATTTTATATCATGATGAAGAGCAAATATCATCAAGTGACGAAGACATAAATTCTTGTGATGGAGATATGACTTCTAATGATTCAGAGATGATGATTTCTATCACAATAGAAAGAAAAACCAGAGAATTAGCAATTCCATACTGTCATCGTACTAATATTCGAACATTCGCAGAAGCTAAAGAGATGGAAAAATCAACATTGCATAAGAGGATCAAAGAAGACAATGTTAAACCACACACAAATGCAGTAATGTCAGACTTAAAAGACGACGACAAACTAAAATTGTCAGATGTATAAGAATGCTGGAGATACAAATACTTTTAATTCTCAACCAATGTTTAAGGATATGTTTGATTATGTACATATAGATGAAAAATGGTTTTACATGACAAAAACGTCTGAGAAATATTATCTTCTTCCCGATGAACCCAAACCTCACCATGCATGTCAAATGTTACCCATTCAATTGGGTCATTAATAAGCTTTTATATTCCTTGAACATCTAGTTAATCTACCTACGTTGATAACAACTCTATAAAAAAAAAAAACCCCGAACCGCAAATAAAATCAGTAGAATAATTTATCTCATAAGGGATGGAGGTGGACCCCGCCCCATGTGGTTAGCAGGAGAGTCGGTTTTTGGAACGTTTTGTGAGTGTTTTTCTCTCGTTTTTTTTTTCTTTCTCAGTTTATTTTGCACCGCTGAATTGGGGGCCCTGGAAAGTAACTGGGGGCCTCCCACTAGAGGACAAAAAAGGTCACCCAATCCTCATTTGGGTCACCCCTTATCCAAATATTTTGGTAATGTCTAATCTACCCCTTATCTAATTAGTGGTAATATCACTTAATTAGTGGTAATCTCATTTAATTAGTGTAAAATTTCAAAATCAAAATCAAAAGTTTAAAATCAAAATCAATTTTTTTTTCTTCCGAATCTTATGTTTGAAAAAAAAAATCTGCACAAATTTGTATGAAAAATCGTCATGAAATTTTTAAAAAAATAACGACCCTCAAGAGTCGTCATTGTTTCAATAACGACTCTAAACAGTTGTTAAAAAACGACTCTCAAGAGTCGTCATTGCTTTAGTGACGACTCTAGACAGTCGTTAATGTTCAACTACGCATATGACGACCCTTTAATATATTCCGCAATTAATGAATCTTTAAAGAAGATAACGACTCTTTTATAAGCAATAACGACTGTTTAGAGTCGTCACTGAAACAATGACGACTTCTTAGGGTCGTTTTTGGAACAATAACGACTGTTTGGAGTCGTCACTAAAACAATGACGACTCTTGAGGATCGTTATTTTTTTAAAAGTTATTTTTTTAAAAAAATTCATGACGACTTTTCATACAAATTTGAGCAAAATTATTTTTTTGCAAGTTCGAAAAAAAAATTGATTTTGATTTTGATTTTAAAAAAAATGTTTTAAAAAAATAAGGGGTTAAACAGTATTTTCACTTTACTATTGATACGCCCCTGAAAATTTTGGGGTGCAAACAAAATTGGTGAGGCCCCCGATTAAAATCTATCGCCCCAATGAATCCCTGTTATTTTGCTGCCCGTGAATCATTTTTGCTAGGTGCGCGTGCACACTTGGCTCAATCAGTTTCTTTCTTCGGAGTTCGGACAAATCAAAATAAAATGATGGCTTAATCCTTAATCAGAGGTGAAAGCGGGAAAAGGCAAATAAAAATAGTCAGTTCGTACTTGTTTTTATTTGTCCTTTTGTTAATCACAGTCTCTCTCTGCTTTTCTGTTTACTCTGTCTGTCATCTTGAAAATCAAGAGTTCTCTACAAATTTGGGTTTTCACAAAACGATCTCTTGATCCTTGGAATTCATCATTCTTAGGTTTGATTTTTCAACACATCAATCTTTTTTTCTCCATTATCAGTTGATTTGCAAAGTCACTTTTTACTTGGGAATCTATAATAAGTTTGCGGCAAAACCCTAATTCGAAGTTCTTCCTGGAAATCTGTAGACCATGATGGCTGACGCTGAACATCGGAAGCCGGTGTTTGTAGAGTCAGGGAGAGGTTTTTTTCTTTTTAAGTACGTATCAAAGTACAAGAAATTTGAGTTGGAGAAACGAGTTAATGAACTTGAGAATCAGGAATCGTTGCGGTTGATAGATGAACTTGATTTGAAAAATTTACTGGAAGATTTTAGAATCAAGTATGATGGACTGTTGGTGGAGTTTAAAGAGAAGAAATTTGAGTTTGATTTGATAAAGAATGAGTTGAAGGAGCTGAGTGAAAGTAAAATTGGTGTTGGAAATGAAGTCAAGGAGTACGAGATTATGTGTAATCGATTGAAAGAGCAGATAATTAAGATACTGGAGGACAAGAGAATTGCAAGTGAAAGAGACAAGGAAGCAAATGTGTTGAGTTCAGTAAGGAGATTAAGGATTTGGAGTGTGCCAACAGAAGAGCAGAAGATGAAATGGAGATTTGGAAGAAGAAATTTATCGATTCCGAGTGTGCCAAAAGAAGAGCTGAAGATGAGATAGAGATTTGTAAGAAGACATTAATGGAATTGGAGTGGGGAAAAAAAGAGCAGAAGATGAGATGGAGGTTTGGAAGAAAAAATTTACAGATGCCGAGTGTGCCAATAGAAGAATAGAAGATGAGTTAAAGGAAAAATGTAGAGAATTAGAGATTCAAGTAAGCGAGATGCTGAATCATGGAGCTGAGTTGGAAGATTATAAAACCAAATGTCATGGTTCATCTACAATGCTCAAGGCGAAGGAAATGGAGTGTATTGAATTTGAGGCTAAATTGAAGAACCTAGTGTTAACAAAGGTTGCTCTTGATCATGAGCTTGAGGACTACAAGACCACCTGCATCCGAATGAAAGATGAAATTACGGGTTTAACAAACGTAGGAAAGATTATGTCCGAAAGAGAGAAGACGTCACATGATAGAATTGCTTACTTTGAAGAGTTAGTGAAGAAGATGGAAAGTGATGAAAATTGTATGCTAGTTCAACTCAAGAATGAGAACATGGTTTTGGAGTGTGGGTTAAGAAGAGCGGAGGACGAGACTGAGAAATGGAAGAAGAGATTTACAGAGCTGGAGATGGGATTGGGAATCTCACCAAAGGAAGTTGCTTATGATGATATTTACAGAGTCTCTCTGCTTTCCTCTTTACTCTGTCTGTCATCTTGGAAATCATGAGTTTTCAATAGACCCAAAAAATTTGGGCAAGATTTTATAGGGCACCATAAATGACCTCTTGAATCCTTGTAATTCTTCATTCTTCTTAGGTTTGATTAGGTGTAACCATTTTTTTCTCCTCTGATCTAAAAAGTTAATTTTACTTGTAAATTTTGTGACAAAACCCTAGTTCAAAGTTCTGTTTTGGAGTCTGTATACCATGGATGAAGAAGCTGAACATTGGAAGCGGAGGTTAACAGAGTCAGGGATAGATTGTAATCGACTGAAAGGCAAGATTAAAATTTTGGAGAAGGAAAAGAGAATTTCAAGTGAAATAGAACAAAGGGGAAAACAAAGAATTTATAGTCTTGAAGATGAAATTAAGAGGATGGGAAGTGATCAGAGGGAGAAATGTGCTGAGTTCAGTAAGGAGATTATGGATTTGGAGCGTGCGAAAAGAAGAGCGGAAGATGAGATAGAGATTTGGAAGAAGAAATTTCAGGATTCAGAGCGTAGGAAAAGACGAGCAGAAGATAAAGTAGAGATTTGGAAGAAGAAATTTAAGGATTCAGAGAGTGGGAAAAGAAGAGCAGAAGATGAAGTAGAGATTTGGAAGAAGAAATCTGAGGATTCAGAGTGTGGGAAAAGAAGCGTAGATGATGAAAATGACCTTTTAAAGAAAAAAAAAATAGAGAATTAGAGATTCAAGCAAGACAGATGTTGAATCATGGAGCTCAGTTGGAAGATTACAAAACCAAATGTCATAGTTTATCAACAATGCTTAAAGTGAAGGTAATGGAGTGTACTGAATTTGAGTCTAAATTGAAGAACCTAATGTTTGCAAAGGTTGCTCTTGATCATGAGCTTGAGGACTACAACACCACCTGCAGTCGAATGGAAGAGGAAATTACGGGTTTAACAAACGGAGGAAAGATCATTCCTGAAAGAGAGAAGACGTCATATGAAAGAATTGCTTGCTTTGAAGACTTAGTTAAGAAGATGGAAAGTGATGTCAAGTATATGCTTGTTCAGCTCAAGAATGAGAACAGAAGACGAGACTGAGAATTGAAAGAAGAGATTTTCAGAGTTGAGTATGGGATTGGGGAACTTACAAAAGGAAGTTGGAAATATGGATGGCAGGGTCAATATTGCTAGTGTGGCTCACTTGACTAAAAGTGAAAAGGTTCTTAATCCTGCTTTGCTACCGGTGCCAACTTCTCTTCATTGCATGGAAATATTGAAGATGCACATGTCTCAGGTAATATTTTTATTAGATTTCGTTTTATCGTTTTTTTTTTCATGGGACTTATTTTTTAGTTGTGTCTGTTGTTTTCTCTTCGTAATCAAGTAAATGTGGACCATTGATGGATGTATGTTTTATAGAGTGTCTTATCAGTTATCAGTTACTGCATTCATATAGGGACGATAGACAATTCAATTCTTGGTTTTTCCTAAACAAGTAATCGTACAGGGAAAAACTAGTTGAAGGTTGTAGTAATTTTTAATTGCTTATGTTGGATAATGGCATGTCCACATGTATCAAACTTTTTTTATTTATTTTCATACACACCTAAGATCAAGAACCAATGCGACCACTCTGCAAATATCAAGGTTGAAAAGAAGAATATATGTTCAGAGTTGAATGTGGGATTGGGAAACTTACAAAAGGAAGTTGGTTGTGATGATATGTGCGAAAAATATACGGACGAATATATTAGCAGGAAAACGGATGGCATAGTCAATGTTCCTACTCCTAGTGTGTCTCACTTGAGTAAAGGAGAAAAGGTTCTTAGTCCTGCTTTTCTACCCAGTACCAACTTTTCTTCATTGCATGGGAATCTCGAAGATGTACATGTCTCAGGTATCGATATGTAGTATTCTTTTTGTTAGATTTTATTTGATCGTTTATTTATTTTGGACTAACTTTTCCATTGCGTTTGTTGTTTCTCTTTGTATCCAAGTAAAATAGACCATGGATTATCCAAGTAAAGTAGACAATTTGTTTCTTCGTCTTTCCTGAACTAGTTGAAGGTTGGAGTAACTAGTAACACAAAGGTTAACTAGGATATAGTTTGGGTAATAATTGGAGCTAGTCCAAATACTTGTTCATTTTTATTGTATTCAGAAGCATCTGGCTGAGTTGGATTACACTGATATCTAAATTCCGGCCTTGATGAAAATTGAAGTTGCCGAAATATCCAAAGCGGATACCATTTTTCTGCTGCGTGTGTATTCTCCAATCTTGTTAAGTTTATTTTACATCTTATTATTTTTGTCACTAGGGGTATCCATATCTCCATCATCTAGGACAAGCAGTGAACTTTTGCTGGATAAGAGGACTATTTGTCTTTTATTTGATACTTAGGTTGTTTCTTATTTTCTCAGTCACTAGAAGCTTTAGTTGTTAAGATTGTTCTACCTTGGGTGAAATCTTTAGTTTATACCTAAATAATTGACCATTCGTTTCCCAGGTAACTTCATTGTAGTGCCACTATTTTTATACTTTATCATTTACTATCTACCAGATAAGAAAAAGGCCTTCCAGTTCCTGGAACGCAAAAATAGGTGTTTTAAGGGATGGATCTTACTTCTCCATATGGATTTGAAATAATTTATATTTTGTGTAAAATCAAGAATAGTTGTAGATGCAATGTTGAAAAGTAAGTCGATCTTCTAACTTTGAATGGCTTATGTGATTGCTGCATCAATCGATAATGCCATGTTCTCATACATCAGACTTGGTTTATTATTTTGCAGACACGCCTAAGATCAAGAGCCAATGCGACCATTCTGCAAATATTAAGGTTGAAAAGAAGAGTATATGTTCAGAATCTTCAGATACTAAGGTGGAGTTGGTGAGTGAAGCTAAACAGCAACTAGGTTCTGAGACAGGAGTGAGCTGCAAAGAAAGACTGGTGTTGCTCAAACAAGATAGTGTAACAACATCATCCACATGTGTAATTGAGATTGACAGCGAGGATGAAGTTATCGAGGTCAGTGGCGGTGAGGATGAAAGGGAGATTCCTTTGAAAAATACTTGTAACAACAAAGGTGAAGACGTAGAACATGCATCAACTGACGGAACTTTGAAAACTTTGAACAAGTATTTGAAGATGCCGTTGTCAATTTAGGGAAGCGGTGACAAGGATATCCCCTTCTCTTCACCTATGAAAATATGTAAGTTCTCCGCCAGCCTAAGTGTCAGTCAAGAAGATGATAAGTTCCCAAATGTAGAGATCTGAAACTTTTACACAGGGGCAGGGCAAGCCTATTACTAATCCATGTTTTTTTTTGTTGGCAGAAGATGTTCTTTTATTGTCCCCTCTTTTGTGTTTTAGAAAACTTAAACAACATATAGAAAGTCACATTGTGTGTGCCTACAGAAGACACCTTGATTGCGCAAAACAAATGCCAAACTTGGACAATGTTATTTGTTATGTATATATATATATAGTATGGATATATTACATTTAATCTCTTTTATGTAGCCACATCATAATGAGTAGAGGCAGCGGTGTCCAGAGCTTGAACCATTGGTTGAACCTTGGAGAGGAACTTGATGCCTAATGTTTGACTGTGTAGATTCCTGAATCCCCTGCAGCTTGAGGTAGATATCCGTCCTGGCATCCTTCAATCTGATCACCTTTGTCTGAAGTTATGCTGTTGTAGTAGGAAACGATGACCAGAAATGCTTTAAGAAATCTTGAATTGGATATCTAGTAGTGTTGGAGCTCTTCTTTAGTCTTATCCGGAAGTCTACTTTCCTGCAAATAATTCTTCCAATGAAGATGTACTGGGTGTTTGATAGCTGCTGAGACGATCCAATTCCAATATGAACCTTACGAGCAACGTTTGGCTTAATAGCACGATCACTCAATCCCGTTGCTTTCAACTCGTAGATTGATTCCCTCAAAGTAACATAGGTTGTTTTCACGTTACAATTGATTGTTTTATCACCAATTGCAGGACGGGTATATTAATTAAATACTCTTAGTTCTGACACCCAATAAATATACCCTTATACAATAATAAAAATACCCCTATAATTTAAAAAATTTATCCATTAAAATATGTAATGTTGTGCATAATCTCAGTAACTTACTCAGTGAACATTAATGGAACACCACATGGAAACATAAAATCCACCAGGGGACTCCGACAGGGAGATCCCCTATCTCCATACATATTTATCCTATGTGCAAAAATCTTATCAACCAACTTGGCAAGGCTCGAGCACCAGGGGCGATTAAAAGGGTTGAGAATCTCTACAAAATCTCAACCATTCCTCCACTTGATGTTCGCAAATGACCTGCTCATCACCTGTTCAGCAGATCCAATGACTTGTGAGAACCTCAACAATATCATGCAGACATACTCAACATTGGTAGTACAGTCAATCAACACTCAAAAGTCTATCCTGATACATCACCCCAAATTGAAGCAACCAATGATTGATTGGTTAAGAACAATTAATATTCAACACACCCACCACTGTTCATCCACCGAAGTATTTGGGTGTACATTTCAAGAAGGGAAGGAATTATTCTTCAATTTTTGCTCAGCTCTTACAAAGAATGGAAGGAAAAGCCAAAGGATGGATGGCGAAATGCCTTAATCAAGCAGGTAGATGACTCCTAATCAATTCTTCATTGATACCCACAGCGAACCATGCAATGCAAACCCAACTCCTACCTGCACATGTTCATCAAAAAATGGATAGGATTGCTAGGAATTTCCTATGGGGGCACGACAAGAATCAGCGGAAAATGCACTCGGTAGGAAGACAAAAGATCACTCAACCACTCAGCAAAGGGGGATTGGGAATACGAGAAACTCGGAAACATAACATGGCTCTACTGGGCAAAAGGGTCTGGCAAATTCATGCAGAGCCGAACACAATTTGCAATCAAATGTATCGTGATAAATACTTACAAGAAAGATCAATCTTAACAGATAATCTCAAACCACCGGACTCATCCATCCAAGCATGGAAAAATATACACAAAGCGGCGGTGATGGTAAGGGAGAACTATATGATACAGATAGAAGATGGAAATTCCTCCCAGATCAAAGACAAATGGATACCTGCACATCCAAATTTGGAGAATGCCGCCTAATGGAGACCTCCTTGTAAGTACTCTCATAGCACCCCCACTTCTGTAATTGGATTGTTGATCGGCTGCAACATAATTTCCCACCCCACATACCCAACTCAATCAACAACATCCACATCCCAAATCCCCCTATCCCAGACAAACCAATCTGGCCACACAAAAAATACGGTAATTACTCTGCCAAAAATGGATATCACATAATATCCACATCACCAACCCAGGGATCGCCTGCTTACCAACAACCATACACTGATGGAGAATACAAACAAAGTTGGAAAGCAAAATGCCCACAAAAATTTTGACTTTTCATGTGGAAAGTCAGTCATGAAGACCTTCCAACCTTCAAAACACTTCATACAAGGCATATCACTACCACAGATAACTGCCCTCTCTGCCAACAACCCTGAAAATGTACAACATTGTCTGTTCCAATATGCAAAAGCAAAGGAAACATGGAAACTGATCTGCGCCCTTCTCAACAGAGGAGAAGACACCAGAAACCCGTATGCGAGTTTGATAATACCACCACACCCACTACCAAATTTGGTTGCACAAAAACAACCAAATAATACTAGACAGTCGAACTCTCGACAGCAGAACTTGTATACAAGGGCGCCTGGCACATCAACAAATTCTGTTAAAATACCAGCTAGCTTTAAGGATCTCTTGCAGCTGGATTCCAAACAGGAGGACTTCACCATTTGCTGCTACACGTTTTGGACTATCTGGCTGGCTAGAAACGATCAGGTATACAAACAACTAATTCAAACACCGCAACAGACCAGTCAAATATCCATTCTTCTAAGTCAAGAGTACATTTGGGCTTCTCAACATAAGGTACTGCCAGCTTCAACAGTAGACCAACAACAACCAAGAAGAAATAACACAATGAGAAGGAACACCAAAACAATGTGGGTAAAATGGAATCCACCACCTGCGCAGTGGATTAAAGTCAACACAGATGGTGCCAGCAAAACACACACAGAAGGGCGACCCCGGAAGGCAGGTACGGGGTGGATTTGCAGAAATGAAGCTGGACAGGTGATTATGGCAATGACAACACCTATTGGGATAACAACAGCAATGGTGGCAGAAACCGGGGCTTTCTTGTTAGCTACGAGAATGGAGTCTACACAAACATGGTCCAACGTTATCTTTGAGACAGACTCAATGGCGCTGTTCACATTGCTAACCAACAACAACAAGGCGAATATCCCATGGATCATTCAGAATATGATGCAGGAAATACAAAAACATCTCCAACACATTGGCACCTACACCATAACACATGTGTATAAGGAAGAAAATCAAGCGGCGGATAGATTGGTAGATCTGGCATCACAGATGCAATTACAAACAGGAACAATAGCACATCACACTCATATTTGGGACAAAACCTGTCCTGGTACTATAAATGTAATTGTAATGAATGATGTTGTGGGGGTATCATACCCCAGAACAGTTCAATGTTGATTAATAAAAGGAACCGTTCTTGTTCAAAAAAAAAATACCCTCACTTATAATTATTTTCATTTACAAACCTTATCCTTATCCATTAACAATTTTTTTTCTTATTTCATAGCCACTACCACCACCGCCATTCCACCACCACCAGCACCGCCGCCACCACCAATACACCACCATCAATCCACCACCATAACCACCACTAATATTTCACCACCGCCACTAATATTTCACCACCACCACCACCACCATTGCTATCACCGCTGCCGTCGCCGTTGTTTCCGCCGTCGCCACCACCACCGCCGTCAAAATTTGGCGACAACAACTGAAGTTGATCCAAAAAATAAAAGTTCAAAAATAAGTATACTAATACATATTCCAGTTTTTTTGTTGTGTCAACAATCAAAGTTGATCCCTGTGAATGGGTCAACAACAAAAGTTGATCCCTTTAAGTGGGATCAACAATGGAAGTTGATCCACAAAAAATGAGATCAACATATAAGTATGTTTCCTGTAAAAATCAATACACCCGAAACCTGCAAACTGACATATCCTTAAGAAACACAAGAATAACATTCATAAAAACAAATCAGAATGTATGGCATAATTATACTAATCCAAGGAAATGCTGTCAACAACAGTAGTTGATCCCATAAAAACGGTGTCAACAACAGGAGTTGATCCCATAAGTGGTGTCAACAACAGTAGTTGATCCCTTAACAATGGTATCAACAGTAGGAGTTGATCCTTTAAATTATCAATATCATGCATTGTTGGTGATTTCAGTACCTGATATATACATAATCCCCAATATAGTAGTTCCCAAATCTGCTCTTAAAGCCAAAATAGTTGCAAAATAAGTCAATCTCCATTGTTGATTCCACCATCCCAACAAAAGAAACCACCAGCACCTTCACAACCACCACTACCATCATCTTCATTATAACATCATCCATCACCACACCAAACAATAGGAGTCAGTACTTGATCCCATAAAAAATGTTGTCAAACAGGAGTTGATCCCATTTATCTTGTATGGTATCGGTAACACCCAGTTGTCTCCATCACCAATTTATCATTATCATTTCAATCTCACCACCGCCACCACCATCACCCACCACTATCTCCATCACCAATCTCATCATTCTAACCTTACCACAACCATTTTTCCAACATCTCCATTACCGATTCATCATTCCAACAAAAAACAACACAATCTCCATCATCAAATCCATCATTCTAACTTTTTTCCATACCGATCATCGCCACCACAACCTTGAATCCAGAAGCAACTTTAGTTCCTGATGTTGCTGGTAAAAATTGGAAGAAAAAATCCACTTCAGTTGGTCAAGATAAAAGAAGATCATCACCATTAGCATCAACCCCATCGATATGTTGTATTGGTATATCTTCACCTCTTTTTTAATATTTATTCAATCACCACCACCACCAACACCAACACCATCATCAATTAATAGAATTGTTATATCCTCCTTTACTTTATAGGAATGAGATTTCGCATCGTCCTCGACCATCGACGCCGCCACCGCCATCATCACCAAATGTAACAGAAATTTGTGAATCTAAATAAGAAAAATTATTTGAACAAATTGACTGATAGAGATTTTATATCTTCCACCACCACTACCATCATCATTATTAACTCCGGTGGAAAAGAAATGGAAAAAGACGGTGATGATGGAGGTGATGGCTGGAAGAGAAGGAGAGATATAAATTTCAGATCTGAAATTAAAACGATGGACTTTCTTTGGAGAACTTTTTATGTACAGAGGGTATTTGTGGGCTTATTGATAAAATCTATTTCTTCTAAAATTCGGAGAGGTATAAATAAAGTTGGTAAGGTTATTTTTGAAAGCCCGTCAAACATGAGGGTATTTATACAATTCCCACTTGCTGGCAGCATCTCCAATGACTTTGAGGGAATCAGCTTGTTGAGAATCGAATCTCGTGATACAAAGAGGTGCAATGGAAGGTTATCGTAAGGCGTTTGAAGATCTTCAATCTCAACCATTCTAGAAGCCCGTCCCTTTCTCGTCAATCTCAACCATACTTTCGGTTCTTGTGTCGCTTAGTTTCCACATCTAAAGTGCGTACTTCCAAAACAAACGCTGCATGCCGGATAAGATCTTGCACGAGGGTCTCCTATGCTGTTCATGCTCATCGGTGAACTCCTTGCATCCATCACAGAAAAATTCCATGAACCGGAAGAGGCATGTAATCATCCCCGCTGAAGCCATGGTGGCTTTAACAGAATCCATGCAGGAAGGTAGTGGTAAAGAAGTAGAACAGCCCATCAAATGGAGAAGAGAAACCCTTCCTGGTGCTTGCTGCATCAACATTTGTGCAATATGACTAGTGTTGTATTGTTCCCGAGGCAGGTAGGTATACACCTCTTGGAGTTAGTTGTCTTACCCAGCTTCCAGTTGCTAACTGGGGAGGAGACCACAAATCGCCTCTCCCCTGCTAGTCTGGGAACCAAGTGTTGAGGAAATATTTACGAGAACGCTAAGCACTGGTCTGCACTCGTGTCGGATATAAGTGCTAGTTGTGCAGAAACTAATTGTACAGGCATACGTTGGTTTATTACTTTATTTATTGGAATGTGAACATCATAGTTTCGAGGTAAAATGATTCGAGTCACCTACAAGAGAAGATTCTTGACTTCGTTAATACAGTTTTCAGATACGCGGTTGCTATTGGTTATGATGTGGTCGCATTGCCATTTGGTGTATTGATTTTTGTTGCCCTTTTCTTTTTAATCCTTTCTAGACTTTTTGGTCTAACCACTGTTTTTGATTTTTCGGGGGTATACTTGCATTATGATTTATGAGTGTCCCACTGTTTTTGTTTTTGTACCAGTTGCATCTCCGCAACATGTTGCAAAGCAGCTTATACAATCTATTCAAGTGATTGCTAGCTGCTTCCATCTAAGAATGATATTGCATAGGCACAGAATGCTACGAAACCGCTTGCTGGTCGGCAACCAAAGTCTAAGAATATGAACTTTTTGATCCTGAAATACATTCTAAAGGGAAAAACCAACAGGGGATCAAAATTTAACCAAAAAACTGCTTTCCTACTTCGATGACAAGATTTGACAGTGGAAATAGTGTTATCCCGAAAAAGTTTTAGAGAATCGTCTCCACCTAAGATGGCTCCCCTATTTTATTCAAGGATCTTTAGATTTGTTCACAAACATGGGTGGAAACATTTCCATCTTCCCAACTTTTTTTTACCTCCCCAGCCTGAACCTGTGCTCTGTGCTAGTGCTGGTGCTTCATTTGAATGCGCTCGAGGAGTTCCCTGCTGTGAGATGGTAAGGGAAACAATCAGGTTAAATATAAAAATTGACAAACCACTATGTCATACTTTTAAGTTACTGCCAAAGAGAGATAAATTACTGACGCCGCATTGTGGACTGCTTCCCTTCGAGCCACGGTTCCCATCTCCCCAGTTGCCCAAACCGGAACTTGTGCTTGGTGCTTCATTTGAACGTGAAAGAGGAGGTGCCTGCTGAGCGATAATATGAGAACAAATATGTTAAATATCAGAAGAACAAAACGCTATGAAAACTATGTACAGCAGTTCAAGGCAACGCCAAAGATAGAGACTTGAGCTGGTGGAACGGTTCCCCGCGAGCCAGGATTTCCATTTCCCCAGTTGCCCCAACCGGAACCTGTGCCTGGTGCTTCATTTGAACGTGAAAGAGGGGGTGCCTGCTGAGCAATAATATGGAGAACAGATGAACAATTATGCTAATTTTCGAAAGAACAAACGGCTATGAAAACTATGTACAAGGCAAAGCCAATGATAGAGATTTCTGACTTGAGCTGGTGGAATGGTTCCCCGCGAGCCAGGATTTCCATCTCCCCAGGTGCCCCAACTGGAACCTGTGCTTGGTGCTTCATTTGAACGTGCAAGAGGAGTTGCCTGCTGAGCGCAAATATGGAGAACAGTTATGTTATATATTAGAAGAACAACATGCCACAGAATTAAGTACAAGCTAAAGCCAAAGAGATTTCTCACTTGAGCTGGTGGAATGGTTCCCGGCGAGCCACGATTTCCATCTCCCCAGCTGCCCCAACCGGTACCTGTGCTTGGTGCTTCATTTGAACGTGCAAGAGGAGTTGCCTGCTGAGGAAAATATGGTGAACAATTATGTTAAATATCAAAAGAACAAAACGCTATGGAAAATAAGTACAAGGCAAAGCCAAAAATAGAAATTTCTGACTTGAGCTGGTGGAACAGTTCCCCGCGAGCCATGATTTCCATCTCCCCAGTTGCCCCAATCAGAACCTGCGCTTGGTGCTTCATTTGAACATGCAAGAGAAGTTGTCTGCTGAGCAATTATGTAAACCAATTATGTTAAATAAAAAAAAACGCTAAAAAATACATATAAGGTAAAGCCACAGAGAGGCTTCTAACTTGAGCTGGTGGAATGGTTCCCGGCGAACCACGATTTCCATCTCCCCAGTTGCCCCAACCGGTACCTGTGCTTGGTGCTTCATTTGAACGTGCGAAAGGAGTTGCCGGCTGAGGAAAATATGGAGAACAATTACGTTAAATATCAAAAGAACAAAACGCTATGAAAAATAAGTACAAGGCAAAGCCAAAGATAGAGATTTCTGACTTGAGCTGGTGGAACAGTTCCCCGCGAGCCACAATCTCCATCTCCCCAGTTGCCCCAATCAGAACCTGCACTTGGTGCTTTATTTGAACGTCCAAGAGGAGTTGTCTGCTGAGCAATAATGGAGAACAATTATGTTAAATATCAAAAGAACAAAAGGCTGTGAAATATACATGCAAGGTAAAGCCACAGAGAGATTTCTGACTTGAGTTGGTGGAATGGTTCCCCACGAGCCAGGATTTCCATCTTCCCATTTTTCCCTAATTTTATTCAAGGACCAATAGACAGGTTATTACTAATCGAACATGGAACATATAGTAGCAATCCTATTCAAAAATGTAAGTATACTATTTTCATAAACAAAAATGAAACCATATGAGTTGACAAATCTTAAAATGTCAATAACAATTTTGATAGAATTGACTGCAATCAATTCACAATCAAATAATGTTAAAACACCTTGAACAATAAACACATTAAAGAATATACCCGGATGGAGTTGTGGTAGCTTCAGGATTCCAAGCTTGATCACGCAGGGGAGTCCAGGTACCACTATGTCTTGGTGTTCCTGTAGAAAACATTCAGCAGATAAAAAACTTTTGCACAGATAACAGATATTGTTTACTTACAAAGTAAAAGAAATAACTAAATCGGACAGTAATCAAACAAACCTCCTTCATTTCTCGTAGGAGTGGCATATGAGTGTGTCGGAGTTTGTGCGCGATGTATAGGTGTCTCACTTCCTATACCATGTTGAGGTGGTTCACTGATTCATAACCAGAAAAACATTATGGTAAACAGTTGCTGACTTTGGTTTTCAGGACCCACAAAAAGGATGCAATCATCAATCATTACCTTAATGAAGTAGAAACATCTGGGATAGCAGATATCTCGTCACGGTTAACTGCATTATGCACCAGCAATTTATTTTTAACAGTTCAAGAGAAAGACAACCACATTTGAAAAGTGGATAAAAACTATATGGAATACTTGCCTAGTACAGTTTTCATTTGAGATTCCAGTTCAACTCGAACTGATTGGCCCTTAACACTTACAACACGACCGCGACATCCCTTATAGTGACCAATACGAATTTTTATGGTACTACCAACAAAAGAATCATGCCCTCGCTGTCCACTCTTCTGTCTTCCTCCAGCTGCATCATCGTTTGCACAAAAAGTTAGCAGTGAAACTTCCGTTTTATAAGCAAGAAACAGAATTTTAATGAACGTGATAATAACTGTTTCTGTAGGTATTATAAAAAAATTTAGTAGGCCAAAAATGGTTCTTGTTTAATGCAGAATACTAGAATCATTAAACTATCAAAAAAATACAGTCAAATGGAGGTCCTCCACTAGGAAATCTTCTTGGTGAAGGGGCGATGCGAGCTGCATCTGTAGAACTTCCAAATCTCGAGGACAGGGAAACCTACAAAAGCAGTTATGCAAGTATGAATTGAATAGAATTGACAAGAAATATGCATATTACGGAAATGAAGAATTAATTATATGTTTACTTGGATAAGGGATGTTACACGAAATGAAATTCTAGATCTTACCTTGGCAGGTGAGCCACCCATCACTATACAAGATTGTGCTCTCACACAGATAAAACCAGAATGCTCCATGTGATGGCGGTCATTTATGAACAATGTTCCTCTAAATATGTGTTCTACAGGACCTTGTTTTCCCTAATGATTAGCGAGGAAATAGTTATGCCGCGTAAAACATAACAATTGAATCCTCCTAGCTCACATAAGAAGGTTTTCTGAAGTTTGATTGAATTTGAAGGAACCTACTTTGCAAGGGCCCATTAGAATCTTCACAACATCTTTCACAGACACAGTATTGTTCGATTGATCTAGAGCAGTATTCCTCCTCTGAATCTTGTATTTGATCTCCCTCATCTTCACTCGTGCAACATCAGGTCTATCTGGATCTCCCAGCAGTATCTGGAGTGTTTGACTCTCTAAACGTATTATTACTCCAAAGCACGTGTTACTGCACCAGATACATGAAATACATTATACATGCAAATTCAATGTTGCGGAACAGTAAGAATTGTACTGTGAAATATGCATAAGACAGCAGATATCATTTTCTTACTCAAGCATGACAAGGTCATGCAACTCATAATCCCCAACTTTGGTAACCCCAGTAGTTACTTCAGAGCTGTCCACAGCATGTTCAGCAAAGACACGGATCTGAATACAACCAACACGCGAAGAGAAGTAGCAATCAAAAAGTGTTCATAGTAGGTTACTAGTCCTCGATTCAGGAGGTATTTGACTCTTGAAAAAGCTGATGGGATTCTTACGTCTTCTTTAGTTGCGTCAGATAGAATGATGAGTACATTACTGTTAACCTTAATAACCATACCGGTTACACCCTTGTGAGCACCAAAGACAACCTTCACATGATCCCCGGGCTTGAAGGATTTGCAAACATATTTTTCATTCACAGCAACTGTTGTCTGCAGAAAATGAGATACGAAAATGGCTAAACGTTTTCCACTAACATATTATGTGAATCCAAAACAAATAGGCAGAGGTAAGTGCTTACACACAGGCCCTTCACTTTTGGCCTAATATGGACGTTATCTTCCTCAACTTTTTCAACCCATCCCATCAGATTTTTGAGATCTCCTTTAACAACAATGACAGCATCACCCTTCATAAAGTGGCTTTTTTTCCTGTTTCTAGGTGAAGTGGACATACTACCCACAACTCCATGCCCAGTCTCACAAAATTTCTCAAGCTCACTAAAGGTTGGTTGAATGTTTTGATAATCTATTGATCTCATTGATACAGTTTTATATAGGAAACCGTCTTTAAACATCTTTCCATCAATTACACAGAATTGAATATTAGTGCTTCGTCCCGTTCTATAGTCGACTGGTATATTAAGGTTCCTAACAATTGTGAACAAATAAGATAGTAAGCTCTTTATAATATGAGTTTTTAAAACACATGAACACCTTAAGTGAAGAAGCACTGATATTACCTTGCTTCATCTATTTTCATGAGGCGTGGAGAGGGTATATATGCCTTTTTCGAGACTTTCCTACCTTCCTGAAACCGTAAAATTTTAAACCCGTCATAACTCAGCAGTTAAAGACGACAGCAAAGAAAAAGGTGCCCTTCTTGTCAGATAGAATGACAATGAAAAAAAGTATACGAAGAAAGCACAAACAAACAAATAAATGAGGTTAGAATCTGTTAAAAACCACAGCAGGTGGTAAGTCTGGGTGTAGAAGGAAGTGTTCACTGATGAAGTGAGCTAGAAGCATGTGTCATGTACAATGGTATTACCAAGGGAGACAAGATTAACATACGAATATGAAAGGAATGCAAAACCCAAATCTTTGAATGGAGCTAGTGAAGCATCATAGAAGAGAGTTAGGAAGCTCCCGGGTGGTCAGTATGCATAGGAAAATATGAAAGTTTACTAGTCGGCAAGTTACAAATAGCTACAGCAGGTTGATGCGCATAAACAGTACTCCCCAACAGATACACAGACATACTATGAAGAGCCTTCCAGTGATTTTGTCTTTGGCCAGAAATTGAAGAACATGAACAACTCATAAATTGATAACAAATGTAATGAGACATACCAGTTTATCAGCAATGGCTTGCAAATCAACCCGTGGGATTAGCTTAACCATAACCTTTCGTCGTACATCAGACACATTAACAACCTGGTGAAAAAGAAGTGATGGAAATTGAGAAGAAAGATCAAGGCAAAGGTATCATGAGAAAGGGTCAAAGATGAATACTTTTGCAAGAGCCCCTTTATATATCCCGATCCTCAGTCGCACCCACATATCCTTTGCAGTATCTATGGGATTGCCTTCTATTAAAAGCACATCTGTCATTTCTTTTATCGGAACAAGCATTACTTTTGTAGTATTTAAGATCCTGAGACCTTTGCAAGCCTGGCAAAGATAATATCAGTACTAATCCAAATGAGCATTACTGAAGAACACAAACTTAGATATGTGGATTATTTATACCTCTATCACATGGGCTGACTTATCAGCCTCAACGTAAATATAGTTCTTAAGATAATGAGGAGAGATGACAGATCTTATCT
Organism: Papaver somniferum; assembly: GCF_003573695.1. Taxonomy (NCBI): domain Eukaryota; kingdom Viridiplantae; phylum Streptophyta; class Magnoliopsida; order Ranunculales; family Papaveraceae; genus Papaver; species Papaver somniferum. The sequence continues at coordinate 16,241,066 of NC_039358.1, forward strand.
GCATTTCACGATGACCTCGATCAATACGTTTCTGCATAAGGCAAACAGCTGCCTCTCGCTCACGACCCATCTAATTCGAAATGCACAAAATTGTCATACAAGCACTATCAAACAGAAGATGAAGTAATCGAAGAAACCGAGGGAATGATTTGAATACTTACTGCGCATTTCACCATCCACAACTTTGGATCCTTAATTGATGGCAAAAGAGCTTGCTGCTCAACGTCACTAATTTCATCAATACCTTCTTCTAAGTAGGATTGACTGGAATACCGTTGGCGAATTCTTCTCTCAAATTCATCAACATCTACTTCTTCATCCTCTTGAGGTAACATACGACGATGTTGCATCCTTGTGGCCTCATGTTCTTCCGGTATGTTTTCATCAGGCTCTATGAAATCTACATCCACAAAAGTATTCACAACTCATCAGGCCATATAAACAACACCCTAATAACTAAGAATTTGTTGGAAGCTTAAGATTGCAATTATTCAAAGAAGTATATCATTTCTATATTTCAGCACAGAATTTCACTGAAATCGACAAATTGCTTAGATTTCTGATGTTTTAACTGTTCTAACAAGAGGCGAAATCATCAAAAACAATCTACGAGGTAGTAACAGTACTAAAAAAAGATTGAGAGACAATATCGACATCTACACTACAGAAACCCTAATTTAAGAGAGGGGATCTAACAAAGTCGACCTCAGAAACAAAAAATTAAACCTACCACGATCAACTTCTCCTCTTTCATAATCATCATCTTCATCATCAGTAGCAACAATAGCTTGATCATCAATAAAAGGATTAGAACTATGTCTCTTCCGCTTTCTACCAGAGGAGGAATACATTTCATCTTCCTCTCTCTCTTCGTCTTCATCTTCGTCTTCATCCTCACTATCATATTCATCTGCACTACTATCATATAGAGAATCTAATCTCCTTAGTTTGTGACTGGAATCACCACCAGCACTACTTTTACTAAAACCTCTTCTCTCATACTCAGCAACATCAAACTCTCCTTCTTCGTCTTCGTCTTCATCACTATCATCTTCGTCATGGCGATGCTGAGCTAGGGTTTTATTTGACATTTTCATGATCTCTCTGCTTTTGGTTTTGGGGTTCTATTTTTCTAGGTGTGGTTTAGTTGAAATTATTAGGTGAAGGTGTTTTAATGAATGGAAGTGGGATATATACAGATTTAGACTGTATAAAATTATATTTACTAATTTTTGTTTTTTATATCAAAAGAGGAAAAGGATTTTGAATCGTCAAAAAGTGCCCAGAGTCCAAACAGAGTCATTTCGCGCTAATATTCAGAGGACTATCCGTTTGTTTTGGATTTATTTGGTAGACTTTTTAACGTGCTTCTGTGCCAGCTAAGCAGGACAGTCCTCACCTTCCTTTTTCTGGTTTATTCTTTGGGTATTCCTGCTATCCGTTGGTTTCTCCGTATGGTAACGGCTTGCATTCTTAGAGCAACTGCAGTGGTGCGATCAAAACCAAAGATCAAAGATCAAAAAAAAGACCAAAATTTGGGTTTAATCCGTGTTGTGACGCAACGGTACATGATTAAAATTTCATCAGGCGGACTTTAAAAGTCCGCCTCATTTTTTTTTTGTAAAATTTCATCAGGCGGACTTTAAAAGTCCGCCCCATTTTTTGTAAATTTCATCAGGCGGACTTTAAAAGTCCGCCCCATTTTTTGTAAATTTCATCAGGCGGACTTTAAAAGTCCGCCCCATTCTTTGCAACTTTCAAAGTCCGCCTCATTCTTTTTCTTTTATTTAATTAAAATTTCATCGGGCGTAATTTAAATCTCCGCCCGTTAACAAGCGTACTTTAAATTTACGCCCAGCAACAAGCGTACTTTAAATTTACGCCCGACTATATTAGAATTTGGGATTTGGTCGCGACCATATTTGGTCTGGAATTTGATCTTTGGTTGGGATTTGATCTTTACTCCGTCCCACTGTGTTACGATCTCATCCCAAATTTTTGGTTATACTCGCCCACTGTGGATGCTCTTACTCATTTATAATCCGTGTACCATTTTCCTAAAAAACCAATACACCTGGTAATACAATCCGTGCTCATTTATTTTTTCAGCTTTGATACATTGACCGAAGCATTTCACCGTGAAATGCACCGAGAGGGCAATAGACGGTTCCGATACGCGTGTTTAGCATCGGGATAGGTGCGGGGTGAAGTGGTCCCCACCAGCCCCTCTCACATGCGTCCCACGGTGTAAATTCACCGTGCGTTAATTATTTTTCTTGGAAATTACAATTTGGTTTAAGTGATCAGTTAGTTTGGTCCACCTACATTTCCTTTTTGAACATCTCCAACGCTAGTTAAGGTCATAGATAAAGGATGTCGTGGTTAAGTGGGGTTAAATGAGAAGTCTAAATAATATTTTCTTTACTTTGGGTCTTAAGAGCTTGTACAATGGATTGTATGTGGGGAAAAAAGTCTTCATCCACGTAGGATGCGGTACCATTTTTTTCAAAACATAATCTTCAACCCTAATTTCTTTGACTAACATGTAGATGACATGGCGTATTTTTAGGTAGACATCCTCTTCCCCAGTTTCAGGGTTAAGTGGATCCCAGAGCAAGTAGAATGCAAAGGTCTGTGGGAAGCTGTGAAGTGGGTTGAAGAAATGCAACTAGTGAAAGTTCATTTTGAGCTGGATTCTCAAATAGTAGCAGATGCAGTTGACAAAGACAGAACTAACGTGGACTGGAGAATTCGAAATATACTCTTGGATATCAAAAAAATCTTATCTAATAATAATTCTTGGCAATGCAGTTATGTACCCAAAGAAACAAATAAAGTAGCAGACATATTGGAAAAGTATGCTAGAGTCTCTTTTCTTAGTAGTGTTTGGTTATTATTCATCCCTGAAAATATTCTATGTCAAATTCAGGAAGATGCAAAAGTTGTAAACTCTGAAAGTTAATCAATACATCTCTTGTTTAAAAAAAAAAAAAAAGAACTTCTTGTCAGAGGTTTACCAAAAGAATTTGTTCCCATCCTAGTCAGTTTTTTAAAATTAAAAACTAAAAAAAAAACTGATTTAATGTATTAATTTGATTTTAATCTGAAAATAAGAAACAATAATAACGAGTTTTCTCTATCTCCCTCATTTTAAGAACGAAAGGAATTTGCTTTTCTTTTTTTGTAAAGATCAAGAGTCATCATCTCGATACTGCTGGGAATTGATCATTTCTCCCGGTGAGAACAATTCATTATGTTAGAATTGGCTAACTAGTTAGTTAACAAGATATGTTCATAGACAACTCTCTTTATTGATGTTTAGAAAATCTCTCAAAACTAAACACAAGCTCTAATCTTGCTCATATGATCAACCACAACTTTGGTGATCATATATATATAGAACTGTAAATTCCTTTTCCTAGTCCTATTACCTTATTACATGTCTTTCCTTTTCTTAGAACTAGATGACTTCTAATTCCCTTAGGATTACATCAATTTCCTAATCTTGTCCTAACCAGCTTGTTAGTGACTTATATGTTGAAGTTTAACCAACATTCTCCCCGTTAAGCTTCAACCTCACCCGTGACATATCTTGTACTCCAATCAGTTGTCTCATTTCTTCAAACTTGATCCGAGCTAATGCCTTTGTCAATATATCTGCTTTCTGCTCAGTTCCTGGTATGTGTTCAACGTTGATGATCTCCTTATCGATATATTCTCGTATGATATGATACCTTTTGTGAATGTGTTTCGTCTTCCCATGAAACACTGGATTTTTAGTGAGTGCAATTGCAGACTTATTATCAATCTTGATGAGAACTTTTTCAGGTTCTCTTCCTTTGATTTCACCCAACAGTTCTTGAAGCCATATTGATTGTTTAGCTGCTTCTGTTGCAGCCATAAACTCAGCTTCACAGGATGAGAGGGCTACAATATCTTGCTTCTGTGAACACCATGTAATAGGTGCTTCACCTAGATAAAATATATGACCAGTTGTACCTTTTCCATCATCTTGGTCAATATTATGACTGCTGTCACTATACCCAACAAGTCCTTTTGATCCTCCTCGACCATACTTCAATCCACAGCTGATTGTTCCTCTTAGATATCTCAATATCTGCTTTATTACATCACCATGAGACTTGCGTGGACTCTGCATATGACGGCTTGCTACTCCCACAGAGAAAGCCAAATCTGGTCTTGTGTGTAATAAGTATCTAAGGCATCCAACATTTCTTCTATAACTCGTTGAATCAATCTCTGCTTCTTCTTGTGCCTTTGAAACTTTAAGTCCAAACTCCATTGATATCTTAGTTGGATTACAAGTTTCAAGTCCTGCTTCTTTCAGAATTCTTCTTGCATAAGCTTCTTGTTTAATCTGAATCTCATCTACTCCTTGATGGACTTCTATGCCAAGGTAATAAGTGAGTTTTCCGAGGTCTGACATCTCAAACTTTGATGACATTTCTCTCTTGAACTCATTGATCACCTTAAGGGAGTTGCCAGTCAAAAATAGGTCATCTACATAGACTGCAATCACAATAAGCGTTCCCTTTTCTTCTCTTCTGTATACTGATGTTTCTTTAGAGCACTTAACAAATCTGATTTCTCTTAAGATTTGATCTAACTTTGTATTCCAGGCTCGAGGAGCTTGTCTTAGACCATATAGCGCTTTTGTCAACTTGTAAACTCTATGTTCTTGTCCCTTTACTTCGAAACCTTCTGGTTGTTCAACATACACATCTTCACTTTGTTCGCCATGCACGAATGCCGTCTTAACGTCTAAGTGGTGAATTTTCCATGAGTTTGATGCAGCTTCTGCTATTAAGAGACGAATTGTCTCTAGTCTAATAAATGGTGCGAAAAATTCATCAAAGTTTATGCCTGATTCTTGTACATATCCTTTAGCTACAATCCTTGCTTTGTATTTGTTGACAGTACCATCAACATTCCGTTTTATTTTGAAGATCCACTTAAGACCAATCACTTTTACCCCACCTGGCTTATCAACTAGAAACCAAGTCTTGTTTCTGTTGATTGAAATAATTTCTTCTCTACATGCTTGTGTCCATTTAGTCGAGACCTTTGCTTCCTGAAAATTCATTGGTTCATCATTAACAGAAAGTAGCATAATCTCACATTCTTCTGCAGCTTGAAGAACATAATCCTCCAGGTAGTGTGGCTTTTGTATCTGTCTTGTTGATTTTCGCAGTGGAATGGGTTGAGTTATTTCATCGATCTCTTATTCTTCTACTTCTTCGTTATTCTCAGTGTTTTCATTATTCTCTTCTTCTTCTTGATTAACATCATTGTTTCCATTGGTATTGATGATTATGGGTCCTTCGCCTTCATCAATTACTTGAACCCATCTCATGTGAGACATTCTTGGATCCCTACTTGGTCCATCATTAGTTTCTAAGGTTCTGAAACTTATGTGTCCTAACCTTGTGTGCCACTTCCATGTCTGATCTTCCGGTCTCATATTCAGACACAATGGCCTTCCAATCATGAGACTTATCTTGTAGAGTCTATTCTGCGAGCGTGGGACTCTAACTAAAAGTCTTCCACTTGGGTCATGAACTGTTAGATAATCTTTTCGCATTCTAACATCACATCCAACTTCTGTAGCTTGTCCTAGACTCAGGATGTTGCTCTTTAAGTTCGGAATGTAGTAGATGTTTTTGACGAGCTTCTGTTCTCCGTTCTTTCTTTGAAATAGTATTGATCCTTTCCCTTCAATCTCCACATAAGAACCATATCCAAATTTCACTTTTCCTTTGATTTTCTCGTTGAGTTCAGAGAAATAGTGTCTCTTACCAGTCATGTGATTGTTGGCTCCATTATCTAAATACCATATTCCTTCTTCTCCATCCTTTGATTCGTAGTTCTTTGGTATTAGTTTCCCTTCGTTTAAGAATACAACTTCGTGCATGAAAAGAGCTGTATCTGCTTCCCTTGTTTCATTCTTGTTTGCTTCTTCCATCTTTTGTATTCTTTCAGGGCATACGGAGGAGAAGTGTCCTGGTTTATCACATCTGTAACAAATAATGTTTGATCTATCCTTCTTTTCTTTCCCTTGGTTTTGATCATTCTGACTTGTTGTTCTATCTTGTGAGTTAAACCTTCCTCCCCTTCCTCGGCCTCTGTTTACTCTACCACCTCTTCCACGACCTCTACCTCTTGTCGCAGAGTTCTGTTGGTAAGAGTTTGTGTACAAGAGTTTTCCTTGAGTTTCTCCATTGTTTTCTTCATCAAGGATTCTCTCTTCATATGCTTGCAATCTTCCAATTATATCTTCATAGCTAGTCTTCTTTAAATCTAAGACTTGTTCGAGAGAAGCTATGATATGAATATACTTGGATCTTGGTACTATTGAGAAACTTCTTTACCAGTTTATCTTCATCAATGGATTGTCCAAGTGACGCAGCTTTTGAGGCTATCTCTGATAGCTTTCCTTCAAAGCTATCAATAGTATCGGTGTCTTTCATCTTCACTCTTTCAAATTCAGACATTAAGGTTTGCAGACGGGCTTCTTTAACTCGATCAGCTCTGAGATTACGTGCCTTTATTGCATCCCAAATTTTCTTTGAAGTTTCCTGTTCACCAACTTGTAGAACAAGACATTCTGGTATTGCTTGAAAGAGTAATCCAATGGAAACATTGTTTTTGCCTGGGTCCAATGTACCAGGATCAATTGTTTCCCAAACTTTGTAGATTTTCATCAGTACCTTCATTCTCATGGCCCATACTATGTAGTTTGTGGAGTTGAGGATTGGAACTTGTATTGATGGTGGCGTGAACTGTTTTGCACCCACAATGGTGGTTTTGTTTTCCATGGCTCAGAAAACAAGCTCTGATACCAATTAATGGCAACTGCAAGATGAAACTTAGCTTATATAAAGACAACTCTCTTTATTGATGTTTAGAAAATCTCTCAAAACTAAACACAAGCTCTAATCTTGCTCATATGATCAACCACAACTTTGGTGATCATATATATATAGAACTATGAATTCCTTTTCCTAGTCCTATTACCTTATTACATGTATTTCCTTTTCTTCAAACTAGATGACTTCTAATTCCCTTAGGATTACATCAATTTCCTAATCTTGTCCTAACCAGCTTGTTAGTGACTTATATGTTGAAGTTTAACCAACATTCATATCACGACAGAACAGACAGGTTCACTTGTTATGTATGGATCCTAGTCCATCATCATCTATGATCTCAACATGTATCAATAGCCTAAACAGATTCACTCACTATTATGTACCCCATCTACCGTCCATGATCAATGACTCATTCACTGTTATACACCTCACCAATCGTTCATGATCAATGACTACTCGGACAAATAATTTATCTTAATTGATGCAATGTTTTTTCTAATGAAATGGTATGTAAATTAGATGGAGCGATGAACCTAGTGTTGATTTGCAACATTCGAGTACCCTAGAGCACGTATTCGATATTGTGCAAACCTGGTTTCTTCTCTTCAAATATGTTAAGAACAGAAAAAAGAAGCATTAAATGGCGGTAGAGAAGAATCCACTGCATAAAATTCAGTTCATGTGACATTATGTCTAAGCTAATTGCCTCATTAAAAACCTTGTCATGAAATCCCAAAGGGACAAAACCTGATCGAAGGGAAAAAGAGTACAATTGTGAGTAAACTTAGTACAAAGATGGACGTGTATATGTTGCCTCATTAAAACCTTAACCAGGAAAACCCAGTGGGAAAAACCTTGATGAAGGAAAAAGAGTACAACGTGATAATCCAGTAAAATACCTTATAATTTGATACTCCCCCTGATAAGTACTTTTGTTAAATCTGGGCAAGCAAATCTTCGAGTCGAGATTTCCCAATTTCGATGAACGAATTTCTTGAGCGCTGGAGATAGCAATGCTTTCATGAGAAATTTGCCAGTTGATGAATTCTTCTTTTGTGTTAGTGTTCTAATACTAGGTTCTCGAGTCTTCATGCTTCTTCGAATACATTGAGGACTTGCTTCTTGGATTGCTAGCTTCTCGAAGATGATTTGCAGAAATAGTTGATGTATTTTCTTCAGCAAAGTGCCAATATGCATTTACAGTACCATAGGTATACAAAATTTGTAGTCATACCTTATATGGATCAGAATTACATCCAAATTTATAGGAGATAGTTAAGTTGATGTGGTCTAACAAAATGACCTAGTTAATGGTGGGAATCCACCAAATAACTGAAATCTATACAACTCCCTCTTGGATGACCACCATGTTGAATTAAACTGCCTCTCTAAAACCTCGCCAGTAAAACCCAATGGGAAAAAACTTGGACAAAGGAAAAAGAGCACAAATATCAATATTTTGAAATAAAATAAAATAAATGTCATGTTGCCTCGTTAAAACCTTGTCAGAAAAACTACATGGGACAAAATCTGAAACGAAGGAAAAAGAGTACAACTTTTGAAGATTTATGGATGCTAACTCAACTATATGAGTATTACTGAAAAATGAGCATCAAAATCATAACTTTAGTCTGTCTCAAAAACGAGTTTAAGCTAGCATAATTCTTACTGCAGATTTAAGAAAGAAAGAAAATATAATTTATGCTGCTAAAGCGTGGATTTTAGTATTTTTATGGACTCTTCAAGAGACCTATGAAATTGACATAATCAACTAATTAATCCGGATTGTTGGTCTTTTACCAAATTTAAAAAAAACACACATAAAGGATTGTTAAACCTGATATAATCGAGTCAGCTGGCTGTCTGAATATAATTTGAATCTTACAAGGATTACAAATATGAATATGTTCTCTGGATACATACGAGTCATTTAAAGACTACCACGCCAAATACATCATATAAAGAGAACAATTATTAAACCAATCCTGGGGTTTGAGAAAAAATAAAACCCTTAAATCGTTTTTGCAACGAAAATATTTCTCGTATAACACATTATGACTTCACTAGCCTGTAATTAATAGGCTTGGCATTTTTAAGGTATTAAGTCATGGATCCAAAATTGCATCAATCGAGAAATTAATCCAACCTAACTTGGATTATATGCCAACCAATCACGTATGTCGATATTTCTTTGCAGAGGGGTTAACAATCACCATATTTTATTATTTCAGTAGCTACTACAAATGAATATTCGACAATATTTAGCTTATCACGATCCCACGAAAATTTTTATAGAATTACTGATATCAGTGCCCGAGGGCAATATAATCTCCCCATCTTCCATTGAGGAGATACAAATTATAAGAATGTGGATCTTGTTTTGATAGACTCTATCGAAGTACTATCTGTAGATTATTCTATAATGCTACTTTTTGCTATATGTGACTGGATTTCCCTTTCAAGAGGCAAAAGCTTATATAAAAGCAAAATGAGACATTTCGCACCAATTGATAGTAACATCCTTTTTCGATTTGATCATGTTGGAAGAGCAAGATATAACATTTAAGTTAATTAACACAAGCTTCTGATAGTACATCTCTCCCCCTGATCATGGTGGAAATTTTCATCTCATATACGAAAATACATTATGTAGAGTATTATCCGATTAAATCAAGGACATATACTCATAATATATTCTGGATTTTAAGAATAGTACCAGTAGGACTGTAGATAATGACTCCAAAATCCATAAAAATAAAAAATTACCCTCAAAAACTGTAGTCTACTTGACACACAAATTTAACATCCACCATGGATTTTAATGGTTACAACCAAAAGCATATAAAATCTGCTAATAAATCTCCAATGACCTATAGTGCCGACGAGATATTTCATATACCTAATAATGAAATTATAGACACTTTATTTCATCAAAACAACTAATTTTAAGATCATTATATACAGTCAGTACAAGGACTAATGATTTAGGGTAACAAGACGGCTGCGCACCCATTCATCTTCAGTGTCCGGCCCATTCCAACTACAAGTGGAACGGTTTCAAATTCTGAAGATTTACCATGAGGAGAAAAAAATGCTTAATATCCCTTAATAATGCAGCAATTCTTCTTTTTTTTTGCAATTGTTAATATCATAACAACGATATACAATATTCGTAGTACCGAATAGACTACCAATTCCAATTGGTTTATATGGAGAAATAAAGAAAACAAAGAAATACTTTTTGGTCGATAAAGATTTCTCCGGAGGAATAGAAATCAAAAACTAAAATTGTCTAAAAATACTTAGAATTCCAATTTTACATCTCATTGGAGAAAACTAATATCGATTGATAAAACGATATACCAAAATCGTACCGACGATTGTAAAAAAAAAGTCGTTTGATATGGAAAATCCATTGTGTGGTAAAAGAATGATTTTTTTAAAGAATAGAAACTAAATACGAATCACATGATCATTGTCCAATGAACAAAGATACCAATATTAACTGGCCGGAGATTTTTCAACCATGCACCTGATTGGTTACAGTTTCATTAAATAAATAGATATTGTAAACCATCTTTCGATGGATTTTATTTTCTTTCTCTATATGAAAAATATTAAAGAGAAGGGAAATCAAACTTATTTGCAAAGTTGATCACCAAAAATAATATTATGACCATAATTATTTAACCCATACTTTAAGGGGGGAAATACCATGTAAGAAAAGTAAAGAAAATTTATTTACCATCATGCGCGTTAAGCACATAAAATACTAGAACCTAAATCCAAATAAAGCACTTGTGCGTAAGTAAACCATCACCGTTCAACACGTTGGTGGCTTACGGAGCTGTCCATTTTCTATTCTTTCTTCTTTTTTTAACTGAAAATGACAAATTTATAAAAAAAAAAATCTCTTGTCACCAAAAAAAGTGACAAAGAGATCAAAAGAGATTACAAGTTTATGGAAACTACAACATCCCAATTATAAATCAAAGTTGCTATATCTAAATCAACAAAAATATCAGAATCTCTAGCCCAATTGAACATCAAACACTTTACATAATCAATAATTTGATATTTGCATTTTGAAATATTATTGTACAACCTATTGTTTCTTTCTCCTCATAAATACCACCAAATAGCAAATGGTAAAAGGCTCCAAATATTCTTTATTCTCACTGAACTTCTCTTACTCCCCCACTCCCATAAAGTATTTCTAACATTATTAGTGAAAACCCATTTCAGGCCAAAACTATCCAGGAAATAAGACCACACTTCATATGTAAAACTACAATGAAGAAAAAGATGTTCATTTGTTTCTGTAGTAGAACCACACAACAAACAATTTTGATCTTGAACCAAACCTGCATTGTATAAGAAATTCAAAGTAGGAGCAGCACTGTAACAAAGCGACCAAACAAGGAAAGGTACCTTTAGGGGAACTTTAGAAATCCATAATTGCTTATCTGGAAATCTTAAGAGCCCATATGTTTCCAAGGAATCATAAGCATTAGAAACAGAAAAACTTTCACCTGTTAGCCATTTTCTGTCATCTTCTGCATCAGTGAATAAATCAGCAGGGTCACCAATAAGTTGAAGAAGGTGAGCAACCTCAACAATCTATTGTTCAGTAAGACTTTTTGTAAAGCAAAAATCCCAAGCACCTGCAGCAGATATCATATCCTTTACCACCACATTCTTCTTTCTAGATATCTTATAGAGAGAAGTGAAAGATTGTTTTAAGGGTTGTTCACCAGCCCAGATATCATCCCAGAAATACACAGCAGCACCATTTCTCACTCTCAGTTTAGTATTGGATTGCACATAATCTTTAGATTTCAGAATCCCAGCCCATAGGCTATAACAAATTGAATTATTAGTATGATTTGGGAAGAAATCCCAAGCGACCAAACTTTTGATAAATTATTTTCTATTGTTGCGTTAGGTACAAAACCCTTAAGTGATTTTTCTTTTTGTAAGTTAAGTGCATTCCAAAAGAACTAACTCAGGGAGTTAGTAACCCTTACATTTCCGAGAGTAGAGCCATCGAATGTTGAGTTGTTGGAAAACCACTCTAACATTTGATTTATCTACTTCTAAAGCAGATTGAATACAGGAAGGGGGAACATTCTCCCAGTTAAGGACATTGCTAAAAGATTTGGCTTCCTTTGCCAATAAATCTGCCATATTGTTTGTTGTTCTTGAGGCAAAATTAAAAGCCAAAAAAATCTGGCATGAATTGAAAGTGTTTTTAACTTCATCCAAAATAGACTGATTCTGCCATTCCAATTGAGATTCTCTTCCATTCAGGTAATCAAAGAGATTTTTGCAGTCGCCTTCTACTGAGAAGTTTGACAGTCCTTCCTCAGATGCCCATTGCGCTCCTTGAATTAATTCTAAGGCTTCCGCTTCTTCAGAGGTAGAGGCTGTGAATGGTCCTGCTCTGCCAATCTTGAAGTCCCCTGCATCATTACTTAAAATTAAAGAAAAACCTGCAGGAAAATTCAAGGAAATCCAGGATGCATCTATGTTAATTTTAAGTTGAGCTTTCCTAGGGGGTATCCAACCATGTTTCTTAGTTTTGTTTAGAGGAGAGAGACTTGACGGGATATCATCCTTGTACCAGTAATCTAGGTATCTTTGTATTTCTAAGCCTAATTGGGCACTAGTCTGTTGTTTTTGTTCAAAGACTCTATTACATCTTTCTTTCCAAATAAACCATGCTTTTGTCAAGATGATTTCTACAGGAAATTTAGGATATTTTTTTCCTATCCAAGCCTTGCAGATATCTAGAAAAGATGTAGAACTATGTATGTTATGAATCACAGGGGAAGGTGCTGCAGCCCATACAGATTTGGCATAAGGACAAGATATGAACAAATGTTCTACAGATTCTATCGCATTGCAACCGAAAGAGCAATTAGGTTGAATATCTTCCATAAATGCAGATAGTTTCAAATTTGTAGAGAGAGCATCATGTAGACATTTCCAAATAAAGATTTTAATTCTTTGTGAAACTTTAAGTTCCCATAAGCTTTTCCAAAAGGAATCCGGCTGACTTACATTGTAGTGGTTCACTGTTCTTTCAGTGAGCTAATTGTACATGGATTTCACTGTAAAAACCCCAGATTTTGTGAGCAGCCATCTAAGAGTATCAGGTTTATCAATGGCTCTTCTAATACTGATAATTTTCCTAGCAATATAATCAGGAAACATTTCAAAGATTAAGGTTAAGTTCCACTTCTTAGTGAGAGGATCAATCAGGTCCTTCATAATTGTTAATTGTGAGTTACTAGATGTTCTAAAGCTACTTAGATTGTATTCCAAATTCATTATCCATTTATCAGTCCAGATATTAGTACTAATTCTATCTCCAATTTTCCAAATGTTGTATTGTTCAATAAGATGTATGCCTTTGCTACCACTTTAATTCATATGTGATATATACAACAAGGATTCAAGTGATCCAGTATGGACACTGTAGTGCTTTTGTCAAGATTGGTTCACGGTGTTCACCTAGAATAAGCGAACAAAAACTTAGTTATAATCCCTTTAATAAAAAAGAGAACAAAATATCAAATCAAACCAAAAGAAAGAGTTAGATATAGATTGTAGTTGTTGTTCTTTTGCTTATATTGGCAGAACGATGTGCGTGATAACGTATTGTAAAATAGAGAAAAAGAGAATGAGACACAAAATAGAGAGAAGGAGAAGGAAGAAATTCTATTAATCAGTGTATTAGACAAATATTAAAGACTCTATTATAGGGCTAGACACAAGGGCATACCAGTAATAAACGAGATTCACCCTACATATTCTTAACATAATTACACGTTTATAACAAGAGAAGATTTTTCCTTTTCCCTTATAATTAGGAAAATTGGTTAAAGACTAAGATAGAGGATGTCTTCCCACCGTGCCACGTATGAAGCTGACCACGTGACCATTGGAGAAGTCCACATCATATTTTTTTCTCTGAATTTAAACTAAAAGTAATAAATAAGACCTTGAGTATTGGAGATAAAATTTAGCTAGGAAGTTTGATCTTTAACTTTTTTTGTTATGTAGAAATGACCGACAACCAAAAAGTGTAAATAAGACCTCCACATAGGATGACCTTGACCTCTAGCATGGAGATGCTCCTAAAAAGAAATTTGAAAAAACTTCTCTTTCTCCCTTATTCAGTCACTTCTTTTTATTTTTCTCTCTCGGTTGTTTTTATTTTTTCTCTCATTTGGAAGTAATGAAAAATACTATAAAAATTAGATATCTCTCGAATTATAAGTCGGAAATTAAATTATTATTTTTATATCTAGAAAGCTCTCTACAAAATCTATGCAATGAGTGCCAATTTTATTATGTTTCGAAGCTTTAATCTTCACGGGTATTGGTAATGCTACTTAATATTTAAGAATGAACATCATTTATATAGTATTTTAATCTAGTGGTTCATTTTGTAATGGACTCATACGATAGTTTATTTTGTGGAATGGAATCATACGGTAACTCATTTTGTAAAAAGAACTTGTACGATAGTTTGTATTGTATAATGAACTCGTATTGTCAGATGGAAGGGTGGTCGTTGATTGTTGCAACCCTTCGTTTTGGCAGCAGCGACATGTAACGAGGCCGGCATGGCTTTTTCATGGAAACGTGGCCAAGCTAGGATTTTGGCATAGATAGGCGCGGCCAAAAACTAGGGTTTGGCATCAGTTTGGGCGCGGCCAAAATTAGGGCTTGGCGTTGGGCCAAAGGTTACCACGCGTTAGCTGGCGACATTGGACGACTAAGATCTGCATTCCAGATGGAAGGGTGGTCGTTGATCGTTGCAACCCTTCTTTTTGGCAGCTAGCGGCATGAAGGCGTGGCCGACATGGCTTTGGAACGGTTTAGAAGTGACCAAGCTAGGATTTCGGCATTGTTAGGCGCGACCAAAAACTAGGGTTTGGCATTAGTTTGGGTGCGGCCAAATTTGGGGCTTGGAATTGGGCCAAAGGTTACCACGCATTAGCTGGCGATCATGGACGGCTAAGATCTACATCTCAGATGGAAGGGTGGTCGTTGATCGTTGCAGCCCTTCGTTTTGGAAGCCAGCGGCAAGTAGCGGGGTCAGCATGGCTTTGGCACGTTTTAGGTGTCACCAAGCTAGGATTTTTGCATAGTTAGGCACGGCCAAAAAACTAGGGCTTTGGCATAGCTTGGGCGCGACAAAAATTAGGGCTTGGTGTTGTGCCAAAGGTTACCACGCGTTGGTTGGCGACCTTAGACGGCTAAGATCTGCATCTTAGATGGAAGGGTTGCCATTGATCGTTGCAACCCTTCGTTTTGGCAGCCAGCAACATGTAACGGGGCCGGCATGGCTTTGGCATGGAAACGTGGATGACATGATTTGCCATCGGCATGGTGGCGCGGCTAGCATGGATAGCATGCCTTGGCGCGGTGACGTGGCTGTCATGGTTTGCCATTGGCACGGTGGTGCGGCTGGCATGGTTGGCATGCCTTGGCGCGAACACGTGGCTGGCATGGTTGGCATGCCTTGGCGTGGAGACGTGGCTTGCATGGTTTGCCATTGGCACGGTGGTGCGACTGGCATGGTTGGCATGCCTTGGCGCGGAGACGTGGCTGGCATGGTTTGCCATTGGCGCGGTGGTGCCGCTGGCATGGTTGGCATGCCTTGGCGCGGAGACGTGGCTGGCATGGCTTGCCATTGGCACGGTGGTGCGGCTAGCATGGTTGGCATGCCTTGGCGCGGAGATGTGGCTGGCATGGCATTCCATTTGCACATGTGGTGCGGCTGGCATGGTTGGCATGCCTTCGCGCTGAGACGTGGCTGGCATGTCTTTCCATTGGAACGGTGGTACGACTGGCATGGTGGCATGCCTTGCCATTGGCACGGTGGTGTGGCTGGCATGGTTTGCCATTGGCACGGTGGTGCGGCTGGCATAGCTTGCCATTGGCACGGTGGTGTGGCTGGCATGGTTTTCCATTGGCACGGTGGTGCGGCTAGCATGGTTGGCATGCCTTGGCGCGGAGACGTGGCTGACATGGTTTTCCATTGGCACGGTGGGGCGGCTGGCATGGTTGGAATGCCTTGGCGCGGAGATGTGGCTTGCATGGCATGCCATTGGCACATGTGGTGCTGCTGGCATGGCTTGCCATTGGCACGGTGGTGCGGCTGGCATGGGTGGCATGCCTTGACGCAGAGACGTGGCTAGCATGGTTGGCATGCCTTGGCGCGGAGACGTGGCTGACATGGTTTTCCATTGGCACGGTGGGGCGGCTGGCATGGTTGGCATACCTTGGCGCTTAGATGTGGATGTCATGGTTTGCAATTGGCACGGTGGTGCGGCTAGCATGGTTGGCATACCTTGGCGTAGAGACGTGGCTGGCACGGCTTGCCATTGGCACGGTGGGGTGGCTGGCATGGTTGGCATGCCTTGACGCAGAGATGTGGCTGGCACGGCATGCCATTGGCACATGTAGCATGAGAATTAGGGTTTGGCATAGATGATGTCGGTCAATGATAAGGGTTCTTCTGTGGAACATGACACATGTATATAAAAAAAAGGTACCATGGTTTTTCTTATGTATGCATGATGATTGGTTCAATAAATGCGCTAATGGTCATAGTGACGTAATGTCAGATGTGCGGTTTTACGATTTTAACCCTAAGCTAAACACCTCCATCAACATTAAGTCCCCTGCTTAGCTCGGAACAGGAGCATTGTTGAGAGGTAAACATAAGATAGTGACAGACAAGGACAAAATCAAAATGACCAGTCGTGAAAGAAATGGTGAAGAAGACCCGGTTAAGCTTTTTCGAGAGGTAAGGAGAGTTCGTGATTCTCGTGTTGGCGGCCTTGCATAAATTCTACTAGTGGTGTTGCTGGACAAACCGTGAAGTGGCGAGGTGTAGACTGTCGGATTGGCTTAAGAGCCGTAAGCATTGTGCAGCTTGGAATTGAAGCCGCCAGGTGTAGTATCGGTTCGGAACAGGGCCGTTACCTTAGACCTGGCGTGGGCACTGGCGTAGACGTGGACTGTTGATACTGTGAAGCTTGCCATGGCGGGTCCGGTTGCCTTTTTCTCTGCGTAGCTTGGATAGGAAATCCTTTCCTGGTTCGAATTCCAAAGCGTCATGCCCTCGTGTTTCCTTTATTTACCTTCCATTGGGGTTTTGGCGAGAGGCTTCGTTTAAGGCTGATTTTCTGGCCGCAATGTAGTCATATTTTGTCTACTCGGCCCCATTTCTGTTTCTTCTCTTAGGGTTTCCGCAACATTCATGCCGTTGAAGTTGCATCGTCTTTCCCGTTTCAAAACAAATATATTCTTTTGTTGAGTCCATATCTTTTTATCAAGTCAATCAGAAGTGAATCATCCTCGATCCAGCTAGATTCTTCGGTCAAGCGTGTGAGGCCTGACTCTTGCAATGATTCCCCTACCCGGATCATCCGAGTCAAGAAGATTATACCGGTATGCTTCCATTGATCAATAAATGTTTCATTGTTTGCTGAAAGATGACAAAATTTCTTTTTCTGTGCAGAGATATCATGTCGGAGCATGTGTCACCGTCGTTGATGAGGAAGACTTGGTTACCCCCCTTTCTTTGAGCCCGATCCTGCCAACCGCTGCAGATCTGGAAAATGCTGATTTAGGAATTTCTTGTTACGAGTATCCCAATGCAGGTTTGTCGTTCGGAATCCGCATGAAGTGCTTATCTTCTAACCACCGGAACGTTGGTGGGTTTCTGGTGCAGAAGGAATTCGTGACTCTTTATACAAAGATATGGAGGAGATATGGCCACATCGCCACCAGGAGTGTGGTGTAATATTGCTCGTCTGCCTTGGTTTCTACAGTGAATTGTCTCTTGCCCATGGTCACTGAAATGGAAAATATGTCCATCTGCGCCGTCGTGGAATCAACTATTCAAAAGTGGGAGAACATTGTGTCTACCTGTGAATCTCTGAAGTTCAACGTGATTTGGTTGCGGCATCGTCTTGATATTGTGAAGGTCGATAGAGCCGGTATTCTTGCTGATGTGGTCCCTGCCACAAAGGCTATTTTGGAAGAGGAGAAGGCGCTGGCCATGGAGTTACAGAAGGTGGAAGAGTCAATCCGGAACTTGAAGAGTAGAACCGAAAGGTATCAAAATCGGTTGAAGATGATGCTTTCGAGGAATTACAATCTGTTGGATGGGCTTTTATGAGTTATGTAGTTGCGAGATGTTTGGTTTCTTTCTGGGTCTCGAGCGTGTATTTTTCTCTTCTTTTTTTTATCGATTTTTTGAAAGAATGAGAGAATTTTTATTGATTTGCTTCAATTAAACAAAAGGAAAGGAACTTGATAACTGAGATATGGAAGGAAAGTGGAATGATTCCTGGCTATCTGCGCTTATGATATGGCGAGGCGCGAGGTGGTGGTCAGGAGTAGTATGCCTTGAGCCACTTTCCCTTGATGACGGCTTCCAGTTTTCCCCCGTATTCTTTAATGACCTTGCATTACCCACTGTTGTACGCTTTCGTGACTATATAAGGCCCTTCCCACTTTGGGGAGAATTTTGGTGCGGACGCGTCTTGCTGGATGTGTTTGGAAGTCTTCAATACTAAGTATCCCACTTGAAAAACCCGAAGCTTCATGTTTTTGTTATATTCTCTGGAAACCCTATTTTTGTATGCTTGTGCATGCTCTTTCGCTTTGGATCTTTTGGAATCCACAATGTCCAATTCTACTACCCTGGCGTTCAATTCTTCAGCTTCATTCCATCGAACTCTGCCTGCTTCGGCAATCCTAGCTGATGGGATTTTAACCTCTACTGGGAGGATGGTGTTCGCTCCTTAGACGAGGGAGTATGGAGAGGCGCCAGTGGAACTCCTCGGTGACGTCCGATACGCCCAGAATGCCATTGGCAATTGTTCGTGCCATGTCCGAGGATTATCGTGCACTGTCCGACTGACGATTCAGATCAAAGTTTTGTTAGTGCTTTCAGCCTGTCCGTTTCCTTGGGGATAGTATACGGTGGGGAAAACTTGCTTAATTCCATATTCTTCAAGTAATTCCTGCACTTGCTTGTTCGCGAAAAGAGTGTTATTGTCGGTGATGACATGTTTAGGCACGCTAAATCGGCAGATAATGTACTCCTTAATAAATGTCGCGATTGTGGCTCCGTTAGTTCCTCGTAGAGGTATGGCTTCGACCCATTTGGTGAAATATTCAGTTGCCGTTATCATGTACTTGTGATGCTTTGAGGACGGCGGGTTGATCTTTACAATGATATCGAGTCCCCAGCTGTAAAATGGCCAGGGACTGCTGATTGAATGTAGAGGAGTCGACGGTACATGAATAAGGTTTCCGTGGATTTGGAATTTCTGGCACCTCTGAACAAAAATGGCTGCATCATCCTCCATGGTCGGCCAGTAATATTTCTCGTGTATCTGAAGAAATAACTTCCGTTTTCCTTGGTGTTCGCCTTCGTGCATTTCTTTCAGCATGATTTGGATTTCCATCTCGTTCAAACACCGTAGAAAACTTCCTCCAAAGATTTTACGATATAAGACTCCTTCGTGGAATACGAATCTCTTGGACCTTTGGTTTACCTTGGCTGCGCATTTCTTGTTGGTGGGGAGTACGCCGTCGCGAAGGTAACTGATGTATGGCTCCTGCCAGTCCCCGGCGTGACCAATGTTGAAGACTTCCAATTGATGCGGCGACGCTTGACAGTTGGAACAGGTTTTTTGAAGTAACCGAGATTGAGCCTCCATTTATGGCCAGTAGTAGCCAAGGCGTTGAAAACGGCGATAGAATGTTACCACTAATGTTAGCCCGCAAACTTCTCCGTGGACGCGGTTGAGTTTTTTTTGCGCCTCTTCCTCTCCGAGGCATCTTGACAAGGAACCATCTGGGTTTCGGTAGTACAACACTCCTCGGAGCATGAAGAAATTTTGTAATGTTTTGAGGCTGACCTTTCTCTGGGAAAGCGAGCTATTAAGCTCTTGAATAATCGGTGTTCTCCAGTCGCCAGCTTCAGCCTCTTCGGGTTGTGAAAGCCATGTTGAAGCCACGGTTTGTCTCTTCACTGTCATGATTTCCTCAAAACCTTCGAATTGCAGTTTCCATGCTAGTGCGGCTAGGCAATCAACATGTTGGTTGGCGCGGCGCCCAACATGCGTTATAGTCGCGTCGACAAAGTAATTTAGTAGTTTTTGTGCCTCAGCTCTATACGGGGCCAAGGTTATTTCCTTCAGTGTGTATACTTAATTCACCTAGTTGACAAGTAATTTAGAGTCCCCTCTTATTTCTAGACGCGTGTCTCCAGCATGTTTAGCCAATGATAGTCCGATGAGAAAGGCTTCATATTCTGCTGAATTGTTGGTGCAAGGGAAGTCTAACTTGAAGGTGTGCGAGGAAACTTCACCGGCTGGGGATACTAGAACCACACCTGCTCCCCCGGTACCGTTGTTAGGGGTGGCGGAGCCGTCAAAAAATAGTAGCCATGTTTCTTCTTGGATGAAAGAGATTTCCGGAAAATCTCCAGGGAGGTCCTCGTGTAGCGTTGTGGTATTCTCTCCGGAAACGCTGCTAGCAAGTCCGCAACTGCTTGCCCTTTGATTTCTATAGAGAAGCACATGTTATGTCGAATTATGACATTTGGAGGAGCCATTTGGCTGGCCTCCCTATCAGGGCCGGTTTTGAGAGGAGGAACTTCACAGGATCGGACGTAGATATCAGTACCACTTTGTTGGAAAGCAGGTAATGTCTGACTTATGGATGGAGTGGATCAGGGCCAAGTACTCCTTTTATGCTTTGGTATATCTGAGCTCGGTACCTCTTAAAGTTCGAATGAAGTAGTATATGGGATTCTCAATCCCTTCGTCATCTTCCTGGGCAAAGAGAGCTCCGATAGCAGTGTCACTAAAAGCAGTGTATAGTTGCGACGGTTTTCCTTGTATGGGAGATCTCATGATGGCTGGGGAAGACATGTTTGTTGAATCTTCCGAAACACCTCCTTTTGTAGCGCGGTCCAGAGAAAGCTCGCTCCTTTCTTCAGTAAGGGGGTAAACGAAGCAACGAGTTGAGCCAATCCAGGTATAAAGCGGCGAATGTAATTTATTTTACCCATGAAACTTTGGAGTTCTTTCACAGTTTTCGATGGTGGCATTGTGAGGATGGATTGGGTTTTGATTGGGTCGACTTTAATTACCTCGGAGGTTACCTGGAAACATAGGAACTTTCCCGAAGAGACACCAAAAGCACACTTCAATGGGTTCATCTTCAGTTTGTACTCGCGACATCTTTCAAACACCTGCCACATAATCTCCGCATGGGCCTTCCGAGTCTTTGATTTAATCACTATGTCATCTACATAATATTCGACTTGATTGTGCATCATGTCGTGAAAAATGGTGGTCATGGCGCGTTGGTATGTGGCCCCGGCATTTTTCAAACCGAAGGGAATCACAGTGTAGTAAAAGTTTCCGAGAGGAGTTCGAAAAGCCGTCTTACTTGCGTCGTGTTCGTACATCTTTTTTTGATTGTAGCCGCTGTATCAATCCATGAAAGAGAACATACCATGTCCACTGGTGGCGTCTACCAGCATGTCAATGTTGGGAAGTGGAAAGTCATCTTTAGGGAAACATTTGTTCAGATCTCTAAAATCGACACAACACCTGATCTGGCCGTTCTTCTTTTTTACCGGAACTACGTTGGCCAACCAAGTAGGGTGGTGAATCTGTTTGATGAAACCAACCGCCAGTAGCTTTTGAATCTCTATCTTAATATGTTCTTCCACATCGTGCCGGAATTGTCTCGGGGTTTGCTTGATCGGTTTGGATCCGGGTATCACGTGTAGATGGTGAGTGACTAGCTTCTCGTCTAGGCCAGGCATTTCCTCGTATTTCCATGCGAATACGTCTTGATATTCCTTGAGAAGGTCTACCAACTTTGCGCGTTCTTCTGCGCACAGAGTCGAGCTGATCGAGATGAGTCGCGGAGATTCCTCACTCCCGAAATTAACAACCTCAAGTTCGTCCATGGTAGAGTTGGTTCCGTCTTGTAGCTGTCGTGACGCATCAGGTACTTCCTCTTGCGGATCGTTACCGTGTTTGCATTCCATTGGACGGAGAGACTGTGTGGTAGTCTCTCCTGTTAATTGCTAACAACGGCGCTGATATACAGTTTTCCCTTTTTCATCATGACTCATGATAAAAGCCCGTTCTCGCTTGGTACGGGCGCGAGCCAAACTCCGGTTTGGCGGGTGGAGGCTGGCGCGTCTCTCTTCCGAAGGGGTGATATGAGACCGGGTTTCTCCGCGAAACGGTGTAATCCTATCGCTTTCTTCAATTGACGCCCACTTTGGCAGTGGAGTGTGGTGAGTTTTGTTGGTTGTGGCCTGCGGGCTCTTTCTTGGCTCAAACATCTTCATGCCACAGATCGGCGTGTAGGGAGATAATGATGCAGCGATTCGGACGAATTCTCCGTTTAGCATGGTTTTCAGGCACTGGTGATATGTCGAAGGAATGATTCTGTTGTCATGGAGCCATGGTCTTCCCAGTATCATGTAGTAATCTGGCTCCTTTTCAATTACCTCGAACCTCACCTTTGACTGGACTAGTCCTAATGATAGATTCAGGTTGATGTATCCATACATGCTGGTTTGGTTGCCTTCGAAATCGGTCATTGTAGTGGACTCTCGCACGACTTCGTTTTGGCCTTACCCTGGCCGTTCTGAGCGTCCTGAGGGTAACAACGTTGGAGGATGCTCCTGTGTCGATGAGATCCCTTTTGAATTCCACATCCTTGATACGGGCCGTGACGTGTAAGGCCCGGTTATGTCCTTCTTCTGCCATCATGTCGTCGTCGGTAAACGTGACATTGTTGATGGAAATCTCTGGCATTCTTGATGTTTCCAAACGTGAAAGAACCAGGGATGTGTTTAATGTTATTCGATTGATAGCGGTGAACGTCTCCGTCCGTTGATCTTTTGAAATATATAAGAGTTCACATAAACTTTCCACCAATGAGGCCGCTTCCTGGCCTACTGGTTTCTGATTGATAGTGAAGCTGTTGACTTGGGAGTGATCGTCTGGGACGTTAGTCCCCAGTCCTGGAGTTTCCATGGTAGGTGGATCGTTCAACTCTGACGTTAAGTTTATAAGGAAGTCCAATATGATGTTAATTGCTTCTTTCATTAGATCCATGTTCCTGTGTGGATCTCCTGAATCCACGCCAAGTCAGTCATCCTTGGAATTTTGTTCGTCAACTGCGTTGTTGGATGCTGTGTTGGGAGAGGAAACATTGCCATTCACCCGAGTGGAACTTGAGGACACTAATTCAGCCCTAAAACCGACCATCTTCCTGAGTTAGAAAAGCGTATTCTGAAATTGGTATTGCAACCGAGAGATTAACCTCCCACTGTGATCGCCAACTGTTTGAGAGTGAAAACAGTTTCTGCTGGTTTCAGTAATTTCGTGTGATGTGGGTGAGAAACAAGTCTAAACCCTAAACAATGTAATGCAAGGGAGTACTTTAGATTCGAGAGATCAATTTGTACAAGTCCGGCCTAAAACAAGAAATGGCCGTTCCAGACTTGCTTCAGTCACAAGATGGAGGAGAAGGGTTGGTTTTAGGGAGGGAAGCGAAGAGAGTGTTGAGACCAGGATAGTTGATTCTGGAAGAGTAGTGGTTTGACGACTTGTATCAGAAAGTGGAAAGCTAACATATGGAAAGCTAACAAATATTTTCTGAGTGTTGTATGCTCCTGACCAGAACTTGTTGTTCGGTGGAAATAGGTAAGACTTATTTATACAAGTCGAAGTGAAACGTACTCTGGCCTCGTAAGAAATAGAAACGGATGAGTAAATGGGAGGAGGTGGTAACCCGTAATGCCTGGAATTGATGTTCCATAATTAAGGAAAGCGTTTCACCATTACTCCCTGTATTTACTAACCGCCTCATCCTTATGACACTGTTTTGTAACGGGCGTAGTGTACGCCGCACGGTGTAAACCGCCAAACCAATACCCCAATGATCATCCCCCAGTTTGTGACATATGTTGATGTCTCGAGTGTTTTTGTGGAAAACATGCAACATGTTGCTGTTGTTTGGCAAGTTGATCTTGGGAGACTTGCCGGCTCGGTGGTGACCTTCGACGGTCGAGATTTTGCATCTTGAGAGGAAGGGTAGCCATTGATTATTACAACCCTTCGTTTGGTAGCCAGCGGCATGAAAGCGTGGACGACATGTCTTTAACATGGTTAGGCATGGCCAAGCTAGGATTTTGGCATAGTTTAGGCGCGGCCAAAAAACTAGGGTTTTGGCATTGTTTGGGTGCGACCAAAATTTGGGCTTGGCATCGGGCCAAAGGTGGCCATGCGTTAGCTGTTAACCTTGGACGGCTAAGATCTGCATCTTAGATGGAAAGGTGGACGTCGATTGTTGTAACCCTTCATTTTGGCAGCCAACGTCGTGAACGAAAGGCTGACACGATTTCGGTAGAGTGGTGCGGTTGGCATGGTTGGCATGCCTTGTCGCGGAGATGTGGCTGGCACGGCATGCGATTGGAACATGTGTCATGGTTGGCATGCCTTGTCGTGGAGATGTGGCTGGCACGGCATGCCATTGGCATATGTGGCATGGTTGGCATGCCTTGGCGTGGAGGTGTGCCTGGCACGACATGCCATTGGCACATGTGGCATGGTTGGCATGCCTTGGCCCAGAGAAGTTACACGACATGTCATTGGCACATGTGGTATGATGAGTGCTAAAAAGTGCATATTTCCATACCTCTTTTATTGGCATTTAACTCACCTTTTGTGCACTAACGCTCCATTTTATCCCATATTCTGTGTTTTCGTTTTTTTCAAGAATAAATATTTTTATTAATTAATTTTGTATTTTTAGGTTGTAAATAAAGTTTGGATGAATTACGGAGCAAAAAGAGCAGAAAAGTGGTGGAAGCCAAGAGGAATCACACAAGGAAGCCGCGAAGAATGTTGTGCGCAAGACCAAAAGGCTAGAACTGGGCTTGAAGAGGAAGAATTGTTCTTAAAGAAGATATGGGCTTGGCATACCCAAGGCCCAAAACCCTCACCCAAATCCATTTCCAATATCCATACCCCCTTCATCTTCAGCCGTCAGATTGGATCATCTCAGCATCCTACGGTCGCTTCATCATAGTGCATCAAAGTCTGAAGCTCCTGTCTAACACTACAGCACCTAACTCCATCTTGAGCCGTCAGTTTTGTTGTATCAGGCATCCGACGGTCGATACCAGACTCTTCACTTGTGTTAGATCAATCTATCATTTCCGCATCCCACGGCTCAGCTTTGCGTATCATCGAGACTTGATGAATCCGTTCAACACCTAAGCACCAAATACCTATACCCTAACCCAAACACACCTTAACCCTAAAACTATCGTCTTCTCCTTCTTCTCCCCCTTTCTTCTCCTCTGCAACTCCACGACCACCACCTGCTCCGCCACCAACTCCTTCTCAATCACCACAACCACCACCATCTCTTCTCAAATCATCATACACACTCGACCCATCACCTATATCACGTTATAATCTCTCTCAAACAACTAATTTCGCCTATTCTCTCACCACTGAACCCTAAGAGTGAGTTGGTGAAATTAGTTGATGATATAGATCAATTGGAGGCGTGGGAAGCATCAGAAGATCGTAAGGAAGCATGGGTGAGAGCTATCAAGAGTTTGCAGTGATTAGGTAAACCTAATTTCTATTTCTTATAAACCCTAATTTAATAATTTGGGGATAATTGGGGGAACATGATTGTACGTCTAATTGAAGCATGGGTTGATTGATTGGGTTGTTATCAGTAGGTTAGGTGAACCAATTTTGGGTTTAATTGTATTTTTTTACAAACCCTAATTTTGCTGTTAATTGGGGACTTTTTGGGATTTCCATTGTATGTATAAATAGGGGTCTTTAGGTGTTGTAATGGGATATGCCTGGGCTAGCCAGTGCTTCACCCAAGAGGACTGGAATAGCCAGTGCCTCAAGGGTTAGTTCTTAGTTTAAATTATTTTGTAAATTTCAATTGTATTTGTCCCATCCATGCTCTGATCTTGTTGTGCTTGAACTGTCTAGGATTGAATATCCTTTTAGGTTGTTAAAACACTAAGCAAGCTTCTCTGCGGGTAGTTGCAGTGTGAGAGCCCCAACTACTACTAGGATTAGATTCATCTTAGTGTTCTTAGTAATCTTTCTAGACCAACCCTTAGATGAACAGCCGGCTTTGAACCGCAACTGTCATCTAGTTATTCAGAGAGCCTAGAAGCTGACTGATAACTAACAAGGGACAAGAACATAGTTGGAGGACTTAGCTTAGGAAAAGGGTGGATTCAAGATCCTAGTCCCTTATATACTTCACTGCCTTTGTTTCTTTATCACTGCCTGTGTTACTGCCTTGGTTTCTTTGCCACTATCACTCTTTGTCACTCACTGTCACTGTCACCACATTTGCTTCTTACTCACTGTCATCACTTAGCTTAGCTAGAATAGCCTATAAAACTTCAACTTACACACCCTAATCCCTGTGGAAATGACCCTGCCTTGCACACTCACTACAACAGACCCTGTGCACTTGCAGGTATAACATGTAGGCCTTTCTGTCTCTCCTTATCCTTTGCTCTTGTTTCTTATACATTCCCTGGCCTACCAAGTTTTTGGCGCCGTTGCCGGGGACTGGTGCTGTGTAGTTGAAAAGAAAAAAAAAAATAGTGTACCTGTCTTAGTGTAACTTAGCCTGTTGTAGCTGTAACTTAGTGTTTTGCTGTTGTAACTTAGTATAACTATATTAGTGTAATAGTTTTAGTATAACTTAGCTATATTAGTATATCTGCATCTGTAACTTAGTGTAGCTCTTAGTGTAACTTAGATTTAGCTGTAACTGTAGTTCTGCATCTCCTGCATCCATATTTGCATCATTTAGCATCTGCATCTTAGCTGTAAGCATTGCATCCATTGCATCCATATCTGCATACCTGCATCATCTCTAGTTTGCATATTGTCATCATAACTTGCATCTGTCACTTGCATATCATTGCATGCCTGCATCTTCTCCATATCTGCATCTTGCATTTGCATCTGTGTTTGCATCCTTGCTCTTCAGCTTTGCTCATTGCCTGTAGCTTTGCCATGCCCTGTAAGCATGATGCTCTGCATCCTTGCTTCATCTGCAGCATTACCTTGTGTCCTAGCACCTATAGCATTGCCTTGTCTGAAACTTGCTGCCTGAGCATACTTCTTATTTTCTTGCTGTGCTGCTTGCCCTTTTTCCTCATTGCTTCTTGGCCTCACCCATTTGCTTCAAAGAGACTGATATTCTCTTTTGAGCCAACAGGTGCTGCTACAGCAAGCCTCTGGTGCTGCTGTTGTTTTCTGTGTTGCTGTTGTTGCTGTTGTTGCTGTCTTGCTGCCTCCTACTACTGCTGCTGCTTCTTCTTCTTGTTGATGTTGCTGATGAGCCTCTGGTGCTCTTGCTGAAGTTACTGTTGCTGTGAACCAAGCCCAACTGGGCTGTGCAACTAAAACAGAACAGTTGGGCTGTGCTACAAGAGTAAGCCTGAACTGTGGGCTTGACCCAAACAAAAGTTGACAACCATTTTCAAACCCAGTTGCACTTCTTTTTGGGCTGTGTAAATTCTAAAAGTGATTATGGGCTTGTGAATTGGACTGTGTACTTAGTTACATTTTGGGCCTCAAACTGAAATTTGTTTAAACTGTGGGCTCCAACCATTCGTGGGCTTAGACTCAACTGAACTTTAGACCCCTACATTGTGAGCTTAGACCCAGACCAAAAATTTGAAAAACGTTTTAAAGTTTTAAAACCCAGCTGGGTCTCGCATTCCAGTTAACTGCTAGCCCAAAAACCCAACTGTTTCTGAACTCTGGGCTTGTTTCTGAACTGTGGGCCTGAACCAAACTTCGAGTGGGCCAAACTTTCAAAATTCCTAAAAACCAACTGTGAGATTTACTCACCAACAGTGGGCCTAAGAATCAAAGTTTTTAAAACAAATTTGGGCTCCAAAAACAACCCATCTGGGCTTCAGAGCAAGCTTTGCCCCAAACGGTTGGGCTCTTTTATTCAAAAACCTTCTGCTGGGCTCAATTCAAAATGATTCGTTGGGCTTCACTTCACACTCAGCTAGGCTTCATTTTGCACAACAGTTGTGGGATGTTTTCAAATTTCTAGTGGGCTGTGCATTCTTCCACCAATGTGGGCTTGCTCCCGATTTTAAAACCAAATTTTTCTTTTCAAAACCCATTAAAAACCAAATGATTCCCTAAAAACCAAAATTTAAATTTTTCTTTTTCCCATCAAAACCAAATGTCTCCCGACAAAACCAAATTTTTCCCCAAAAGTCCAATCCCATTAAAAACCAAATTTTCTTGTATAGAATCTAGTAGATAGTTTCTTAGTTAAATCTTTTGTTTCTTTTGTACATATTCTGCTAACCCAATGTGACTCTTAACTGAAATATGTTGGATTTTTGCCTTGAATAACGGAGTTCTAATTTTTCTTTCGCCGTCAAATCGGGTATTCTCTTTCCTTTTTCTCTACTCACCATAATCCTCTTCGTATGTTATAATTCTTTTCATATTTTGGAACATTGAGGACAATGTTTAGTTTAGGTTTGGGGGTATGGTATAGATACCACGATCACATGCTATAATTGAAAACTGAACTTTTTCTTTTTGTTAAAAAAAAAAAAATCAAAAAATCAAAATAAAAAAATTAAAAAATTGAAAAAAACATAAAAAATGGAGCTCATTTACCTTGAAATGTTGACTCTTGTGCATGTATGTAAACATAAGGATTCTTAGTCTAGATATTTAGGCACCCTGATTCTAGCACAATTCACATAGTGATAAGAAACTTGTACGCGCACGATCTACCAATACATGTATAGCCTCATCCTTGAGGTGTTCTATCGGAAGTCACGATTGCCAATCACTTTAGAATACTGAACAAAACTTGACTAGCTTGTTCTTTGGTTGGTTGGGATAGAAGGTGGAGGTTACATTAAGAAAGACAACCATCGAATTTAACTGGGTGCATCAAAAAGGGCTACCTCTTGCTAAGAGTCATGTAATTTTTTGTTTTCTTTTGTATATGTATCAAAAGTGTTAGCATGTTAAAAAAAAAAGAAAAAAAAAAAAAAACGATGTATATATTCAGAAAAATATCAAAAAAAAAATCAAGTATTTATCAATTCCATCCTCTCTTGTTCCAAAAATAAAAGAGAGTAGTCAATGTAAATAAGAGTCATGTAAAGAGTCATCTTTTGTGTTTTTTATGTTATAAGCAAGGAAGGGTGTATGCCATTGATGTACAACGCGAGTAATTATGAAATACCTCCAACTCATTCACAATTCTCGTAAAGTCCGGACATCTAGCTAGATTTCGACCTGGGTTCTTAGCCTGAGAAACTATCTCTTGGTGATTAGTAGTCATAACATCCGATATTTCTTTATACATGTGTAGATACACTTTACACTCTTATCACGTGTCTTTAGTTGTTATCAGTGCTAGGATTGTGCCTTTGATAGCTAGATTGACATCTCCATTTTTCTGTGAGCTTATACTGTCTTGCACATGTCACATTTCATGGAATCTGAGCTTATATTTTGTCCTAGAACTTTGTAGGTACGTTCTAAGCAAACCTTCACGAGACTTCACTCGTCCACTAGGGACACTTAGTGGTTTAAAAGGCTTATTGCATTCGCTAAATGCATTCGAGAGACCAGCGACAGTGGTATAGGTAGGATTTCCTTAGTTTTGTTTTACTTGAGGACAAGTGAAATTCAGGTTTGGGGGTATTTGATGAGTGCTAAAAAGTGCATATTTCTATACCTTTTTTATTGGCATTTAACTCATCTTTTGTGCACTAACGCTCCATTTTATCCCATATTCTGTGTTTTCGTTGTTTTCAAGAATAAATATTTTTATTAATTAATTTTGCATTTTTAGGTTGTAAATAAAGTTTGGATGAATTACGGAGCAAAAAGAGCAAAAAAAGTGGTGGAAGCCAAGAGGAATCACACAAGGAAGCCGCGAAGAATGTTGTGCGCAAGACCAAAAGGCTATAACTGGGCTTGAAGAGGAAGAATTGTTCTTAAAGAAGATATGGGCTTGGCATACCCAAGGCCCAAAACCCTCACCCAAACCCATTTCCAATATCCATACCCGCCTTCATCTTCAGCCGTCAGATTGGATCATCTCAGCATCCTACGGTCGCTTCATCATAGTGCATCAAAGTCTGAAGCTCCTGTCTAACACTACAACACCTAACTCCATCTTGAGCCGTCAGTTTCGTTGTATCAGGCATCCGACGGTCGATACCAGACTCTTCACTTGTAGTCGTTAGATCAATCTATCCTTTCCGCATCTCACGGCTCAGCTTCGCGTATCATCGAGACTTGATGCATCCGCTCAACACCTAAGCACCAAATACCTATACCCTAACCAAACACACCTTAACCCTAAAACTATCGGCTTCTCCTTCTTCTCCCCCTTTCTTCTCCTCTGCAACTCCACGACCACCACCTGCTCCGCCACCAACTCCTTCTCAATCACCACAACCACCACCATCTCTTCTCAAATCATCATACACACTCGACCCATCACCTATATCACGTTCTAATCTCTCTCAAACAACTAATTTCGCATATTCTCTCACCACTGAACCCTAAGAGTGAGTTGGTGAAATTAGTTGCTGATATAGATCAATTGGAGGCGTGGGAAGCATCAGAAGATCGTGAGGAAGCATGGGTGAGAGATATCAAGATTTTGCAGTGATTAGGTAAACCTAATTTCTATTTCTTATAAACCCTAATTTCATAATTTGGGGATAATTGGGGGAACATGATTGTACGTCTAATTGAAGCATGGGTTGATTGATTGGGTTGTTATCAGTAGGTTGGGTGAACCAATTTTGGGTTTAATTGTATTTTTTTACAAACCCTAATTTTGCTGTTAATTGGGGATTTTTTGGGATTTCCATTGTATGTATAAATAGGGGTCTTTGGGTGTTGTAATGGGATATGCCTGGGCTAGCCAGTGCTTCACCCAAGAGGACTGGAATAGCCAGTGACTCAAGGGTTAGTTCTTAGTTTAAATTATTTTGTAAATTTCAATTGTATTTGTCCCATCCATGCTCTGATCTTGTTGTGCTTGAACTGTCTAGGATTGGATATCCTTTTAGGTTGTTAAAACACTAAGCAAGCTTCTCTGTGGGTAGTTGCATTGTGAGAGCCCCAACTACTACTAGGATTAGATTCATCTTAGTGTTCTTAGTAATATTTCTAGACCAAACCTTAGATGAACAGCCGGCTTTGAACCGCAACTGTCATCTAGTTATTCAGAGAGCCTAGAAGCTGACTGATAACTAAAAAGGGACAAGAACATAGTTGGAGGACATAGCTTAGGAAAAGGATGGATTCAAGATCCTAGTCCCTTCTATACTTCACTGCCTTTGTTTCTTTATCACTGCCTGTGTTACTTCCTTGGTTTCTTTGCCACTATCACTCTTTGTCACTCACTGTCACTGTCACCACCTTTGCTTCTTACTCACTGTCATCACTTAGCTTAGCTAGAATAGCCTATAAAACTTCAACTTACACACCCTAGTTCCTGTGGAAATGACCCTGCCTTGCACACTCACTACAACAGACCCTGTGCACTTGCAGGTATAACATGTAGGCCTTTTTGTCTCTCCTTATCCTTTGCTCTTGTTTCTTATGCATTCCATGGCCTACCATGGTATGGCGTGGTTAGCATACCTTGGGAGGCGAACTTGGACGGTTGAGATCTGCATCTCAGATGGAAGGGTGGCCGTTGATTGTTGCAACCCTTCGTTTTGGCAGCCAGCGTCATGTAGCGGGGCCGCATGGATTTGGCATGGAAACGCGGCCAAGCTAGGATTTTGTCATAGTTAGGCGCGGCCAAAAACTAGGGTTTAACATCAGTTTGGGCGCGACCAAAATTAGGGCTTGGCGTTGGGCCAAAGGTTACCACGCGTTAGCTGGCGACCTTGGACGGCTAAGATCTGCATCTCAGATGGAAGGGTGGCCGTTGATCGTTGCAACCTTTCGTTTGGAAGCCAGCGGCATGTAGCGGGGCCGACATGGCTTTGGCATGGAAATGTGGCTGCCATGGATGGAATGCCATGGTGCGGAGACGTGGCTGGCATGGTTTGCCATTGGCACGGTGGTTCGGCTGGCATGGTTGGCATGCCTTGGCACGGATATGTGGCTGGCATGGTTGGCATGCCTTGGCGCGGAGACGTGGCTGGAATGGTTTTCCATTGGCACGGTGGTGCCGATGACATGGTTGGCATGCCTTGGCGCGGAGATGTGGCTGGCACGGCATGTCATTGGCATATGTGTGCTTCTGGCATGGTTGGAATGCTTTGGCGCGGAGACGTGGCTGGCATGGATTGACATTGGCACGGTCGTGCGGCTGGCAAGGGTAACATGCCTTGGCACGGAGACGTGGATGGCATGGTTTTCCATTGGCACGGTGGGGCGGCTGGCATGGTTGGCATGCCTTGGCACGGAGATGTGGCTGGAAGGGTTTGTCATTGGCAAGGTGGTGCGGCTGACATGGTTGGCATGCCTTGGCGCGGAGAATGTGGCTGGCACGGCATGCCATTGGCACATGTAGCATGAGAATTAGGATTTGGCATAGATGATGTCGGTCAATGCTAAGGGTTCTTCCGTGGAACATGCCACATGTATATAAAAAAAAAGGTACCCTGGTAATTCTTACATAGGCATGCTGATTGATTCAATAAATGCGCTAATGGTTATAGTGACATCATGTCAGATATGCGGTTTTACGATTTTAACCCTAAGCTAAATACCACCATCAACACCAATGCATCAATTGGATTACTACCAAGAAAAGGATGATCCATAACAGATCCTCTTGATTTTTGATCATCTCGGCCTTAACGGAAATATTATGGGGAAGATTATCCAAGTGCCAATCAAAGTTGTATTTATAGTCTGGAGATTCACAACCTTGAGGAAAGGCAATCCCATATGGAAATCTTAACACTACATTCTCAAAGGGATATCAATGTATCTGTGGATCTATGGCATACTCGGGCATTGGATTTCCTTTTCTGTTATTGATCTTTTGTTGCCATCTCCTTAAGGTAATCCTTTATAATCTCTTACAACCTAACTTTTTCTGGCTTTCAGCAGTAAAGAGAAAAGGTTAAGAATAGAAGAGATCAAAGAAATTTTTAATGAGACTGATTGGTTTTAGGGGAGGTATTAGAGGCTTTAATTGGTTTAGAGCAGTTACTCTCTCTTTTATTGCAAGTAGTTACCAAAAAACCATCGCTTCACAAATGACCCACCCCTACGATGTCTATCTAATAGCCCTTCTAGTAACCATTTTCAAACCCACTCATAACCTAAACCCTATTAACAAACAATTTAAGCAAAATCCTCTTCTGATTTTGGTAGGGAATGAGACACTTGGCACTCATAATTTAGCGGCAAAATCTATCCAATATCATGCGAGGATGGTTAAATTGAATATTTATGATATAATATCCTCTCTGCTGCTGCACGAAATATTTCTGGCACGTGCTCAAGTCAATATTAGTCAAAGTCTAATCAACCAAATTAGTCAAAACAAAGTTGTCCCACACCTATTTCAGATACATGAACACTTTATACCACCATAGCAAATTCAGGTATTTCCCTCTATCACTCTCTTTCTTGCTGGTATAATTGATTCACATGCCAGTTGGTTTATTGTGTTTTTCAGGTCCATACCCAAGGTACTATTATCCAATAAAAGAAAAATCTATGTCAAATTGTATGTTCCAGTACATATGACTTTGTACCTTCACCTGAAACTCTTAAAGAAAACTCCTATTCATAGTTCTCTAATTGGAAGCTACAATAAACAAGATCAACACAATTTGTCTTTGAAAATGCAATCTCTTGCGCGTGACTTATTTTCAAATTAAAGTGATTACGGTCTCCTTACCCTTGACCATCATTATTTCACACAACAATGCCATAGCACCTTCACCCTCCTTTCTCTAATTTACAATCACATTACTTTCTTGGTCATCCATCACTACCACCAAAATTTCGGTCTCATCATTACCCAATACTACATGGCTTCCTCCTCCGACTCTAACCCAAATAATATTGATTTCCTGGTAAATAAGATGAAATCTTCTTTAACAAAGCTTGAAGATCTTTTCCCAAAGGTGTTTTTAAACCCTGACAACATCTAGACTAAGCATGAATTGGGATCGAAATGGTGTATCATTGGAAAACTTTGTAGTAATATTTGTTTTGAAACATCCAAGTTAGTAACTTCATCAATGATAATTGGGAAATGTTGAGCAGAAGTGAAGTTGATGTATGAAATAGAAAAAGAAATTTCTACACTCTCAGACTCACACATGAAAAGGATTACAACATTCTCAGACAAGGAGGAACTAGAGGTATCTTTGAGAAGCTAATGGACCTTGTTGAGATTCCTACTGGAGACCCTGAGCTTATTGATGAAGGGCTTTTCTATAAAGTCATGGTATGGATTCTCATCATAATAATTCCCAAACATATCATTCCTGACATAAGAGATATCCTCAAACCTGCTGGTGAGCATAAGATGGTGACAGGCGAGGACAAAAATCGAAATGACAGGTTGTGAAAAGATGGTCAGGAAATTCCGACTAACATTTTTCGAGAGGTAAGGAGAGTTCATGATCCTCATGTTTGGCGGCCTTGCGTAGATTCTATTTATGGTGTAGACCGTGAAGTGGTGAGATGAAGATCGTCGGCTTAGTCTGGCCATGTATCACCTTGGCTGGGTTAGGGAACATCATGATGCTGGCTTGGCGAGTTGTTGGTGTTGGCGCGGCAAGTCATGACGCGGACGGCTTGGCATGGTAGGGCCAAGGCAAGGTGCGGTTTAGTGAGGAAAAACATGTGGAGGGCTTGGCGTGGTGGGGCCAAGGTATGGTGCGGACGGCTTGGCATGGTGGGTCCAAGGCAATGGCGGTTTGGTGAGGCAAAGCATGCGTGGACGGCTTGACATGGTGATTTGTCTTCGCGGGCCCGGTTGCCTTTTTTCCTTACTTGACTCAAATAGGAAGTCCTTTCCTTATTCAAACTCCCAAGTACCACGCCTATAAAAGGGGGCCGGCCTCTCCTTTTATTTCACACCTTTATATTTTTTTTTATTCTGGCCGTGTGGTAACAGTAAAGCGAACGAGCGAATCCCAGGTATGTCTTCCAGCACTTCCTCTTTAACTTGTTTTTCTTGTTTTCTTGTGTTAGTGCAAAACCTAGTTGTAGGCGTACCTTTTCATGAACTTGTAAAAATATTGTTCTTTTGTGTTGGTATCAATCTTAGCGTAAATATGCTTTGCATGAACTTGTAGTAACATTTAGGCGTGAATACCGTAGTAATGTTGGCCGCCTCAATTACTGTGCAAACTACGCATGCATGAGCTAGTAACTGTCATTCCCTTCCCGTGAAAACCTAGCTCCTAGGGTTTCCTCCTTTTTCCTGGTGTGGCCGTGTGTATTGTTCCCATGGTGGGGCACGCCTCCTCGTCCGGGCGTAAATTTCCTGCTGCAGGGTACGACCTTGGCATGAGGTGGTGATGCAGGGTATGTCAGTCGTCATTTCTTTGCTTATGCGCATTATGACTTTGCAACAAATTAGTTTGCGTCCAAGATGGATCTCCTGTGTCTGATAAAATAATTTCCATGCACTTTCCGTAATAATTTCTCTTCGTATTGTTCCATTGTAGTTATTTCGAAGGTGAAAGTAGCGTGAGAGAATTTCGTTAGGATGTCATTTGAGAAAAGTTCTGCCGTACCGAAAGATGTTGGCAATTCCAAGCCAAACATATACGATGAATTCTTTACAACATACGCCACAATTAGGAAAAATCATCCCAAGTATGTGTCGATTCTTCTGACTGGTCCGGAAAGTGAAGGAGAGTCCCGGTCAGTTCGGCATGGAGGTGTAATAAGGTTTTGTCTTCATAGGAAAGAGTATTCTGCTTCTCCCGTTGACTTTAAAATCTGTGTGAGTCCGTTGCGTCCCTTTGAGAAATGGATGATATTCATGATGAGCCAAGAATGTGTAAAAACCAGTTTGACCAAGGCGCAGATTATTGATGTTGTCGCGACTTCCTCAGTGCTTCAAATTAGGAAAGATATTCCAAGCTTGGTTGCCTTTATTTCCAGATGGTGTCCGGACGCTCACACGGCCATATGCAGATGGGGTGAAATGACTATCTCTTTAGAGAGTGTGGCCGTCTTGCTGAACCTTCCCGTAATAGGAAACCTCGATGTCAAGTTGTCTGCAGATGAAGAAGAAATGCGCGACGCTATGGTTGAAAAATCAAAAGGATTCATTCGGAAAGAAAACGAGACGATGTGCTTATATGGCTGGTGGGTGTCTCAATGGTTTCCTGATGAGTTGGAGCCAAATCAGAAAAATAGTACACTTCATGTCGCAGCGTTCATGGCTCTTTGGTTATCCAGAGATATTTTCTATGACGGCTCTGGTAAGAAGGAGATAAGACAGGAACTTATCAAGTTTTCCGTAAAATTGGCAAAAGGTGTCGTTCTCCCTATTGGCTGCTTGTTTCTTGGTTCTATGTACACACACTTGGATCATCTGGTCGAGGACATGTGCGCTTCAAATGGCTACATGAAAGTGGATTCGTATATTCATGCCGCCTTTCTCCAAGCGTAGCTGTGGGATAACTTCGAAAGGTATGCTCCAAAACCGTTTGCCATACTTCCCGAGTCTTAGGGTGGTTCTAGGATACTGCGCTGGTCGAATAGGCACCCAAAGATTGGTTCGAACCTGGTTGGATTCCTTGACAACTCGCACACAGTCAATTTTCGTCCGTGCGCTCCGGTGCATGCGTCCATAACTCAGATCAATACCTTTGCTCCTGCTCCGAGCATGTCTTTGTCTTCTGATAAAGAGGATATGAGTGTTGGAGAGATGGTGTTCATGCGAAGATGCACACCCGGTCATGTGTCGTCTTTATTTCGAGGATCTTGCAAAGAAGTTTCTTACAATATCGATAGGGTGGCTCGGCCTATGGATTTTGACCAAGAGGTCCCACTCGTTCGTCACCCGGTTGTTCCAGAAGACTCGTTGCCAACTGTTCTCGATGATAGTGTTCTTGTGTCGGGTAAAAGTCTCCCTTTTTCCGCTCGCGAAACGAAATCCATCAACAACCTCCAAATATAACATATTTTGGCAGGATGAGTTTCTCACTATCTATGGATTCGTGAATGATGTGGTAGAAAACCGTCGCGGTAAGCATTCTCCTACGGTTTTAGCAGAGCACCCACTGTTGAGGGATCCTTCTTCGACCAAGCGAAAATCCGTTAGCCCGAATGCATATAGTCCCCAAGTGAATGAGTGAAAGTCTAAAAGCCGTGCAGATGGTTCCCAGTCAGATTCGACAGCCCTACCGACTTTTAGTTCGTCTAATATGAGGGTACGTATGCTTTTCCTCTTGATTTTAGTTGGATCGCGTATATCCTTGTTTCTTTTCTGAGTATCCGTCTTTGTATCTTGCCCAGGGTATCAGCAGCATGAACACCTTTACCAAACTTGCAAGTATTCAGAAAACATTGTTTCTCGAGACGGAGGGTGGCGGTGATGAGCATATCCATGGTGATGGGGAACCCGAGAAGGATGAAAGTTCAGAGTCCAGTGATGGAGAGAGTAGTTCTTTCGACAGCAGTGCTGAATCTTCCTCTAGTCGGTCTGGAAGCGAATCAGTGAGTCTCCCACATATTTTTTCTTCTTTACCCTCTTCCTTTCTCTTTGGAAAATATCTGATCCGTGATATCATAAGGGGAAGCCGTTTCTGAAGATGGCCCTGAGACGGAGACTGGCGGAGATACAACTTTGTATCCAACTGTGACAGCCGCACCGGACGACCTTGAAATGGATGTTTATCGAGATGAAAACGTTGTTGTGACTCAGACAATGGAGAGTACTCCAGTGGCCTCAGGTGTAATTGTCGTTAGGAATCCCTTGCCGGTTGCTGATGCAATCGCGGGCGCCACTTTCACCCCTCCATATATGGTTCCTCATCCGGATCATGTGTTGATCGGGGGATTTAGCGTGCCAGCCAAACACGCGGCGCTATACACCAGGATATGGGAAAGCTACGGACATATCGCCACGACCAAGAAAATTACTAGTCGATTTGCATTGGTTAAGCGTGTGGAGGAAGCTTTGTCTTCGATTGACGACATGTGCAATGTGACTGGTAATACTGTTTCTAAGGATGTAGTCTCGATCTGGAGGTTCTATCGTGACACGTGTGTAAACTTCGAGTTTAATGTTCTTTGGTTCGTTGAAGGTTTCTCTGAGGTTGAAAAATTGTTGGTCGAAACAGTCGAAGATCCTTCTGCAGATATGGTGAAGAAGCAGGAAGCAGAAGTTGAAAAGTTGTCCAGGAAGCTGAATTTGAAGAGGGCAGCTCTCCAAAGCATGAAAGAGGCTTTTTCCAAGAAGAGCAAGCCATTGTTGAAAAACTTTCCTTGAACGCATTTCTGTCTTCTGAATTTCTTATTTTAGTTTTTTTTTTAAAGGAAAATGAAACGCCTAGTTTACGGTTTTGATTTCCTGGATTTTTGGTTTGATAGACAAATGTTACCTTGAGGGTTTTGGATTATTATTTGGAACGAACTGTTTTTAGAATAACGATGCTTTTTGGTTACGATTGCGAATGGTGCAAACATCCCAGGAAAGCCACTGAATCGTGAGCATTGCTTGTCGACATAGAGCATGGGATGAAACATAACATGGCTATTGGTTTCATCATTCCCGTGAAAACCTGAAGTAGTAAACCACGTATTTTGTC
Source organism: Papaver somniferum (assembly GCF_003573695.1). Lineage (NCBI taxonomy): Eukaryota > Viridiplantae > Streptophyta > Magnoliopsida > Ranunculales > Papaveraceae > Papaver > Papaver somniferum. Next base: position 16,279,871 of record NC_039358.1, read on the forward strand.
TAGGCAAGACTTACTCGGTTTTTGGATATTTTGGTGAAAAATGAATCTTCCGGATGTAAGACCGAGTTTTGTGGGAAACATTGCCATCAATGTGGAAAGTCCCAGTCATTCCTTGTCGTGTTGCCGATCCCTGGGCGGATCATTTGCTTCTAACCTCTCGAAGTCCCCAGTCGTCCCTTGCCGTGTCACGACTGGTAATCGAGCCGCCTAGTAACTGAGTCATTGATTCCTGAACGAATCGTTTGATTTTACTGTCCTTACGTATGGGTCGAGGTATGAGATCGAGGATTGAAAATTGACATCGTGACTGAAACATCAACCTCCCACTGTGGTCGCCAATTGTTTGAGGGTGAAAACGATTTTTGCTGATTTTGGTAATTTCGGGTGTGGCGCGGTAAGGTGGTTGGCATGCCATTGGCACATGTGGCATGGCTGGCATGCCTTGGCGCGGTTTGGGCGTGGCCAAAACAAAGGTTTTGGCGTTGGTCCAAAGGTTACCATGCATTGGTTAGCAACCTTGGACGTCTAAGATTTGCATCTTAGATGGAAGGATGGCCGTTGATCGTCGCCAGCCTTTATTTTGGTAACCGCATAGGGAAGGTCGGCATGGTATGGCGTGGCAAGGTGGCTGGCATGCCATTGGCACATGTGGCATGGCCAGCATGCCTTGGCGGGGTTTGGGCGTGACCAAAACTAGGGTTTTGGGCCAAAGGTTACCATGCGTTAGTTGGCGACCTTGGACGGCTAAGATTTGCATCTTAGATGGAGGGATGGCCATTGATCGTCGCAAGCCTTTGTTTTGGTAACCACATATGGAAGGCCGACATGGTATGGCGCGACAAGGTGGCTGGCATGCCATTCGCACATGTGCCATGGCTGACATGCCTTGGCGCGGTTTGGGCGTGACCAAAACAAGGATTTTGGCGTTGGGCCAAAGGTTACCATGTATTGGTTGGTGACCTTGGACGGCTGAGATTTGCATCTAAGATTGAAGGGTGGTCGTTGATTGTCGCACGCCTTCGTTTTGGCATCCGTGAAGAGAAGGCCGGCAGCGCATGGCATGGCTTAAGAGCGACAAGGTGGATGGCGCGACATGCCATTGGCACATGTGGCATGGTCGGCATGCCTTGGCGTGGTTTAGGCGCGGCCAAACTAGGGTTTTGGCGTTGGGCCAAAGGTTACCATGCGTTGGTTGGTGACCTTGGACGACTGAGATTTTCATCTAAGATGGAAGGGTGGTCGTTTATTGTCGCACGCCTTCGTTTTGGCAGCCGTGAAGGGAAGGCCGGCATGGCATGGCTTAGGCGCGACAAGGTGGATGGCGCGGCATGCCATTGGCACATGTTGCATGGTCGGCATGCCTTGGCGTGGTTTAGGCGCTGCCAAACTAGGGTTTTGGCGGTGGTACAAAGGTTACCATGCGTTGGTTGGTGACCTTGGACGGCCGAGATTTGCATTTAAGATGGAAGGGTGGTCGTTGATTGTCGCACGCCTTCGTTTTGGTAGCCGTGAAGGGAAGGACGGTATGGCATGGCTTAGGCGCGACAAGGTGGATGGCGCGACATGCTATTGGCACATGTGGCATGGTCGGCATGCCTTGGCGTGGTTTTGGCGCGGACAAACTAGGGTTTTGGCGTTGGGCCAAAGGTTACCATGCGTTGTTTGGCGACCTTGGACGGCTAAGATTCGCATCTAATATGGAAGGGTGGTCGTTGATCATTGCACGCCTTCGTTTTGGTAGCCGCATAGGGAATGCCGGCATGGTATGGCGCGGCAAGGTGGTTGGCATGCCATTGGCACATGTGGCATGACATGCCTTGGCGCGGTTTGGCGTGGCCAAAACTAGGGTTTGGGCCGAAGGTTACCATGCATTGTTTGGCGAACTTGGACGGATAAGATTTGCATCTAATATGGAAGGGTGGTCGTTGATCATCGCACGCCTTCGTTTTGGTAGCCGCATAGGGAAGGCCGGCATGGTATGGCGCAACAAGGTGGTTGGCATGCCATTGGCACATGTGGTGCGGCTGGCATGGTTGGCATGCCTTGGCGCGGAGGTGCAGCTGGCATGGCATGCCATTGGCGCGGAGGTGCGGCTGGCATGACATGCCATTGGCGCAGTGGTGCGGCTGGCATGCCTTGGCGTGGAGGTGTGGCTGGCATGGCATGCCATTGGCGCGGAGGTGCGGCTGGCATGGCATGCCATTGGCGCGGTGGTGCGGTTGGAATGGTTGGAATGCCTTGGCGCGGAGGTGCGACTGGCATGGCATGCCATTGGCGCAGTGGTGCGGATGGTATGGTTGGCATGCCTTGGCGCGGAGGTGCGGCTGGCATGGCATGCCATTGGCGCAGTGCTGCGGCTGGCATGGTTGGCATGCCTTGGCGCAGAGATATGGCTGGCATGGTATGCCATTGGCACAGTGGTGTGGCTGACATGGTATGTTATTGGCACAATGGTGTGGCTGGCATGGTTGCCATTCCTTGGCGCGGTAACGTGGATGGCATGGTCTGCCATTGGCACAGTGGTGCAGCTGGCATGGTTGGCATGCCTTGGCGCGGTAGCATGAGAATTAGGGTTTGGCATAGATGATGTCAGTCAGTGTTAAGGGATCTGCCGTGGAACATGACCCATGTAAAATAAAAGGATACCTCGGTAATTCTTACGTAGGCATGAAGATTGATTCAATAAATGTGCTAATGGTCATAGTGACGTCATGTCAGATGTACAGTTTTACGATTTTGACCCTAAGCTAAAAACCACCATCAACAATTGTATAAAGTGTTTTAAAGTTTTTAGAGTTCCAGATCATCCTAACCAACTTTGTCCCACTCCAACCATTCAAAATTACCCTATTTACACCCTAAGACAACCAGCTACACCCTTCACCCCAAAGCAGAAAGGTTTATTCACTGGAAAGGATCTCATTCACAAATCTTACTCTGATGCTACAATTGAATTTGAAGCAAAAATGAAACATGCTAAGAAAATTGAGCTGGAAAAGCCATAGACAACCTTGTTGCGTCCTCAAATGGACATCTCGTCTTTGGTGAAAACTCCTCCAACTCTGGAAATGAAGAAATCCTTGAACACCCTGATGGCATTACCTGTCAGATCAAAAACAAGAAGCATTACCTTGCTAAGGAGATCCTAGGCTCCTACAAAAAGAAACTATCAAATACTAAAGTTGATGTTATATCTCAAGACAATGTTGAGTCAAATACAAACATTGATCTCATTGTCTTTTCTTCCCCCCACCCCACCCCCCCCCCCCCCCCACCCCCCCACCCCACACACACACCATACCACACACACTCCCACGCCCACACATGATCCTTTTCCTTTCAACTCTCTACCTACTTTACCCAAATCAAGGCTAAAATGGATACGAAATTTATAAGAAGAAAAAATATTCCTTGGAGGCTGACAAAGGGGCCTACAACTTCAAGAAGATTAATGATATCACCTCTGACTCCAAAAGAACGAATCCATTGAATAATAATGATGCTGATAGCCTCAAAAGATCAAAGGACTTAAATGCAATCACTAAATATCGACATTTAGCACCTATCCAAAACCTGGCTAATTGTACCTTGGAAATCTCCCAACTACTGACACGGTACATTCTCTTATACTTTAAAATATGATACTAGTATATCCCATGTTTAGGTCAATACTTGCATGCTTACTCCTAACTTCCCAGGTCATTACTTGCATGCTTAATCATAACTGTCATGATTTTGTTTCTAATTTTATATATGAATACTCAACAACCCTATGATAATATATCCAGAAGAATCATTTCTAGGTATCCAATGTCTCTTATTTTCGGTAATCCTTCACTTCACTAGCATGGAATTTCCAAGGATTAGGTACAAGGGATGCAAAGAGATACCTAAATGATATTCTTAATTACCTTATATCCGAATCTCCAATCTAAATCTCTAGCTCAGATTCACCAATTAACTTTTATATTAATTTTTGTTAAACTAATCCAAAATCGATTAAGAAGAATAAAATCGAGAGCAGATTCATGAAGAAGAAGAAAAATATATAATTCCATTAATAGATCAGCGAAGAAAAAGAATAAAAAGATATCGATTTAATCAATTTTTGGATTCTAAACTTTTTAATCTTTTTCTTCATCTGGATCCGTTGTTCAAAGTTGAAGATGGAGGTTATCCATTCAAAACGATATGATTTAGTTGATTAAAATGAAGGTTAATCATCCTTCTGTCTCCGGTAAGTTTTGATTTCAATTTTTTGTTAATTTGATTTTTATTTTTTCAATGTTATTGTAGGTTCGTATAATTTTTTTTTTGGAGATTTTGTATGATTCTACAATAACGCTAATAATTTTTTTTTGTTACATATTTTTCATTGAGTACATATCAATATATATTGTTGAACCATAAACTTTTTGCTTTAATACATATTTTCCTTCAGTACATATCAACATGTACTGTTGGATCATCTACTCTTTTTTGTTTTATACTCTTTTTTTCTTTGGTACATATTTTCCTTAAGTACATATTAATAAGTACTATTGTATTAATATGTACTATTTGATCATCTAGTTTTTATTCTTTTGTACTTTTTTCCCTTGGGTATATATTTTTCTGTAGTACATATCAATATGTACTGTTGGATAAATATGTACTGTTGGATCATCTACTTTTTTTTTCTGCACATGTTTTCCATGAGTACATATCAATATGTACTATTGGATCAATATGTACTGTTGAATCATCATACTTTTTCCTTCGGTATATATCAATATGTACAATTGGATTATTTAATCTTTTTCTCTTTGTACTCTCTTCTTCTACTGTAGTATTTATGTATTCTTTATATTCTTCAATCTTGTTCTTGTCGGGATTCACCAAATGTAGATTTTTCCATGGTTTTAGTAAAATAGGGTTTTCCTCAGTATGTAAAAATCAAATTGAACCTACGAGTTTGATGATTACATTTGATCAATTTTTTAATTTTTTCTAGGTTCACACATGAATGGTGATGGGAAAAAAAATTAATTTAACGTTTTTAAAAGTTTTTTGGACCATCGATTAAATAATTTCTCTCGTTGGACTATAAGATAAGCTGTGGGGTGAGCAACGGATGGGTGTATGCGGATTTGGTACCACCCGCGTTTAATCCATTCAAATGACCGGTTTTAAAAATGTATCCATGTCCAATCCATTACCCGGAGGGTGTAATACCGCGGGTGAGCGGATAAACTGAATGGGTGCGGATGGATTTGTGGATTTTAATGAACTGACATTATCACAGATCTTTGTGTTCCATGAAAAAAAATGAATATTGCCACACCATTTGAACCATTTCTCGGCTTTGTTAATCCAACATCTGGAATTTTCCGTTCATCAGTTCCTTGAATGAACTGATTTATTGGCTTAACCATCATAGTTATTATAGCTCTAGACGTCTGACGAGGTATTTGCATTGCTTGTCCATTGAATGAAATTTTTTCACTTTGATAAACAAACTGAGATGAAGATAACAAACCTACAAAACCAAAAAGAACATAAAAATTTGAGAAGTTACTGGGAACATCAATGGTTTATGCGAAATTATTTTGCTTGCACTTTCTACCGTGTGAAATATACAAACGAACAATATTGTACACAAGCTAATGATAATTTATGGAGAATGAGAAAACTTGTAATGTTATTGATTGAAACAATAGTTCTAACGGAGATAATCATATGCCTTAAATAGGCAATGATCAATACACACTTCTTTCACACACACAATACAAAACAGACAGGTCAAGTCAACTAATGATGACTTGACAGATATACTGCTACACTTCCTAATACACCCCCTCAAACTGATAAGGGAACAATTAACAGTTTGAAAAAGCAACGAAGAACAAAAACAGAGAAAATCAATACTAAGTAACACCATCTGTAGAAGTGCAGGAACCTTGAGAAATATCCAGCATCTTAGTATCCATGAGTGACTGCAACAACCTTGAGAAAGTGGGAAAGCAAAGTCCTTTTGTAAAGATATCTGCAATTTGTTCTTCACTAGCAATATGCTGAAGCTGTAGAAATCCCTGCTCCACTAGCTCCCTAATAGTGTGATACTGAATTTCTACGTGCTTTGTCCTGGCATGAAATACAGGATTAGAAGCCAAGGATAGAGCACTTGTATTATCACATAGAAGTAAAGTTGGAGTAGCAACTGAAATATTCAACTCAAATAACAAATCACACAACCACTTCAACTGTGCATAAGCAACTGGCATACATTTATAGTCATCCTCAGCTAAAGATTTTGACATAGTTGGTTGCTTTTTAGAAGACCAAGAAACTAAATTACTACCCAAAAACACTGCTTAACCAGAAGTGGACCTCCTTGTATCTGGACATCCATCCCAATCTGAATCCGTATAAGCTTTCAAATTATGTAAAATATCTTTCTTCAAAGTAAATCCTAGACCAATAGTCCCTTTCAAATATCTCAATATCTTTTTAACTAACTGCAAATGAATATCTGATGGAGAGTGCATGAATTGAGAAACATAATTAACTCCAAAATAAATATCAGGTTTTGTGATAGTTAAATACTGCAAACTACCTACAATTTCCCTGTATTCACTAGCATTGTCCAACTTAGTCCCATCATGTAAAGACACTCTTTCTCCTTTAGTTACTGGAGTATCACAATGTTTACTGTCAAGCAAATTTTCTTTAGCTAATAATTCCAAAGTATACTTTTTCTGTGTCAAAAAAAATACAATCAGAACTTCTTACTGCTTCAATTCCCAAAAAATAACCCAATTCACCTAATTCCTTCATTGTAAATTATTGTTTGAGAGAAACAATCAAAGCATCAAGCATACTAGATGAACTACCAATAAGTAAGATATCATCCACATAGAGGAAAAGAACAAGCATTCCAGTTTGAGAAGAATATACAAACATAGAATTATCTGACACTGCCTTTTTAAAACCATAAGCAATCAAGAAAGAACTGAACCTATGAAACCATGCTCTAGGAGCTTGTTTCAACCCATACAAAATCTTCTTCAAATGACAGACAAAATTAGGAGGATCATCTGGATTAATAAACCCTTGTGGCTGCGTCACGTAAACATCTTCGTCCAAAAAGCCATGCAAGAAAGCATTACTTACATCCAATTGTCTAATCTGCCAGTTATATGCTAAGGCCATACACAGAACAATTCTTACAGTTGTGGCATTAACTACATGACTAAAGGTTTCATTGTAATCTACTCCATCCTGCTGGTCATATCCTTTTGCAACAAGTCTAGACTTAAGTCTATCAATAGTACCATCTGATTTTTGTTTCACCTTGTAAACCCATTTAGATCCCAAAATGTTCGTATGAGGTTCTGGTGCTACATATTCCCAAGTATCATTATCTCTGAGAGCTATATACTCATCCTTCATTGAAACTTGCCATTTAGGATCATTCATTGCTTGCTTAAAAGTTTTTGGCTCAGAGACTGTGGTTAACAAAGATGCAAAAGCAGAAGAAATTGGATATTTAACAGAACAATGAGAAGCATAATCAGTAAATTTCTTTTCTTTTGAAGTTCCTTTTTCAGACCTAGTAGTCATAGTAGTATTAGAAGATGTTTCAGGAAGAGAAGGATTTTCAATAGGCAAAGAAGAAGAAACATGACTTTTGAGTGAGGAATCATGAAAATAGAATTGAGTTTCATCAAAAAACAACATTCCTTGAAATATAAGACTTAGTAATAGGATTACAACACTTATAACCTTTATGTAAGGAACTATATCCCAAAAAAATGCATTTGACAGATTTAGGAGATATTTTATCAACTCTTGCATAAGCCAAATTAAGATAGCACAGATAACCAAAAATCTTAAGAAAAGAGTATTCAGGTACAATACCAAACAAAACTTAAAATGAAGATTTAAATTCAGAATTTTTGCAGGTGTTCTATTCATAAGATATGTGGCAGTTAAGAATGCATCATACCACATTTCTTTAGGAAAAGAAGCCTTAAACAACAAAGTGTTACCCATTTCATTAATGTGTCTATGCTTCCTCTTAGCTAGACCATTTTGTTCTGGGGTTTTAGGACAAGAAATCCTAAGAGAAATACCATTCTGTTCAAGAATAGCCTTAAAAGGACCCTTTACAAGCTCAGCAACACCATCAACTTGAAAAGATATAATTTTTGTAGAAAATTGATTTTTCAGTGTACTTTTGAAAATGAACAAAACATCGTGAAGCATCAGACTTCAGTTCCATTGGATAAATCCAATTGAACCTGCTAAAGTCATCAATGAAAACAATATATTATTTATAACCATTTAAAGAGGGAACAGTTGGTCCCCATACATCACAACGTATAAGTGATAATGGCTTATTTTCATGTGAAGCAGAGAATCTTTTGCTTTTAACAAGTTGACAAGGGTGACAAAGAGAAGAAGGAAGAGGAATAGTGATGCGTGTCGTAGCCACAACAAATTAATTAGGATATTTTCCACTAATTAACTGGTAATATACTGGTAGTAAGAGATCTTTCTACAGAGAGCTGTGTAATTGATAGGTTATTTGAATTAGCAAAACAAAGTAAAAGATAATGGGGGATTGGTTGTAAGATAAATAAAAATAAACAAATAAGAAAAGAAAGGGATGATCAAGGAATCCTTCGCCGTTACCAACCGATAACTGGATTAGAATACTTATCTATCTTTCGTTAGAACCATTCATCACCAACCGTATGAAAACAGCTAGATCAGTGTTATCCCCAAAACTCTTTCTATCACTGGATACAAAAGTTCTCGACTACCAGATTCTATTCAACGAACCACCAAGTAGTAGATCACTCAAGGTGTAATCCAATCGAACGCTTTAAGCTTTGTGAATTTAGGTTGATCCCAGTAGTGAACTCTTATATCAAGGTCCACTTTCTGATGTTATCCTCACTCGCAATTGCTCCACAGAATCCCTCTGCAATGTCTCGCAATGTTTACTTGTGTAGAGAGTCAATTAACGATTACTTATATCATAACTTCTACTAGCAATAGAACAATCAATATACTAATCTAATGTGCATCCCAAATCAATCTAAGAATCATTCATAAACCCTAAATATAGAAAAGACAAACGATGATGATAAAAACTCCGAACAAACTTGTATAATAATAAAGCTTCACGTCTAGAACATTGAATTCATCCTTAATCAACAAAGGTTTAGCAACTCATGATTACACAATTACCCGGTTTCCCCCAAAAGAGGTAAATCCTAGGTTTTAATGAAGAACAAATGTATAATATGAGATGTGATCTCCTCTAATTGTTATGGAAATCTTCTTTTATATTTTTCATGAGATATAGGTATTAGAATCCATCCGGGACCAAGTTTCCTTGATTTGGAAGTCAAAATACGTCAAAAGGGACCCCATAGGTTTATCTCAGTCGGCGTTGTCGAACTCCCTAAAGCAATACCAAAAGTTGGGGTCAAAAATACACCTTTTCTGCCTAAAATATGGCTGCTTTCGGTATTGCTTTAAGCAATACCGAAAGTGGTGCTCGAATACATCTTCTTTGCCCGAAATATGGTTACTTTCAGTATTGCTTTAGCAATGCCGAAAGTGGTGTTGTAGATTACCATTTTTCGTCTCGACTGTTTTGGCCGTAACTTCTTTGTCCGAACTCGGAATGACCTCATTGTTTCACCGTTCTCTTCAAAATTGAATTTTCTTCAAGATGGTTATAATAAATCCTTAATTTGGATGATTAGAACTTGGTATTCTAGTATTGAGCATTTTTTGTTCCTTTTCGTCGCACTTCTTCCACTTCCTTTGGCTCTAAACACTTGGATCTTTGGAGAACTCCACTTTATAGTTATTTTGAAGCCTTTTCCATTGACTTTGTCTGATTCACCTAAATAGAAAAATAAAATGGAAAACAAGAGTAATACAAGGATAATATGCAAGAAATCTAACTAAAACAAGCATGTAATAATCACTAAAATCATGTGAATTATGCACTTATCAAATTCCCTCACACTTAGCTTTTGCTAGTGCTCGAGCAAACTTCCTAAAGTACAACAACTCCATGTCGTCGAGGATACGAATGCACTTAGCAAATGCAACATGCCTTAAAAACTCCAGGTGTCCCTAGTGGACGAGTTATAGTCTCGTGAGGGCTTACGAGAGGTATACCCACAAAACCTGCTCCAACTTGAAAGCGTTCCAGCTTCCCAAGCATCCAAAGAGCTATGAGGACATAGATTTTCTGCATGCTAGTAATAAGAAGTTAGAAATACCAAAGAACATATTCTCATTCTTAAATGTTGAGTGAGAAATAACCACACCATAATGAGAGAACGCGTGTTTGAGAGCGATCAATAAGCATTTCGCCTCGATTTCTTCCTCACTTAAAAGGATTTTATGATAATTGCACTCAAAAAGACGGCTTTTTTATGGGTCTCACGTGTGCGCAGGTAGGAATGAAGAGAGAATCCTACACACGTTTGAATGGTGGGAAGGAAACCTTCCGAATTATTTCTGGAGACTCCACAAAATTGTGGGAAATAAAGATATTTTTCTGATTATCTCTAAGGAAGAAAATCAACCATTATTATTAAAAATAGAGGATGAGAGTACTTACCACCTTTACATCTGATTGCAATTATGATAACACCACTCTCACAACATCCAATAGAAACGTAGTCTTCATCTCATCTTCTTCATCTTCTTGGTCTTCGTCTTCGGTCTTCAACTATTGATGATAAACTCTTGAACTTCATAAAACTTTGACAATTTGTAACTCTTTCTCTTCAATTTCCTTGTTTCTTGAAACTTCCTTATATATTTTTTTCCCCATGGCCTTATTGAACAAATAACAACCTACATGCAAATCTTTTTGTATTTTCTCTTTCTTTCTTTTTTTTTTTTAATTTTTTTTGATAAAAAGATTGCAACTACAAAAATAATAACGAAATTAAAATTAACATGGCCATGAAATAAGTAATTTACCACTTTGTTCTTCACAACTTGTATCGTCTTTGTATCATAAACTTCAATAACTCTCATCGTTTGATTTTCTTCGCTCTTGTAAATAAGTCTTCATACTTAGATATAAATTACGCTCCTTATGTGTAAGTCTTCACATGTATTTAAAAATCTGCTCATTGTATGTTGCTTTACTCGGATACGAAATTTGCTCTTCCTTGTATTGTTGCTTATAAACCTCAAACGTCTTCAACTTTCCTTGTAGATTTTGATGTCGCTTCACTTGTTTATGATGATGGTGTTTCTATGGACCTGTTGTTAGTGAGAGAGAGAATGGTGCTAACTGCAAATCAAACTACAAGAAGGTGGTTTTCGTCTATAGACGTCACCCTCATGATTGACAAAATTAGCACTCAAGAGATCAAAGAGTAGTGTTTCTATTGGTGGGAGGTTGGGTAGTTCACCGTTCTACCCAGAATTAACGTACGGTGATACACACTCAAAAGAAAGCTCTTTAGTCATATATAAAGAAATCTGGTCTGGTGCCTCAGTTGATATGAAAGTAGGTAGTCTCCACTAATGATTGATCAGCAACTCTAATAATGCATTTCTCCCTGCTCCTAATTTGCATCACCGGCATGATTAAATCCATTATTTAACACTCTAACAAGCAAGAAATCCAATGTAGTTCCCTAACGCTTCCAAGTTCAGTTATGTCGGTCAGAATTCTCTATGTAAACATACCTAGAAGTATGCTAGTGACTCTAAAATATCTACAAGTTGGAGGTTTTTTTATGCAAAATTTTTGAAAAATCTATATGCAAAATATCCAAACACTCCCCCACACTTAAACTCTACAGTGTCCTCAATGTAATTGACTCGTCCTAAGTAAAATCAAGGTGGAAAATCCTAATATGATATGCAAAAGAATAAAACTAAAAACAAAAGGATAGAAAATACACAACCTATGGGTTTCCTCCCATGCAACGCTTAGTTTAACGTCCTCAGCCTGACCCCCTAGTTAGAGTCCATACACCAACAATCTGAAAATCTGGTAGTCTGCCCAGAAAACAATATGCAATTCTAGTAACAACTTCATAAAACATTAGCACAAGATATAAATATTGAAGCTATCACTTTATTGAAGTTTCCCACACACTTAGTCCTTTCTACACTCGTAAGTGGGTATAGAACATAGAATTCGGGAAATTCAAAAGGTTCCTCTTGGGTAACCTGCACAACGTGATGGGATTCTGGAAGAACCCTATATGTAATAAACCGCAATTGCACAATGTCTAACTAGTAGACAGAGGCAAGTACGGGTCGTTTCCACGAGGAGCGGTGGAAAAATCGATAATCAGTATTCCTATTTAACTAACCAGCAATAATGTTTTCGGATTTTCAAAAGAATAATAACAGAAAAATAAATTAAAGTAACAGAAGTAACCAAGATGTGAATGTCAGTAACTAGGGTTTATAGTATCCACCACTATTTCTATTCAATTACTGAAATGAAACATAATCCATGAATATTTATTCATCGCTTGTTCTATCGACATCACCTATTTTATTTATTAGAGTCGCAAATATCACTGGGACGCCCTAAGCATGGCACATCAAAAGACTAAACTCAAGCATATACCATCAAATTGCATTAGCGAGAAAGTTATACGAAACTAATTATAGGTTCACAGATAATGTCCGGTTATTCTAAGCATACCCCATCAAAGGATTTAACCCAGCATGAAATATCAAATAAGTAGACTAATATGTTTGCTATCCTATAAATTAAGCACAAAGGTTACAGTATTGTACAAAACCGGTGAAGCGACAACTAATTTCATCATTGAATCAATATATAAAATCATGGAATTAAATTATTCAAATCATAATAGTCTATTGTTTGATAAATCAATTTATTTAACCTAAAACTCCATGTGGTTTCAACATAAACCCCAGTTACGAAAATCTAGCAAGACATGGCTTTCTCAAAATCCATAAAATAAATCTTAGCAATAACGACAAGCAATGAAAAAATGGAATGAATCAAAACAACAAACCATATTCCTCTGTTGTTGCCGCTCTGTCGTTGTCGGCCTCCAGCAAAAAGAACTCTCCAAACCGGCCTCTTTTCTCTGTACGTCTCAGTTGAATTATATATGTCCTGCTGCGAGTCCGATATGGCGATGTAAGACCTAGTAACATAAAGGCCCAGTCCAGTACCAACTCTGACATTCCAAATCCACAAGACTGCGGCCAATTCCTATTCTCGGACCATCTGAATCTCCACCTCTCTCGTCATCAGCCATTGGCTAATTTTTGTCGCTCGCAAAAACAGTATCTCATCGTACATCTCCAAAATGTGTACGGTCGCCATTAAACAACACTCTTCCGACTTCAGCTTGTTGTATCTCCATCTTCATTCACGCCAAATCCAGCCAACATATCCATCGACTGCAACAGCTCTGACCATCTTCGATACTGCAACCATCCTCCATTCGAAGTACATAAAACAACCAATCACCGAGCACAACTCAAACCATCTTATAACTTCGCTGCTTTTCATTCTCTCCATTTATAACTTTCAACGTAACCCAATTTCAGGCCATAGCCTCATCAGTTTAGTATGACAGAATTCCTACAAACTGCATTACTGACTGTGACCAGCTCATGCAAATCCTCTCTGCAAAATATCTTCGCAACACCCATGTACTGCACATTCGAGCCAACACCTTGCTGCTGTTAGGAGAAGTACTCGAACTCCATCTAGTTTGTTGATGTCCCTAGGCAATAGAACCCCAAGCTCAAATCCTTTCGATCACTATCTCCGATTGCAACTGGCTCAATCCAAAGTCATACAACGGCAGCAACAGTAATGGCAACTGCAAGATGAAACTTAGCTTATATAAAGACAACTCTCTTTATTGATGTTTAGAAAATCTCTCAAAACTAAACACAAGCTCTAATCTTGCTCATATGATCAACCACAACTTTGGTGATCATATATATATAGAACTATGAATTCCTTTTCCTAGTCCTATTACCTTATTACATGTCTTTCCTTTTCTTAGAACTAGATGACTTCTAATTCCCTTAGGATTACATCAATTTCCTAATCTTGTCCTAACCAACTTGTTAGTGACTTCTATGTTGAAGTTAATCCAACATTCTCCCCCTTAAGCTTCAACTATGCTTGTGAAAAATCTTGTACGTATGATGGTGCTCTCGTCTCCCATGGCTCGGTGTAGACAAGCTCTGATACCAATTAATGGCAACTGCAAGATGAAACTTAGCTTATATAAAGACAACTCTCTTTATTGATGTTTAGAAAATCTCTCAAAACTAAACACAAGCTCTAATCTTACTCATATGATCAACCACAACTTTGGTGATCATATATATATAGAACTATGAATTCCTTTTCCTAGTCCTATTACCTTATTACATGTCTTTCCTTTTCTTAGAACTAGATGACTTCTAATTCCCTTAGGATTGCATCAATTGCCTTTTCTTATCCTAACCAACTTGTTAGAGATTATCTTAGGCTTAATGTTGAAGTTTATCCAACATTTCCCCCCTTAAGATTTAACCTTACCCGTGACATATCTTGTACTCCAATCAATTGTCTAATTTCTTCAAACTTGATCCGAGCTAATGCCTTTGTCAATATATCTGCTTTCTGCTCAGTTCCATGGTATGTGTTCAACGTTAATGACCTCCTTCTCGATGCATTCTCGTATGAAATGATACCTTTTGTGAATGTGTTTCGTCTTCCCATGAAACACTGGATTTTTAGTGAGTGCAATTGCAGAATTATTATCAATCTTGATGAGAACTTTTTCAGGTTCTCTTCCTTTGATTTCACCCAACAGTTCTTGAAGCCATATTGATTGTTTAGCTGCTTCTGTTGCAGCCATAAACTCAGCTTCACAGGATGAGAGGGCTACAATGTCTTGCTTCTGTGAACACCATGTAATAGGTGCTTCTCCTAGATAAAATATATGACCAGTTGTACCTTTTCCATCATCTTGGTCAATATTATGACTGTTGTCACTATACCCAACAATTCCTTTGATCCTCCTCGACCATACTTCAATCCATAGATGATTGTTCCTCTTAGATATCTCAATATCTGCTTTATTACATCACCATGAGACTTGCGTGGACTCTGCATATAGCGGCTTGCTACTCCCACAGAGAAAGCCAAGTCTGGTCTTATGTGTAACAAGTATCTAAGGCATCCAACATTTCTTCTATAACTCGTTGGATCAATCTCAGCTTCTTCTTGTGCCTTTGAAACTTTAAGTCCGAACTCCATTGGTATCTTAGTTGGATTACAAGTTTCAAGTCCTGCTTCTTTCAGAATTCTCCTTGCATAAGCTTGTTGTTTAATCTGAATCCCATCTACTCCTTGATGGACTTCTATGCCAAGGTAATAAGTGAGTTTTCCGAGGTCTGACATCTCAAACTTTGATGACATTTCTCTCTTGAGCTCATTGATCACCTTAAGGGAGTTGCCAGTCAAAAATAGATCATCTACATAGACTGCAATCACAAGAAGCGTTCCCTTTTCTTCTCTTCTGTATACTGATGTTTCTTTAGAGCACTTAACAAATCTGATTTCTTTTAAGATTTGATCTAACTTTGTATTCCAGGCTCTAGGAGCTTGTCTTAGACCATATAGAGCTTTTGATAACTTATAAACCTTATGCTCTTGTCCTTTTACTTCAAAACCTTCTGGTTGTTCAACATACACATCTTCTCGCAATTCACCATGTAAGAATGTTGTCTTAACGTCTAAGTGGTGAATTTCCCATGAGTTTGATGTTGCTTCTGCTATTAAGAGACGAATTGTCTCTAGTCTAGCAACTGGTGCGAAAACTTCATTAAAGTCTATGCCTGATTCTTGAACGTATCCCTTAGCTACAAGTCTTGCCTTATATTTGTTAATAGTTCCATCAGCATTTCTTTTAACCTTGAAGATCCACTTGAGACCAATCACTTTTACCCCACCTGGCTTATCAACTAGAAACCAAGTCTTGTTTCTGTTGATTGAAATAATTTCTTCTCTACATGCTTGTGTCCATTTAGTCGAGACCTTTGCTTCCTGAAAATTCCTTGGTTCATCATTAACAGAAAGTAGCATTATCTCACATTCTTCTGCAGCTTGAAGAACATAATCCTCCAGATACTGTGGCTTTTGTATCTGTCTTGTTGATTTTCACAGTGGAATGGGTTAAGTTATTTCATCGATCTCTTCTTCTTCTTCTTCTTCTTCTTCTGCTTCTTCGTTATTCTCAGTGTTTTCATTATTCTCTTCTTCTTCTTGATTAACATCATTGTTTCCATTGGTATTGATGATTATAGTTCCTTCGCCTTCATCAATTACTTGACCCCATCTCATGTGAAACATTCCTGGATCCCTACTTGGTCCATCATTAGTTTCATTCCAGTTACAGTTTGCTTTTTCATCGAATACCACATCTCGACTCACTATCACTCTTTTCGTTGTTGGATTGAATAATCTGTAAGCTTTGGATCCATGCTCAATTCCTAGATTCACAAGAGTCTGAGATCGATCATCCAGTTTATTAAGAGTTGCAGAATCAACTTTTGCGTATGCTTTGCAACCAAACACTCTTAAATGATCTATGTTTGGTTTTCTCTTTCGCAAGCTTTCATATGGAGTCATGTCTTTCACAGCTTTCATAGGTATCCTGTTTATTAGGTATGTGGAGTGTCGTACAGCTTCTCCCCACAGATAATTAGGTACCTTCATAGCCTTTAAAGAATTTCTTGTCATCTCCATTAGAGTCATGTTTCTCCTCTCCACCACTCCGTTTTGTTGTGGTGTAATAGGACCACATAAATCAGCATGAAGAAGCTCTAATGTCTTTGAGGCTCTGAATGTTATTGCTTTTGGGAAACCTTGACGATTTTGTTTCCCAACTAAACATGATTCACAGATTTTTGCTTCATCATTTATCTGTGGTAGTCCTCGAACCATCTTGTTCTGAGACATTGCCTTTAAGGTTCTAAAGCTTATCTGTCCTAACCTTGCGTGCCACTTCCATGTCTGATCTTCTAGTCTCATATTCAGACACAATGACCTTCCAATCATGAGACTTATCTTGTATAGTCTATTCTGTAAGCGTGAGACTCTAACTAAAAGTCTTCCACTTGGGTCATGAACTGTTAGATAATCTTGTCGCATTCTAACATCACATCCAATTTCTGTAGCTTGTCCTAGACTCAGGATGTTGCTCTTTAAGTTCGGAATGTAGTAGATGTTTGTGACGAGCTTCTGTTCTCCGTTCTTGCTTTGAAATAGGATTGATCCTTTCCCTTCAATCTCTACATAAGAACCATATCCAAATTTCACTTTTCCTTTAATTTTCTCGTTGAGTTCAGAGAAATAGTGTCTCTTACCAGTCATGTGATTGCTGGCTCCATTATCTAAATACCAGATTCCTTCTTCTCCATCCTTTGATTCGTAGTTCTTTGGTATTAGGTTCCCTTCGTTTAAGAATAAAATTTCGTGCATGAAAAGAGATGTATCTGCTTCCCTTGTTTCATTCTTGTTTGCTTCTTCCATCTTTTGTATTCTTTCAGGGCATACAGAGGAGAAGTGTCCTGGTTTATCACATCTGTAACAAATAATGTTCGATCTATCCTTCTTTTCTTTCCCTTGGTTTTGATCATTCTGACTTGTTGTTCTATCTTGTGAGTTAAACCTTCCTCCCCTTCCTCGGCCTCTGTTTACTCTACCACCTCTTCCACGACCTCTTCCTCTTGTCGCAGAGTTTTGTTGGTAAGAGTTTGTGTACAAGAGTTTTCCTTGAGTTTCTCCATTGTTTTCTTCATCAAGGATTCTCTCTTCATATGCTTTCAATCTTCCAATTATATCTTCATAGCTAGTCTTCTTTAAATCTAAGACTTGTTCGAGAGAAGCTATGATATGAATATACTTGGATCTTGGTACTATTGAGAAACTTCTTTACCAGTTTATCTTCATCAATGGATTGTCCAAGTGACGCAGCTTTTGAGGCTATCTCTGATAGCTTTCCTGCAAAGCTATCAATAGTATCGGTGTCTTTCATCTTCACTCTTTCAAATTCAGACATCAAGGTTTGCAGACGGGCTTCTTTAACTCGATCAGCTCTGAGATTACGTGCCTTTATTGCATCCCAAATTTTCTTTGAAGTTTCCTGTTCACCAACTTGTAGAACAAGACATTCTGGTATTGCTTGAAAGAGTAATCCGATGGCAACATTGTTTTTGTCTGGGTCCAATGTAGCAGGATCAATTGTTTCCCAAACTTTGTAGATTTTCATCAGTACCTTCATTCTCATGGCCCATACTGTGTAGTTTGTGGAGTTGAGGATTGGAACTTGTATTGATGGTGGCGTGAACTGTTTTGCACCCACAATGGTGGTTTCGTTTTCCATGGCTCAGAAAACAAGCTCTGATACCAATTAATGGCAACTGCAAGATGAAACTTAGCTTATATAAAGACAACCCTTTTTTATTGATGTTTAGAAAATCTCTCAAAACTAAACACAAGCTCTAATCTTGCTCATATGATCAACCACAACTTTGGTGATCATATATATATAGAACTATGAATTCCTTTTCCTAGTCCTATTACCTTATTACATGTCTTTCCTTTTTTTAGAACTAGATGACGTCTAATTCCCTTAGGATTGCATCAATTTCCTAATCTTGTCCTAACCAACTTGTTAGTGACTTCTATGTTGAAGTTAATCCAACAAGCAGTAGTCTTCTTATCCCCATTTTCGTTACTTCCTTCGGATCAAACATCTTGCACATCTCTTGCATTTCTCATGTTCCTCCCTGAACTGATCTTGGAAACCATTGACCACTTTCGAAATCCAAACGTAAAAACCCAGAACCAGACCCAACCTTTCACGCTCTGTATCCATCACCTAGAGACCATGACCACGTCGTCTTTATACGGGTCAAACTGCAGACTACGACTTGTCTTTATCATCACAGCAAGCTCCACTTCGAACTCACCTTCGTCTTCTTACTGTAACAATCAACATCAACAGCATCTCTTTCCTACTCCCTGACCATCTAAAACGGTCTCCGACTGATTCCAAGAAAAGTCAATTCGCCATAATGCAAAACGTAACGAGTTCATCCAGCATCCCTTAACTCCTTCTCCATCTCGGCTTCAGCCATTACATTTTCACTAGTAACGCGTAGACAAAACCCATCTCTGCACTTCAGTGTCCCATCTCGTTTCAGCTTAGATAAATCTAGAACATCATGGTATATCAACGACTGCAGCCGCTTCTCATTAACAGTACAACTCCATCCATCACTGCCAATAATCTAGCCATCACCGTTACTGACTGCAGCAACCTCTCACCGTTCAGTCCAAAGAACTACCGCAACATGCAGTCACCATCTCATTCCTTTCCAACGTATTCCTTCATCATCTGAAACTCTCGATCAAGCCTTGAGCACGAGTAGAAAGAAACTAAAAGATATCGGGAGGCAGCTTCCTGAACATTCCACCAAAAATGCAATCTTCTTTGGCTTTGAAGAATAAAGAAATGTGCATGCTCTCTTTACATTTCACTTGCAACTTGTGGTGATAGTGGAGCCACGTCACACTTATCACTGTCCTAGTAGAGCCAGGTGACTGTGTGAAATAGCTAGGTGGTACCGCAACATAACTTGCGAACTTGGCAGCTAAAATAAGCTCCAGACTCCCTTGGTGCCGTGATATATAAGAGCGGATGATACATAGAAATACCAGGCCAATTACATTTTTATCGTTTTCGTTGCAAAGACCATTTAAGCTTCAATTTAGGTGTTTATTCTTCGAATGATCGAATTCACCTGTACTTTCTTCAAAAGCACTAAAGCATTATTATTAATTAAAATATCGAGTCCTAACTAATATAAATATGAGCATAAAATGTAGCACTTACGTGATTGTCACAACGCTAGAATCAAACACATCAAGTGGTGGATACTTAGAAGAAAAATAATCCATTAAAACTTTAGAAGCACATAACTTCAATCCTAAGTGAGGTATTTTCCTAAAAGATGGGTTAACAACTCTTTCAGAAGCTACTTCAATTGGATAGAAAGGATCAATAGATATATAATTATGTAAAGGATTAGACAAACCTTGTACCGGATCCTTATCTTTTATCTCTAGTGAATTATTTACCTCAAGTATATCGTGGTCCTCTATCAAACCTTTCATTTCTGCTTCAACTAAAATCTCAGCATCATTGACAAGTTCAATTGGGTCTTCCACGACTTTAATCAATTTGGTTTTATTCTCAATCTCAATCTCTTCAACAATCTCATCATCACAATCGGAATCCTCTTCAAAATCGTCAATAGCGAAGCGACGTTCGAATTCCATATCTATGGCCTGGTTAATTTCATCAAGGATATTTTGTGATGCACCGGCTTCCTCCAATTGGTTGTATCGCGATATAGTTTTCTGACGTTAACACTCTTTCCACCGTTATGCACAATCTCCTCTTTTGGAAAGAATGTAGGAAAAACACGGTGAAGAGGAGTAAGTTTTGATTCAGTATCATAACTTTTTAGTTCCAAACTCTCTATCATCTGCACATTACTAGAAAACAATTGATCATAAGCATAACTATCCTCCCGTCCCTTTAATTGCTCATTTACATACCCGTCATAAGGTTGTTGATATGTATGAGAGTATTCTTAAGGCTCCGTAGGGTATGGTTGGTAGTTGGTATATGAATGAGATTGAAAACCATATTGCTTACCACTATAATATGATGATTGTTCTTGTGCTACGTACATGTTATTTCCGTAAGGAAACATGACGACTCACAAAAAATAGAAAATCAAAACAAAAAAATAAAAACAAGCTAAAACAAATAAAAAATCAATTAGCAACTGCTCCCCGGCAGCGGCGCCAAAATTTGATGCGGGTCGTAACCACAAAAATTAATTAAGATATTTCCCACTAATTAACTGGTAATATAGTGGTAGTAAGAGATCGTTCCCACGGAGAGCTGTGTAATTGATAGGTTATTTGAATTAGAAAAACAAAGTAAAAGACAATGGAGGATTGGTTGTAAGATAAATAAAAAGAAACAAATAAGAAAAGAAAGGGATGATCAAGGAATCCTTCGCTGTTACCAAGCGATAACTGGATTAGAATACTTATCTATCTTTCGTTAGAACCATTCATCACCAGCCATATGAAAATAGCTAGATCAGTGTTACTCCCAAAATTCCTTCTATCACTGGATATGGAAGTTCTCGACTAACAAATTCTATTCAACGAACCACCAAGTAGTAGATCACTCAAGGTGTAATCCAATCGAATGCTTTAAGCTTTGTGAATTTAGGTTGATCCCAATAGTTAAACTCTTAGATCAAGGTCCACTTTCGTATGTTATCTTCACTCGCAATTGCTCCACAGAATCCCTCTGCAAGGTTTCACTATTTCTACTTGTGTAAAGAGTCAATCGACGATTACTTATCTCATAACTTCTACTAGCAATAGAACAATCAATAGACTAATCTAGTATGCATCCCAAATCAATCTAAGAATCATTCATAAACCCTAAATATAGAAAAGACAAACGATCATGATAAAAACTCCGAATAAACTTGTATAATAATAAAGTTTCACGTCTAGAACATTGAATTCATCCTTAATCAACAAAGGTTTAGCAACTCATGATTACACAATTACCCGGTTTCCCCCAAAAGGGGTAAACCCTAGGTTTTTAATGAAGAACGAAAGTGTAATATGAGATGTGATCTCCTCTAACTGTTATGGAAGTCCTCTTATATAGTTTTCATGAGATCTAGGTATTAGAATCCATCCGGGACCAAGTTTCCTTGATTTGGAAGTCAAAATACGTCAAAAGGGACCCCATAGGTTTAGCTCAGTCGGCGTTGTCGAACTCCCCAAAGCAATACCGAAAGTTGGGGTCAAAAATACACCTTTTCTGCCTAAAATATCGGTATTTCTTTATCAATGCCGAAAGTGGTGCTCGAAATACATATTCTCTGCCCGAAATATGGTTACTTTCGGTATTGCTTTAGCAATGCCGAAAGTGGTGCTGTATATTGCCATTTTTCGTCTCGACTGTTTTGACCGTAACTTCTTCGTCCGAACTCGGAATGACCTCATTCTTTCACCGTTCTCTTCAAAATTGAATTCTATTTAAGATAGTTATAATAAATCCTTAATTTGGATGATTAGAACTTGGTATTCTAGTCCTTGTTATGATATTGAGCATTATTTGCTCCTTTTCGTCGCACTTCTTCCACTTCCTTTGGCTCTAAACACTTGGATCTTTGGAGAACTCCACTCTATAGTTATTTTTCAGCCTTTTCCATTGACTTTGAATGATTCACATAAATAAATAAAATGGAAAACAAGAGTAATACAAGGATAATATGCAAAAAATCTAACTAAAACAAGCATGGAATAATCACTAAAATCATGTTAATTTTGCACTTATCAAATTGATAAAACAATGTGTTTAGAAGAGTGTAATTGTTGAAAAATAAGACTAAAGGGATGTCTTAGTCTGTTATGCCACACTTGAGAAGGAGCAGATAAAGAAAAATATAAAGAAAGATTTGAGGATGGAACAAAAAAGAATGACATATAGGATACAAATTATTAACCATATTCCCATGAGAAAGCAAAGCATGTGTCCTTAAATCCCTAATCTCATAACCAAAAGGATGTAGCTTGAAGTAGCAATGATTATCTCTTGTAAATTTAGCTATTGATAACAAATTATGCTTCATATCTGGAACTAACAAAACATTGGAAAGCCTAAGACTAGTTTTAGGTGTTTGAATAGTAGATGTTCCAGTAGAAGAGATGACAAGAGACTTACCATTGCCAACTTGAACTGTGTCCTTTCCCCTGTAAGTAGAAGTATTTTTAGAAGACCATCATTTCCAGTCATATGATCAGTAGCTTCAGAATCAGCAAGTCACTGTGGAGTCTCAGATATTGAAGGAGCAGAATAATTTGAAGATGTACATCTTCTCACATGGATGAAATTTTTTGTTGTTGAGACACATTTGCAGAAATACTGCCTGAAGAAGATGGAGGTGGATAGTACCTAAAATGGCACCTACTAGCATAATGTCCTCTCTTTCTGCATATCTGACACCCAACTTGAGAAAAATCTCTCCTTCCATTTTCAGTACCAGAAGAAGAAGCATCATAAGATCCATTTGACTTCCAACTTTGAACATTCCTATTATTATTTGAATTACCACTTCCTGAGTTCTTATTCTTTCCTCTCCCATATCCATTATTTCCATTATTGTTACCATTATAATTAGGACCACTTATTGAATATAAAGCAGAAGAACTTTGTGTATCAAAAACTATACTGGTATCTTGATGTTAGTCTACTAACCACTGTTCATGATTGAATAGTCTTGGTTTTATTTCAGCAAAAGAAAAGGAAACCTCTCTGTTTTGTGCAGAAATCACAAAACCATCATACTCCCTTCCTAGTCCATTCAGCACATACATGACTAAATATGATTCACATACCTTTTCCCCTATGACAACTAAAGAATCAGCAATGGATTCCAAACTTTGAAGATAAACAAGTATTGTAGAATTACCTTTCTTGCAGTTATGTAACTGATTCCTCAACATACTTTTTCTAGCCATGAACTGATTCTTGAAGCTTACTTCAAGAAAAGACCAAATTTCACGTGCAACCAACAACACATCTCCAGAAACATAAGGGGTAAAAGTAGCCTTCAAACAACTCATAACAAAAGAATCTGCCTTTTCCAATAAACCCACTTTGGATTGAGTGTAGGAACATCATTAATCAGAAGGTGTTTCTCTGGTTCTACTTCTTCTCCGTTAACATAACCATACAAAGAAGCAGAATACAAGATTGATTCGAACTAATCACGCCATAGAAGAAAATTGGAAGAATCTAATTTTGATGAAACAAAATTTCCAATATTTGTAAAATGAATAGTAAAATTACCTTGAGCAGTAGTGGAATTGTGAGCCATATTTCTTCGTCTAGTGTAGACAATGACGGGCATGAAAAAGTATTAGAAAAATTTGTTGATCTGTAACAAGAACCCTAATTTTGTTCTTGAAATTTGTTGAAAAAAGAATATGAATCTGAGAAAAGATTATTGTAAAAATTGTGTTTTTGATTCACAGGACTGCTAAAAAGATTGTTGGGAAAAGATTGTTGAAGCAGATTTTTTTTTCAGAATCTCTGGATCTACCCTAGTGATACCATGAGAAAACTTGTAGTGTTATTGATTAAAACAATAGTTCTTACAGGGATAATCATATGACCTAATCAATAAGGAAGAATATATATATATATATACGGGGTATGAGATTCCTATAGTATCTCTCATATTTACGTGTTATACCAAGAGTATCCTATGGATCGGGTATCCAATGGATAAGTGATGTTTCACCCGCATTCACCCCGTAAAATTGACCGGTTTTAGAATTGCACCCACGTCCTACCCATCAAATTGCGGGCCGGGTGTCCAGCCATTAAATTCCGGGTTGGGACGGATAAAATCCACGGGTGTGAACGTTTTGCTCGCCCCTTGCCGGGTCAGGTTTTGTGGACCAACCAGCATAGTTCTCGTTTCGTTTTCTAGGAAATTACGCGTGCTTGAAAACAAACGTAACTACGTAAGATCCAATTCCAGATATCCGTCATAATTTTAATATAACTGCCCAAAACATGACTTACAACTATGAAGTCAAATTTGAGCCCAAGATGACATCATGACTTGGAAGTTGGATATCTGAACACTGAAGTCGAATTTGAGTCCGATGACAACATAAATATCAGAAAACTCCGGGAAATTTTCCCCCGCGAGCGAAAACCACTGTGTAGATCTGGCTTGATATACATCCAACGGCTAACAGATGCGATTTCACATGCGCGCGTAACAGTATGCCAGTTTTGTAACCCCGCAAATCCCTATAGACAACAATTATAATTTCATTAGAACTCTTTTCATCAGTGTTTAATCAGCAGAAGAAACTACAAAAATAAATCGCAAGGATTTCAATCAGCTAGGTTTACATATATTGTTAGTTAAAGAAGATAAATCCAAATAATTTTTTTTGAAGAAAAAACAAGATATGGATTACTCAAACTCAGGTACAGCTAATCATGATACGAGGAGGATAAGTCAGAGCAATTTTTTTCACTTACCAGATGACGATGAATATGATTGTATCATGAATATTGATCATGACCCACGACAACAAGATCAGGTACCTATATATTTATTAATTTTTCTTATTACTTCGTCCGCTGTTTATTACCCAAATAGAATGAATATATGAACTAACAATGTAATAACGAGAACAAGCTTGTAGGGAGACTGATTGTCACCACTCCTTATTACATTATAAAATTAACACACATTAGGGTTGATGACGACTTCTCTTCTTTTCTTTTGATTGGTATTGAGCTAGGTAAAGCATCCCAGCAGATGAAATACACCTTAGGAAGCAATTTGGGTTGAATCATGCACTTTGCAGATGAAAACATAGGTGTTTCGTATATCACATGTCATATAGATCACCTGCATGACTTAAAAACAACGCTGAAACTGTATATATCTTCTTCCTCGAGTTCCCCAATTGCAAGTCATGTTTTAACATCAGAAAATCGATGCTTTTTCAGCTGGGCTGCCACTGTCCTTGAGCAAATAAACAGTAGACTTGTCTTTTTATACGTTTTTCTTCTTCGTGTACCGGACTAAAACAGTAGCATGATTATTGGACTATAAGACTTCTCGTTGCATATTGATAGTTTGTTTTAGTCTGTCTGGAAGATCATAGTTAATTTAACTGGTGTTGAATTGTCATTACGCTAATCTCTTTGGGTGTTTGTGTATCGAAAAAGGTTAACTTTGGAGAACCAAGTTCAGGACTTGGTTTAACACTGAGAAAAACTCCATCGTTCCTGGAACGGATTGACCAGTTATCTCAATGGACTAACAACAATTCATGTGACTCGCTTTATCATAATGAAAGAATGTCCAGCAGCTCTTCGGTACAACCGATGCCGTGTCAGAAAATGAAAGCTTCAAATTTTAATGCTACGTTGCTTAGAATTGGCTCTTGGGTGGTATATATTTATTTTGATTCAGTCGTATGTTATCTTTGCGCCAACTTTCATATGATTGAAGTTTTTAAGTATTTGAATTTTGTTTCCACATAGGGTAGCTAAATATGAAGGAGATTTGGTTGCCAAATGTTACTATGCTAAGCAAAGACTAGTATGGGAGGTTTTGGATGGCGGTCTAAAGAGTAAAATCGAGATTAAATGGTCGGATATATCAGCGATAAAAGCTGTTTTCCTTGAAAACTATCCAGGGGTACTTGAACTAGAGGTAATATTCTTAACTGGAGGAGTGCTGCTAATTTATTTATTTTCATTAAAATTAAATAATTCCAAATCATAATATGAATCTTCGTATTATTGACGTAGTATTTGATTATTTTTTCAGTTGTACAATCCTCCCTTGTACCAAAGGGAAATAAATCCAGTCGCAGGAAAACACACTCGATGGACAAACTCACATGATTTTACAGGCGGACATGCAACAAACTTCAGGTAAGAAAGACAAAGACTTTAATGCCTCTGATTATGCATCTGAGAAGACATGCAGGAGCAAGGGTAAATCCTGCACTACAACTGCATGCATGTTATGTTCTCTTCCTACGTTGTACCACTGTTTTATGTGTAACACCTTATTTATTATTTTTAGGAGGCATTGTCTTGAGTTTCCAGAAGGAACCCTTGAAAAGCACTATCAGAAGATCCTTCAGTGTGATAGTCGGTTGAATATGTTGAGCCGAAATCCTTTTCCTTCTTCAAACTCAGCTCTCTTTATGTATAGTCAAAATACTTACCCAGATTTTAGTGGAAATCAATCAACCATGACGCAATATCCTCCTCCGTTAGACTTTCGAAGACCTATTCCATATCCTCATTGGCAAGATAACAATCTCCATTCAATAGCAACCAGACCACCGGTTTCCAGAAATCAAATGTCACGAACGCCTCAAGGTACATATGGATCAAGCATTTTTTCTCACTCTCTGACTGTTGTCACTCCCATCATTTAATTGTTCGTCTTGTTTTCTCAAATTTCAGGCATGAGTGTGTCCAACTTATGGATCAAGGTTTTGGAAACTTAGGAGTTCAACAACCGATGCATATGACTTCATATTTAGATCAAAGGACAACACATGAAAATGTGTATAACAGGCCAGGAGCTGGAGGAAATCAAGTTCAGGATCCTTCTTATTTTTGTCATACGAACCAACCTTATATCCTGCCTCAACATGATTCGTCCTCAGAAATTTCAAATGAACCAGCCGGGTCGAATGAAGTTGTCCGCATTGTTAACCATTTGTTGTCTGATGAGCAACCTGCAAGAACTGTGGATCCCCTCAATGAGCACCCAACTTTATTAGCAAGAATAAGGTCTTGGAGTGATTGCCTCAGTTGTTTAGATTTCACACATGGGGATGCTTACAGTTCTATGGAGCCAGCTTATGCCGAAGAACCAGAATTTATGGTCCAGCCAACTCTTCCTATAAACTTTGAACTCCCTACTGAAGGTATACAATATCCTACTAACTCTGTAAACCAAAATTGAAGATGTGTGGACTTGCAGATTTTGTTTTCGGGAGAACAACTTGCTCTTGGATAAATGTGAAGCTTGTGGAAAATGGAGAGGACTACCCAAACTTCCAATCCTGGTAACTAGGACTTAGGAGTTGCTTATTAGGTACCCTGTACAGACCAAAGAAAATTCAAGCAGATATAGATATTTAGTAAGTGTGTTTTGTACAGTTAGTAGGGCTTAACCCGTGCCGTAACGGCACGGGATGCTTTTTTTCTCTAATTCGACATTGTTGGCGTTCGGCTTATTTTATTTTTTCCATGGGAAATAGTTTTGATAGTCAAAAAGCTTTCGGTCAGGAAAATGATCAGTTACCTTTTTGTTTTTCTTAAGCATGTTATTTCTATTTAGTATTCAGCCAGAATAACAATGTCGTCCCAACATGAAAATTTAAAATAAAATAAAATAGATATTATTTCATCCAACCGTAATTTTAAATTTTAAAGAAAATATTTTCTCTAACAATAAATATGCCTACTGCCAACCCAATTCCATGACATTTGTGAACTCATGGGTTCCAAAATTACTGATAACTAAGGCTCTACGGCGTGAAGCAAAGACCCATAATATTTTCCCTACTATAGACTGTTCATTTTGTGCAAATGTGAGAGTTTTATAAAATTGGTGAACTCTTGGATATTGAAAGACTGGGATATACATGTGTGAGATGAAAAATAAACTTCTAAAAGTAAATCAAAACATGTGCAAGATCATTCCTCAATCATATTGATAACATAAAATGATAGCACAAATTGTTTGCATCAACTATGCTAAGTAGTGCATGAGTGGCGTTCTCACATCTAGTGTTACTCAAGTAATTTGGAACACGAAAGAACATATATAGTCATATTGATGTTTGTGTCGATATAAATTCAACTAACCTTTTGAAGAAATATCATTCGTTTCGGAGAAAAATCCAACACAAACTTCTATCACCTTCAGTTTGTAAAAAAATACATAAGGTTTAACCAGCCTTGAGATTAAACAAATACCCCAACATTGGTCAAATAATGTCTACAAAACCGGGATCATTATAGAGTGTCAATGGGTGAAAAAAAGAGAATAACACCGGTGTTACAAAGAGAATACCTTTTATGTATCAAATTATGTTATCTAAACATGTATTCAAATTCAAAAAATCATCAACTTAATACAAAAACATAGAAGAACCCAATTTGAACCAATACTTGCATAAAATAACACTTATAAGAGAATTTCATAATATGAAAATACCTTCAGAAATCGCCATTAGAGTTTTAATAGCATGCTTTATCGAGAATTATGATAGGAATAAATCACTAAATTAATATGTGGAAAGTTCATTGGATATGTAGCAGTTCAAAGAAGTTTATAGTGGTAGTGATGGCGCTCCATCTAATTGTTGTTCGATTAATTATTTTATTTTTTTGAGAAGGTTTCGGTTTTCTGTCAAAAATGAAACCGAGAAGGAGCGCTTCATTGTATTCAAAATCATTCAGAAAGTCAAGCGCTAACTTGAGCACTACTTACGGGACCTCAATACAACCATAAATTTATCTATTGAAAGGCGAATCTTATATTTTAATCTTCTATTTACCCTAGTTTAGCATTAAGACAATCAACCGCATCTTATAATTTATAGTGTTACCCGTTTTGTAGCGGCAAAAAATTAACATAGTATATTACTACTCACGAATGCCCGTCAGAACCACAAAACCACCGCCATCCCTCAAAGGTTGTTGGGCGATTAATCGCAAATGTCATGTATAAAGTTAAACAAACTTTGGTCGTTAATTAATACTCTAACATTTTTTTTTATTGCTATATTCTCTTTTGTATTGCAATTAATTTTATTTTAATAATACTAAAAACAATGATTCACATGATCGGTTACCAAAGATAGCAGGGGCACCATTTGATCCAATGTTCATAATTATTTTTTTTATATATGGTTTGGTATCATTTAGTACCTACCTTTATTAATCGTGTCATAAACAACCAGTTACATCTTTCACAATACAATGTTATTCGTCATTTTTTTTGAGGCTTCAATAAAAAAAAAAAAAAAAACACCCACCGCCACTAAAATCACCCACCTCCACAATTTCTTCCACCACCACCATTGTTACCACCTCCACCACTCACCAACACTCGCCATTGCTTTCACCACCCATTACTACTACCACCACTATTATATATTGAAATAATTTTTACCAACAGGCAATTGGTCTAGTGGTATGATTCTCGCTTATGGTGCCAGAGGTCCTGAGTTCAATTCTCGGATTGCTGCATAAGTGTTTGTCTTTGTACAAACCATAATTTTATTTGTTTTAGAAATAATTAATACTTTTGAATTTAATTTATTGATAGAAATATGTTAATTAAGGAAATATTTATGATGAAATGAAAAACTAATAAATCATTCATTATGAGGAATTAATTGTAACACTTATAATTTTTAATTTGATTAAACCATGACCATAGATTTATAATTTGAATAAACCATGACCATAGATTTATCTTCTCCCTAGATAAATTTTGGTCACTCTTTATCATGCATAACTTGTCCAAACCTTGTTTTGTATATTGAAATAATTTTTACCAACGGGCAATTGGTCTAGTGGTATGATTCTCGCTTAGGGTGCGAGAGGTCCCGAGTTCAATTCTCGGATTTCCCCATAAGTGTTTGTCTTTGTACAAACCATAATTTTCTTTGTTTTAGATTTAATTAATACTTTTTACTTTAATTTATTGATGGAAATATGTTAATTAAAGAAATATTTATGATGAAATAAAAAATTAATAAATCATTCATTATGACGAATTAATTGTAACACTTATAATGTTTAATTTGAATAAACCATGACCATAGATTTATAATTTGTATAAACCATGATCATAGATTTATCTTCTCTCTAGACAAATCTTGACCACTCTTTATCATGCCTAACTTGTCCAAACCTTGTTTTGTATTATAGAAGATATATTTTCACACAATCTACGTGGTGCATTGGCGCTCAACCTGAATGGTTTTCTCTTGCATACATAAACGCAGTTAATTTGTAAATTGTCTTAGTTATGCTGTTATTGTTAAATAAGCCTGTTGCGATGAGAAGTGGTTCTAATTTATGGTTGAGAAGTTAATTTTTTATTTCTAGAAGTCGAAAAATCAGAATTTGAATTTAGTTTGGAGACAAAATTTTAAAATGACTTTTAGAACCAAAAAAACCAACTTTTTGTGAAGCAAAAATGTTTTGTTTCTGATTTCTGGAAATGACTTCTGCTTCTAGTATCCAAACACGTTAGTACCTATTACAGACTTTTTTTTAACCTTTGTGATGTTAGTTTGGCGTAAGAATAATGTTAGTTTCGTACTCACTGGTCATTGCCCATCCAACTTTCGGGAACAATTCACACAAGTAGGAAATATCATTTAGTCCTAGAAATAATATATTAGAGAGTCTAGTCCAGTTGACTCAGTCATGTGTCTGTTTGGTCCTTTTTGGAAAAATATATTATAGTTGGTCCTAGGATGACGTCATGGATGATGTAATTGTCACTGTGTGGTGACAAAAATATCCTTTTGGGACCACATATATAGAACAAAATCCTAGAAAATATCTTATTTTTATTTTTACATTCTCTCTCTTTCTGTTTTCAGATCTAGTTTTTTTCTCTCCATTTTTTTTTCTTTTTCTTTTCTGCTACTATTTTTTTTTCCAATGAAGACGATGGTGATTTTATCTGTAACATCTGTTGTTGTTGTTGAAAGAAGATGATGGAGATGATGTTCCGATGAAGACGATGGTGTTGGTGTTGTTGTTGAAAGAAGATGATGGAGATGATTTTTGTTGATGTTTCAGATTTACTTTCTCTTTTTTGATGAAGATGATGGTGTTGAAGTTGAAGAAGATGACGAAGATGTTGTTGTTTGTTTATGATGTTGTTGTTTCTGTTGTCAAAGAAGATGACGAAGATGTTGTTGTTTGTTTATGATGTTGTTGTTTATGATATTATTGATGAAGTTCATTGTTGTTGAAGATGACGAATAACTTATTTCTGTTGCTGTTGAAGACGACGAAGATGATGATGATGATGCAGTTCATTCCATAAATGAACTCTGTTTTTTTTAGGTTTTTATATGGAGTTCATTTTCTGGAATGAACTCTGTTTTTTTAGGTTTTTATATGGAGTTCATTTCTGGATGAACTCTGTTTTTTTAGGTTTTTATATGGAGTTCATTCCATAAATGAACTCTGTTTTTTTTTTAGATTTTTATATGGAGTTCATTTCTGGAATGAACTCTGTTTTTTTAGGTTTTTATATGGAGTTCATTTCTGGAATGAACTCTGGGTTTTTTAGGTTTTATATGGAGTTCATTTCTGGAATGAACTCTGGTTTTTTTAGGTGATTTCTGAAGAAAAAAAAAGTAGAAATTAACAGGAGTTCATTTTGAAGAATGAACTGCTACAAAAAAATAAGTATAAATTAATACGGAAGGATACTTTTGTCCATTTAATATTTTTAAATAATTATGGACCGAACAGTAAAAGTGTTTTCCCAAAAAACCAAACTGACATGGACCCACCTAAAAAAAGACCAAACAACATTTTTCCCTTCACACAACTAAGAGCAGTCGGTACCTCTTCTGAGAACGTTATCTCTTGTTGCCAGTTTGCTAAGCATCCCATGACTCACTTTAGTTGGTAACTTGCAGTTCAAAAGCTTGTTGCCAATTATCTAAGCATCCCCCGACAAAATGTGAAATTCTTGTCAGATCTTTTCCACAAGTGGATCCGAAATGTACTTTTAGCATCCTATGGTAGTCATAGATACCCCCGATGGTCCTGACTGATGGATAACTTATCAGTACGAACTTCATTAGGTGAACAAAACCTACATTAACCAGCCAGCCTAGTTTTAGAAGCGCCTATTTTTAGCTCAGAAATTAATTTAGAAACAAGTTGCTTTTGAGGAAGTTTCAATCAGAAAATCTACATTTTGTGCAAGAAAATGCATTCCAGTTCCATACTCACAAAGTAGAAGAATCAGATACAGGTGTATACGAAGAAATTAAAGGTAGGATTACATACAGTCACAAAATAGATGAAAGATTACAGAACAGTAGTAATACACAACACAACTTTGGCTGAAGGCACACAATCTAGTCAGAGCAATAAAGAAAAAGTACAACAAACAAGCTTGGGTAGACGTTCCAGAAAACTATCATGCATAAACTCTAAGAACTGAACTTATCTCTATCATGAGGGGAAGAATAATCTGTATCAGGACCAAGAGGAATGATTCCAAACGGATTAATAAAAGGATGGCTTCCGTAGTAGTGGTCCTTGATATGTTTCATGATCACGGTGCAACTCATGCCAGGGACTTGAAAAATATCTTTAGTGTAATTAAACAGATTAGGGTATTCCCGGATAAGCTTCTTGTTGCACTTGAAATGAACAGCATAAACCTGTACACAGTGGAGTATAGTTACCACTTACCAGAAGGTTGGCAAAAAAAGTCCAAGTACATTAAATAACCAACCAATCTTATTCTGGTTAGGTTCATATAATTTTTTTTGGAAACGAAACGAATAATAAGTCATACACAAGTAATTTCTGTAAAATGAGATTTTGATTTCAACCAAGATGTTGTTTTATGAACATTATGATATGCCACATCTTTAACTTTACCGTGTAAACTACAGGATTTGCTGTGTAAAAAATGGTAAAACTGAATTGCTTAGAAAGTTTCGGTCTCTATTGAGATAAGAAAATGTATATACCTCATCAAATCTTATAAGAGTTGCAAACAGCCGAATATCAGCTTCAGTCAGAGAGTCCCCACATATATACCGGTTCTTGCTGAGTATGTCCTCACATTTGTCCAGAGCTTGATATAATTTGTTTGCAGCCTGTCAAAAATGTAGGTTTGGATTAAAATCAGCAACCAGATTTTGTAAGACAATACAAACACAAAAGGATTACTTTTTAGGTAGAAGAATTCTATGATTTCTACTTATTTGCTAACATAACAAAGGGTTACCTCTTCATAAGGCTCTTGTTTCTCAGCAAAACCGCACTTATAAACACCATTGTTGATGTCGTCATAAACCCATTCATTAACCTCATCAATCTGGGATTGCAAGTGAACGGGGTAAAGGTCCAAAGCTGCATTTTCTGCTATATCATTGAATTCAGCATTGAGCATTCGTATTATTTCTGAACTCTCATTGTTCACAATTGTTTTGAGTTTCTTATCCCACAAAATCTGTAATATAGAGCCCGTAAGTGTTAATACTGACAATTGTTGACAATAAAACAAAAGATCCATGAGAAATGAACTGGATGCAAAGATGAGAGCAAAAAACGCACAGGAACAGTATATCTGCCAGTATAATTTGTACTAGCAAGTTCATAGAGTTCCCTAGCCGATTTTGCCCCATTCAGGTGATCAGGTTCAGCCCCCGGTTCCTCTGTACTAGATGTTGGAAACACCCAACCCATATGATCATCAGTCTCCTTTGTTCTTCCCCATACAGGTTTAACTGACTGATTACAAATTCACATACATGTCAATAATCTTTAACAAAGAGGATATTAGCTTATACTACATCACTGGTGTGTATAAATTTTACCGAAAAGCTGATAGCCTTCTCAAGACCCTTAATCTTCAAATACGCAAGGCATCTACTAGCCCAAGGACAGGCATAGGATATATAGAGATGGTATCTTCCAGATTCTGCAGGAAATGTTGATGATGGATCTCTTGAAACAAAATTACGGAATGTCGATGGTGATCGTTTGAAAGCACCAGTATCAGCAGCCATTTGACGAACAGCTGAAGAACAATAGAAGTACTACAAATTAATACTCTGCACCATTTTAATAGCTAGTCCAATTTGATAAATACCATCACAAATTGATGACCACATTATGCAATTTCACACCCAAAAATCTGAAATTGGATCATCAAGGTAAGTTCTAAGCTAAAAAACTGGACTCAAATTGAATTAAGGGGTTTAGTTTTCTTCCAAATTTTGAAACATTGAATCAATATGTCATCCATCGATTAACCAAATTAAGAGTTACAATTCATTTAGAGATTCAAAATTGTATAAATAGACATACCTGGTGAAAGCGTAATCTTGAAATTTCTGGGAGAAATAAAAGAAGTTGGTGATTGCATATAACACTGAGAAAGTAGCCTACAGAAGAGTAAAGATGAAGACTAAAGAAAGCCATTATCAGTAGATGTTTTTTTATTTATTTTGATTTCTTTTTTTTTTGGTAATGTATTTATTTTGAATTTTGACAAGTACTCCCAACACGAAATACCCGATGCATTCGTCGATTTGTTATACAATGTACTCACTTTTGACAAGAGAATAAAGCTTTGCGAGAGAGTTTCTCGCAAAGCTATTAGGCCAAGCATTATAGTTGGTGTTTTCACTTGGCTGTAACTTAAGTATATCGAAATCCAAGCACTATCGAACGTTAATTGGCACTAATCTGGTGATTTTGCCTCGCTTAAGAGTGGACCAGATCTGTTCCACTTTTAGGCTAAGAGATGCCCCGGTTTCGATTTGAAAAACGGCTCTATAGAAATTAAGTCTCCGTGACATTTTATAATGAATATTTGTTTCCAATTTTCACTCTTTTACTCTTACTGTTTCTCTTTTACCTTATTTGTTTTCTATTTATTTTTTTCCTATGCCATCTTCATTTTCTTTTTCTTAAATATTCTTTTGCCTAAACCAAATATTTATTTTAAATTCAACAAAAAAAAATTTGGGAAAAAAACGGAAACTTAATTTCTTCTATATAGACTAAGTGATGACACTTTCCCATAGTGAAGTGCACTTTTACTCTCGTTTAGCTTAGCTACATTTAAGTTATAAACAAGCGAAACGCTCAACAATAATACTTGGCCTTACCTTTTAATTTTTTAGAAAATAATAGTGTCCATCAATTAAAAAAAAGGTTGAGTTGAGCTATGTGCATTATGCAGAGGTTGATTCTACATATACTCTTATAAGCCAAGGGTTATGCCAAATCTCATCAAAAATTACCGTAGACTTAGTGGTAAGGATTTTGATTTGGGGTCGGCTGGGGTGTGTTACAGTCTTCCGTAACCCTCGAGTTTAAAGGAGAAGATAATTTTGTTTTGAACTTCGCTTGGATTCGTTTCTTTCTCTTTAAATCTTAAAAAAATGATTAATTCTTTTAGTAACCTTAACAAGTTTTTGGCAAACAATAATTTGTTAGGCACACCATGTAAATCTATCACACTTGTTAATGAAAAGCAGTTAAATTCTATAGTTTCCTCTTTCCACTGTAGAGACCTCACAGAATAAACATGATTTTGGAGTGTTATGACGAATCATAAGTAAACCAAGCACAAGCAACAATATACGAAAAAGATAAATCAAACTCACAAGACACAAAAATTATAGTGGTTCAACAATATATACAATGTTTATGTATTGTCTATGTCCACTTTGAGCCGCACCAACTTAAATCTATTATGCATAAACGATTAAACATAAAACACTTTTGTGTGAATCCCAATAAATACTTGGTTACACTGTTACAGTCACCCGAGACGATATCTTTTCTCTTGTTCCTCACCATCTTGCACTTACCACGAAACCCTAACTTTCCATTCCAAAAGTTATCACAAGAAATCTCTCACGATCTACAAGGCCTAAAACCTATGTATGTATGTTACAAACTTAGCCTCGAAGCTCGTCGCTGGCTAGGAAATCCCTTCCTAAAATTATGACTAATAATCTAAAGTAGGAAATAAAAAAAGTAGGAAATACCATTTAGTCATAATAATAATATATTAGAGTTAGTTTAGTTCAGTTGACCAAGTCAACTGTCTGTTTGGTCCTTTTTAAAAATGTATATTGTTGTTTGGTACTAAATATTATTATTTGGTCCTAGGGTGGACAATACTCACGTGGAATGACGTCATCAATGATATGTTATAATCTTTTAACAGTGGCAGAAATGTCATTTCTCTCTCTCTCAATAAAAATAAAAAAATAAAAACTTAAAATTGAAATATCTTTTGAACCACATGTCCAAAAATGATAAATTTTATATATTCGTAAAGCCCTCGACGAGAGTTTTCCAAGGAGTACCATTGTTGCTATGTTTCGGAAATTTTAATTTTTACCTTATCCTTAAGCTAAAAAATAACTATATGCGGTTCATTATACAAAATTAACTAGTTTAATGAACTACCACAGTAGCTAGTTCATTCTGTAACATACGAGTTCATTCTACAAAATGAATTGGTATAACGAACTACTATTATGAGTTCATTCTACCATATGAAATATCATTAGGAGTTCATTCTACAATATGAACACCTATCACGAGTTCATTCTACAATATGGACTATCATTTACGAGTTCATTTTATAATATGAACTACCATAATGAACACCTATTACGAGTTCATTGTACAATATGAACTACGTATCATACTTGATTATCATTACGAGTTCATTTTACAATATGAATTATCAATCTTACAATATGAACAACTATTATGAGTTCATTCGACAATAAGAACATCTATCACGAGTTCATTCGACAATGTGAATTATAATAATGAACTATTATTGTGACTTCATTCTTAATAATGAAGTACTTCTATGAGTTCATTTAACAAAACAAACTGCTAGCATATACAAGTTCATTCTACGAAATGAACTGCTAGAAGTAGAATGAACTACCATGTTCTAAAATAGTGTTCATTCTTGGATATGAAGTACTATTATACCGAAAAAATTAAAATTTCGAAACATAGTATAATGGTACCCATTGTGTAGATCTCGACGTGACCTTTCCAAATATATAAAATTTATTAATTTTCGACTTATATTTTGAGAGATATTTCATTTTTAATTTTTGAGTTCATTCTACGAAATGAACTGCTAGAAGTAGAATGAACTACTATGTTCTAAAATAGTGTTTATTCTTGGATATGAACTACTATTATACCGAAAAAATTAAAATTTCGAAACATAATATGATGGGTACTCATTGTGTAGATCTCGACGACATCTTTCGAATATATAAAATTTATTAATTTTCGACTTATATTTTGAGAGATATTTCATTTTTAAGTTTATTTATTTATTAATGTTAAGAAGAGAGAGAAAAATAAAAAAAGAGAACAAAAAAAAAAACACGTGAAGAAGAGAGAAAATAAGAGAGAGAAAGATTATTTTAGATACTTTAATATTTTTGAATAAATAAGGATCAAATAGAAACTTGCTTGATTGAGGTATACCCAGATTAATTGGGGTATACCTAATGAGACAAAATCCAAGACATTTAGAAGTAAAATAGGTCACCCCTTAACCATATATTTTCTAAATGGCTAGTATACCCTTGTTTAATTAACACCAAATTTTTTGATTAGATTAATTAATTGAGTTTAGATTAAAATTTTGAAATTATGAATTTAGTAGTTTAAACCTTTTATCTGTCTTATGAGTTCGATTTCGATCAAAAATTTTGGTTTTGAAAATGTGAAAAGTCGGCAAGGTCGACGTTTGAATAAGGTTTCGACTAAGTTCATCTGGCATGGTTGACGTTTGAATAAGGTGCCGACTAATCACAGCCGGCATGGTCCGCGGATGAAGAAAACACCGAACATTTTTAGGCCGAAAGGGTCTTTGAATGAAGAATATGCCGACTATCTTGGGCCAACAATCTTACGGTCGACGTGTAAATATTTCCTACAATGCAGGCTATCATATAGTCGGATGCAAATAATTTCTAACATTGTCGGCTGACTTATAGTCGGCATGCAAATAATTTCTAACATTGTCGGCTGTTGAAAAGTCGGCAATGTAACCTTGCTGGCCTTTAGTTATACCCAACAGAAAGCAGAATATGGAAAGACGTAATTCATTTTATTCATGCAATTTTGGTTACTACATTGATTGAAACATAAAATCTAACTCCTTGTCTACGGAACAACGAATGCACTTAGCATGTGCATGAATCCTTTGAACCCCTAGGCGACCCTAGTGGACGAGGTATAGTCTCGCGAGGGTTTACGTAGAGATCTACCCACAAAACCTACACAAAAACCATCAATCTTCGTCCGAGGAATATGACGACGATACACCCTTCATCATCTCCGGGGCATACTCCGGGATTTTGGAGACCATGAATTCATAGCTTTCATCGAATGTGAATGCTTCCCCCCTTTCCTCCAAGTAGCGCGCCTTGACGACTTCATGCTACAAAAACAAAACACAAACTTAAGTTGTTAGTGGTG
Source organism: Papaver somniferum (assembly GCF_003573695.1). Classification (NCBI taxonomy): domain Eukaryota; kingdom Viridiplantae; phylum Streptophyta; class Magnoliopsida; order Ranunculales; family Papaveraceae; genus Papaver; species Papaver somniferum. The sequence goes on from NC_039358.1 coordinate 16,318,864, forward strand.
TTTAGTAGGAAGATCAAACAACATGGATCACGTAAAATAAACCCAAAAACACTTACAAATTGTTCAATGGATAAGTTGAAGTGGGTAGCGTTGAGAATCGGTTTTTGGATAGCTAAATAAGCAAGTATCGCATTTTCGATGACTAGGTTCCTATCATGAATTTGTTGAACACTTCTTCCATTTGGATTCCAAAAATCTTGTCTATATTTGTTGTATACCTTATCCCAAAAGGTTACGGCATCCACCCTTACGGAGGACTGCCTTCTAACTCGAGTTTCTGCGTATCAGGCTTTGGTGATTGCCAAATCTTCGTTTGAATCAAATGATGCCATTGTTGTTAGTAGAGGTATTGGGAGAGATGGAGTGTATGATGATATGAGCTTTGGAGAGTATATGCAAATAGGTGTGTGGTGTTTTGTAGAGAGAACTAGTGTATTTATAGGATGGTTCCCAAATTTGTCCATTATGGTAGTCAATCAATGCAGTTGTACTTGCAAAAATTTGAATTTTGGACCCGCCGGCTGGGTTTTTGTTTCACCTATATGTCGACTAAGTATAGCCGGCAGGGTCGTAATTTTCTTACCCTGCCGACCTTATTATGATTTTAGGCATCAGGAGTTCATTTTCTTCTGTATAACCATCGGAACGGTATTTGGTCATTAACGAGCCGGGTTTTTTTTATAGTCGACAAGGTCTTAATTTTATAACCTTACCGATCTTATGATTTTAGGGCATCAGGAGAAGGTATTTTCTGCAACACATAGTCGGCAGGGTCGATAACATAATACCTTGTCGACTGTAAAACAACCGGCTAGGTATTAATTTGCTTACCTTGCCGACCCTGGTAACTACACCATTTCTGCTTTTAGGGCCGGCAGTCTAACAGTTCACAACCTTGCTGCCCCTAGTTTAGTCGGCAATGTAACTTAACAAAAGCATTCCGGCGGAACTATTAAAATTTTACATAGCTAAACAAACCATTCATTCAACAACTAGAAATCCAACATTTTTTGTCCAAAATACGAAACATGTCCTATAAACCTTAAAAAAACATTTGTCCAACCATTAACCTTAACATTTGTCTACCACAACATAAAGAAATAAACTAGGAATGCATTCATTCACGACCACGACCACGACCACGGCCCCTTCTAGGAGCACCACCATTACTACTACATTCACCACCACGGGAACGACCCCTCTTTTTGTCAGCATTCATCTTGGCTTGTGCTTCCCTCCTGGCTTGTGCTTCCCTCTTTACTTCAGCATCAGCTTGCTTGAACAATTCGGTGGCATCCTCATTGTCAACATTGCTAGCATAGTCAATGTGCTTGGTTTGCTATTCAATCGACAAAGGGTCTCCTCTTTCATAAGTCGGCAGGATCGACATATATAAACAATCCGGCGGAACAATGGTCGGAAAGGTCTATATCTAAACAATTTTAACAATAAAACAAAAGATCCAAGAGAAATGAAAAAAATTGGATGCAAAGACGAGACCAAAGAACGCACAGGAATAATATATCTGCCAGTATAATTTGCACTAGCAAGTTCATAGAGTTCCCTAGCTGATTTTGCCCCATTCAGGTGATCAGGTTCAGCTCCCGGTTCCTCTGTACTAGATGCTGGAAACAGCCAACCCATATGATCATCAGTCTCCTTTGTTCTTCCCCATACAGGTTTAACTGACTGATTACAAATTCACATACATGTCAATAATCTTTAACAAAGAGGATAGTAGCTAATACTACATCACTGGTGTGTATAAATTTTACCGAAAAGCTGACAACCTTCTCAAGACCCTTAACCTTCAAATATGCAAGGCATCTAGTAGCCCAAGGACACGCATAGGATATATAGAGATGGTATCTTCCGGATTCTGCAGGAAATGTTGATGATGGTTCTCTTGAAACAAAATTACGGAATAACGATGGTGGACGTTTGAAAGCACTAGTATCAGCAGCCATTTGACGAACAGCTGATGAACAATAGTAGTACTACAATTTGATATTCTGCACCATTTTGATAGCTAGTTCAATTTGCATCACAAATTGATGACCATATTAGGCAATTTCACACCCAGAACTCTGAAACTGGATCATCAAAGTAAGTTCTAAAGCTCAAAAACTGGGCTCAAATTGAATTAAGGGGTTTAGATTTCTTCCAAATTTCTAAACGTTGAATCAATATATCAGCCTCCGATTAACCAAATTCACTTTTTTTCTTTTATTTCTCTTATAGCTCTTTTATTTACTAATTTTTTTTTCCTATTATATTTCCATTTTTTTTCACTTTTGCACATGAGGTGCACTTTCACTCTCATTTGGCTTGACTACATTTAAGCCATAGCCAAGCGAAACGTCCAACCACAATGCTTCGCTTTATCATTTATTTATTAAAAAAATAATAACGTCCAAAATATGAGATAATACGAGGATTCTCTCTCCTCAATGTCATCAATAAAAAGAAATAGCTGAGTTGGGTCGGGATCCCCTGACGAACATATTTGACAAGATATTTTGACAAATCACAATATCCTTTAGATCTCAAACATCTAACTGTCCAAATTATCGCCGATGTGGCAGTAAAAATAACTTTGTGGCTTGTTTGGTTTACCTTACTTAAGTTAGGTCTTAATTAAAGTTCATATATTTTATCGTCCATTAACCCTAATGTATGATTATCAGTTTAATCCATTAACCCTAATATATGATTATCTAAACTAAATTTCATATATTGTACTGTACATTAACACTAGTGTATGATTATCAATTTAATCGCTACTGTTAAGATGCAAACTTTAAGTTTCTTTTTGTTTTGTCATCCATGAATCAAAATCCTATATATTTGAAAGTATGTTTTGGTCCAGAATCTAGTTAGAAACAATCGATCTTTGATTTTTTGGTTATCATTACATGTACATGTCAAAGTTTCTGATGGAACTATCATCCATTTTGGGGAAACATCTCCAGCATACACAATGGCAAGATCCGATTTAAGAATCAATGACAGAGAAATATGTATATTTCATCCTCTCTCCTAAATCCTCTGCAAAACCGTTTTTTTCCAAAAAAAACTATCCAAACCTAGTTTTTTCTTTCTATTCAATCTTCTTCTTCGAACTTAGATTTACTTGGATTGAATCTGATATATCAGATTTTTTTCTAGTAAATTTGGGTTTGTAATTGTATAATAAACTTTTTCTACTTTCAATAAAAATCACTTTGTGATTTAGGTTTTAGGTTTTAGAATTTTTTTTTTTATGTTTATGTTATTATGTATACAATGGCTATTCTATGCCTTGAAATAATTTCAATTCTATTCGCCATCAGTGCGTTTTATGATAACCTCTGTGCTCTTATATTGAAATCCGATGAGAGATTCAAGCATATCTTTGAAGACGATCAATTTCGACATGACGATGATCTGGCTTTATATAAAGAAGATCAATGGCTATCAGAATGGATCGTGATTACAATGATTAGTGGAAACTACTTCTACAACGGATTTCATTTTACTGAAGAAGAAGAAGCCTCTAAATGGTTGAAGATTAATCAAAATACCATTAATCAGATTAGTCTTTTCTGTTTTTCTTGGTTTCATGTAGATCAAAAAATTAACATTGTAAATTGGTTGTATCAGTGTGCAATGTACAATGATGAAACAATAGAGTATGTTTATCTACCACTTCTATCATGTAACAATCCAAACCTCAATTTGAATGAGGTAATTTAATAAATATTTCCAGGGGTTTTCCAAAGCCCCTCTTTCCATAAAAATATATATATATATATTTCAAACCAAAAACGTAAGTGACAAGAGAAAAATAATAGATGAAAAACAATAGAAAACGTTTGCCCAAACTGGTGGATGAAGAGAAAATCTCATGTACGAAATCCCTTTGAAGTTTTTGTTTCCAGGCTTAAATAGTAGAAACCAAACGGGCAATAGAATTAGTTAGCCAAGCACGTCATTTATGTTTTGAGCCGTTGAATATGTAGAATCTCATGGTTGGTAAGATTTGTCAAACCATTTTGTCAAATCCTTTTGTCACCCAATCCTGACCCATTTTGACATACCTCAACTTTTAAAAAATTCATTATGAACTTCGAATGGATTTTTTTTTCTCCTCAAATCTTAAAAAAAATGATTAACTTTTTTTTAGTCACCTTTACAAGGTTTTGGTAAACAATAATTTTTAGGAACTAACAGATCACAGGATAAACGGGATCTTGGAATGTTACGCCGGGCTTGAGCCTATTGTTAGTAGTGAAAACTACTGTGAAACCCGGTTTTCATAATTTTTCCGCTGAGAAACCCAGCGGCGGAGAACTTCACGCGTGCACCCACTTTAGGGAAAAAAATAATTTACAAACCCATATTTTCCGAAATTTTGCGTTCGTTTGTGTTTGTCTTTGCTCTTCTTTGTTTTCAAGCAAGCATTGGATTTTCTCTGTCAAAGGAGTTGAGAGTTCAATGTATTTTTGAATCAACTGAAATTCACTCTAGGTTTCTCTCTAATCTTGAAAATAATCCCTATCTAAGAACATCCATTTTGAAAACAAACCATAATCATACAGAGATCACCATCGTTAGAAGCTACTGTACGTCTAATTCAAGCACAGAAAGAGGATTTAGTTGTTGTAGGAGGTCACATTGATCGAGAAGTGGGTCCTGTTGCTGCTGTTTTAAAGGGATTCGACAGTAACAACATCAACAGATACAGGGGTAATCGTTTGAGCAGTGGTGCAATCAGTGATGGCTGAGATGTTCAAATAACAATGGAAATGGAATTGGGTCTGATAGTATGTATCAAACGAAGGAGCATCAGTTGGTTGCAGTACACACGGTGTTGGGAGGAATTTATGTTAGCTGAGATAATCAGAGAATTAACAAGTGGGCTTGATCTGTTTGAGAAATTGTCGGAATCAACTCAGTTGGGAGACGAGATTAAGGTGGTCAGAAAGATCAACTGTTACACTGGTCGAATGGTAAGGAATTTGATTAAATGGCTACTGGAAGTTGCGTTTAAAAATAGAGATATATAAAAGATGGAGTTGTTGTTGTGATCGTAGTGGCGAATAATGGCAGTTGGAACTAATGCTAATGGTGGTCGATTGGAGTAGACTTGTTGGTGCTACACACAGACGTGAATGGAGTTGGGGTTCACAGCTATTGAAGCTGTGAGAAGAGGTCGTTGCTGTTGGTAAATGGCCTAATATAAGAGACTTGAAGTCTGTTGTGGCTAGGCGGAGATGGGGTTGTTATTCAACTGAATGAATTGGTTGTAGTGAAAGATTTTTCGTCATTTTCCTTACTGGCTCACTGGTTGATTTTTCTAAAGGTAGCTTTTTCGTCATTTTCCATCGAAATCCAGTCACTGTTTTCTCTTTTCTTCTTTTTAGTTCGGTTGACCTGACATTGTAGTGAAAGCTTATCATTCGGACTTAAGTTTTATTAACTACCTTGCTTAATTGGGTGCATGCCACTTTCACGTTAGTTGCTTGTATATGTTACATGGTAACGGTCGGGATATCCTCAATCCTCATTTTGGTGAACTCCATTGTGAGTCCGACGGTCGGAAGATCAGCGACTTGCCATTTCACTATACGCAATGTGTGCGTGTCACGTGCATTTAGAAGAAAATTGAGGTGTGAGTAGTGATGCAACTATGGAATAATTGGTTGCATAACATGTTATGCATATACAAAAGTTGTTGCATAACTTGTTATGCAGTCCCGAAAATGGTTGCATAACACATTATGTAGCCTATTTTTTTGCATAACTAGTTATGCAGTGTCCAGAGAATGGTTGCATAACACGTTATGCAACTACTTTTTGTTAGTATTGAAACCAACAAAAAAAAGGCTACATAACACGTTATGCACCTATAATAATATCTACATAACATGTTATGCAATCGAGAAAATGGATGCATAACCTGTTATGCATCCGAAAATATGACTGCATAATACATTATGCATCGAGAAAATTGTTGCATAATCTTTTATGCATCGAAAAAATAAATGCATAACCTGATATGCATCCGTAAATATGGATGCATACTGCATTATGCATCAATTTTTATGTGCGCACTAAAATCAACTAAAACAATGGTTACATAACTTGTTATAGATGCATAACTTTGTTATCCAAATGCATAATTTGTTATGCAGTGGAGAAAATGGTTGCATAATTTGTTATGCGTCTGCAGAATGTGTTATGCATCTTTTTTGGTGGCTGCATAATGGTTATGTATCAAGTTTTTGAAATTTTTGCCTAAAATGATGATCACCTCCAATTTTTTTGTGAAAAACAAAAATTTGATATTCTTGTTTGTACTCGTTGCGTAGTTCTTTTAAAAAGATTTCCAACGATATAAAATTTGCAAAATTCCAAGGCGCGGATTTTTAGATATATTATATCCAAGTTGCGTTACCAATTATATCCTTGATGCATAACCCGTCATGCGGATGCATAATCCGTCGTGCAGATATTTTTAATAATTTCATATAATTATGGGTGTCACGGAACTAAAAATTAATTGTGGGCCTGACAATGAGAATATTATTTTTTTTGGGCCTGCGCCTAAGTTTCTCTTGTTAGTACACTGAATTTTTGGCCCATCAAAAAGAGGCAGTGAAAAAGAAATTTTTTTTTTATGGGATTTGGGGGTTTCAGCCAGGGGAAGGCCGGCTGTAGTTCCGCCCCTAGTCTGCAGGTAATGTGGAAGTTCATTTTGTCTCCTCCGTAACCACTTGCAAATATCTTCACCAACATTTCATCTACCTCAGTCCAAGAATGTACATTGTCAGTACTATGATTAGCTATCGTACAATTGTGTGCAACTGCGACTCTGATTATACATTTTCCCAATGGATTTCTTGCCGGGAGTACAAGGAGACTAGCTATTGTACAGTTGTGTGCAACTGCCACTCAAACAGAATCTCTCTGTTTCAGTGTATATTTACGGCTTTAGTTGATAACAGATTCTGTTAGAGAAACTGGTGTTTTGTTTAACGACTTGCTGGTCTCAGATTACCTATACTGCCAGTACTAGCTTTAGCTCTCCCTTTGAGTTTATATTGTGTATAGTGCTGTACCTTGTGTTTCATATTTTATATTATTGAAATTACCTTTTATTTATTTATTTTACAGAACAGTAACAGCCTTTCACGTATTTCACACACAACACTATTTTGTCTAGAGACACACTTTAGTCTGAGCAAAAAACAAACAGTACAACAAACAAGCTTTGGGAAGACGTCTCAGAAACTACCATGCATAAACTCTAAGAAGTGAACTTCTGTCTATCATGAGGAGAAGAATAATCCGTATCAGGACCAAGAGGAATGATACCAAACGGATTAATAGAAGGATGGCTTCCGTAGTAGTGTTTCTTGATATGTTTCATGTTGACAGTGGAACTCATGCCAGGGATTTGGAAGATATCTTTAGTGTAATTGAACAGATTAGGGTATTCCCGGAGAAGCTTCTTGTTGCACTTGAAATGAACGGCATAAACCTGCACAGTGGAGTATAGACTGATAGTCACTACAAGGTTAGCAAAGAAATCCAAGTAAGTTAAATAACCAACCAGTCTTATTCTGGGTTAAGTTTGTATGATTTTCTTGCAAACAAAACGAATAATAAGTCAAAAGCACAAGTGAACTTCCGTAAAAGGAGATTTTTGATTTCAAGCAAGATGCTTGTTCTGAACACTAAGGTGTGCACATCTTTAACTTTACTAATGCAAACTACCAGCTATGCTGCGTAAAAATGATAAAACTGACTCCCTTTGCAAGTTTCAGCTATCAAGAAAGAAAATATATGCAGTATACCTCATCAAATCTTATAAGAGTTACAAACAGCCGAATATCAGCTTCAGTCAGAGATTCCCCACATATATACCGGTTCTTGCTGAGTATGACCTCACATTTGTCCAGAGCTTGATATAGTTTATTTGCAGCCTGTCAAAATGAAGGTTTGAAGTAAAATCAGCAAGCAGAATTAGTAAGACAATACAAACACATAATGATTACTTTTAAAGTATTAGAATTCCATGCTTTATAGTACTTATTTGCTAACATTTACAAAGGGTACCTCTTCATAAGGCTCTTGTTTCTTAGCAAACCCGCACTTATAAACACCATTGTTGATGTCGTCATAAACCCATTCATTAACCTTGTCAATCTGGGATTGCAAGTGAACAGGGTAAAGGTCCAGAGCTGCATTTTCTGCTATATCGTTGAATTCAGCATTGAGCATTCGTATTATTTCTGAACTCTCATTGTTCACAATTGTTTTGAGCTTCTTATCCCACAGAATCTGTAAAAAAGAACTCATAATCAGTATTTTAATAACGAGAATTGTTGACAATAACTTAAAAGATTTAAGAGAAATGTCATGGACGCATAGATGAGAGCATAAACGCACAGGAACAGTATATTTTCCAGTATAATTTGCACTAGCAAGCTCATAGAGTCCCCTAGCCGATTTTGCCCCATTCAGGTGATCAGGTTCAGCCCCCGGTTCCTCTGTACTAGAAGTTGGAAACACCCAACCCATATGTTCATCAGTCTCCTTTGTTCTTCCCCATACAGGTTTAACTGACTGATCACAAGTTCACATACATGTCAATAATCTTCAACAAAGAGGAGATTACGCATATGCCTATACATGAATATAATCTTACCGAAAAGCTGATGGCCTTCTCAAGACCCTTAATCTTCAAATACGCAAGGCATCTACTAGCCCAAGGACACGCATAGGATATATAGAGATGGTATCTTCCGGATTCCGCAGGAAAAGCTGATGATGGATCTCTTGAAACAAAACTGCGGAATGTCGACGGTGTACGATTGAAAGCACCTGTATCTGCCATCTCGTCTAACGATGAACGAGCCATTTGACGAACAGCTGAAGAACAATAATAGTAGTAGTACTACAAATTAGTATTCTGCACCATACAGTAAGTTCTAAGCTCAAAAACTGGTCTCAAATTTAGAATCAAGGTTATTATCCTTTTCCTTCCAAATTTCGAAACATTGAATCAATATATCATCCACCGATTAACCAAATTAAGAGTTATAATGGATGGGTTTTCACAAATAGTACGAATAAAAGAAATACCTGATGAAAGGGTAATCCTGAAATTTCTGATAGAGATGAAAGAAGCTGGTGATTGCATATAACACTGAGAAAGCAGTCCAAAGAGTACAGATGAAGATGACGATGAAGGGAAAGGAAAGCCATTATTAGTAGTAGAAGTAGAAAGTAGAAGCCAACCACCTAGCTAGCGTACGTAATTTGACTCTTACGTTGAGAGTGACGCAGTAGTGGATGTTTTGTGAATCTGTGCGTGTGCTACGTTGGCACTGACGTAGTGTATTTTTGCTAATGTGTAAGCTATACATTAGCAATCACCAACCGAGCGGTGAAGTTTGAAAAAGTTTTTACTGCGTGTGGTGTTCGAGAAAAACAACGTCACTTATTAAGGTTAGCTTAATTGGGGCCATCGAAATTAATTGGTGGCCATGCACTAGAGGACAAAAAAGGTCACCAGAAACTAATTTGGGTCATCCCTTATAAAAACATTTTTTAAATTGTTAAAATATCTCTAAATGATTAGTGTTAAAATTTAATTAATTAGTGATAATATTAATTAATTAGTAATAATCTTACTTAATTAGAGTTTAACTTCTTTTTTTCCAGATTTTTTGTCTCCAATTTTTAGTCTAACTTTTTTTTTTTTTTGCCCAGATAGTATGAAAAATCGTCGGTATTAAAATTTTTCATTGACGACCCTCAACAGTCGTTAATGTTTAGACTGTTTAAGTGACGACTCTAAACTGTCGAAGATTCATTAATGCGGAAAGTACGACAGTTTTGGGTCGTCATAAAAATGATCAATTCCCTGACGACCCTTTGGAAGGGTCGATACTGTTTTGGTTACGCATTTGACGACTAAACAGTCGTTAATGTTTTAGAAATGTCGTTATAGACTGTCGTTAATCTCTAAAAAGAGTCGTTAGTTTATGACAGTTTAGAGTCGTTATTGTTTTGATCATGATGTATATGACGATCCTAAACTGTCGTTAATGTCGGTGAAGGGTCGTTACTTGAAAAAAAAAATATTAATCAAGGGTAAAATAGTATAGTCATCTTCCGATTTTTACACCCCTGAAAAATTTGGGGGGCAAACAAAATTCCATGGCCCTCAATTAGAAGTTATGGCCCCCAATTAAACTAGGTTATTAAGGTGGTAAAGTCATTGTGCGAGATCGAAATTGTTTTTTGTGGATCCGGTAAGTTGTCATTAAATTTAGTACCGATAACATTCACGCTTTAAGTTGGCAGCCGGCCAAACATTATGTCTTATTTCCGGTGATCAGAATTCTAACTCTGCCGAATTAATACTTGCAGCGCGCAATAGTCACTTTAGAGACAGTGTTTGCTCTGAGGAACTCACTTATTTTCTTTTAAATATCTGGCAGTACTGACGGAATCAGCGGTCGGCTAACTACAAACTAAAGTGCCACTCTCTTTTAGGTAAAACATGTACATAAATATCGTTGGACCGACGATTGTACTTAATATTCCGCGTGCTCTGATGCTGCTTCTGAAAATCTCAAAGCTCATAATCAAATGGAAAGTGGCTAAAGCCTTGAGATACAAATACAAAAGAGCATTGGCAGATAGATAGACTATAGGTTAATGATGATGCACTTGGGCGTGCTCTGGTGCTGTTTCTGAAAATCTCAAAGCTCATAATCTAATAGAAAGTCACTGAAGCCTAGAGAAGCAAATACAAAAGAGCATTGACAGATAGATGGCCGATAGATAGACAACAGCTCCAGGATTGAACTCATACTGTACTAATTTATGTGTACCCTTAACTCTATAAAGATCCATCAAAGAGATAACGGTTCACTTTTTCTAAATACATTTCCTTCTCAATCTCCATGGCAGATATGGCTTCTCGTGCCTTCTTCAATTCATCTTCTACTTGGATAAAACGTGCCTTTTCTGCCTGCATAGACTGATAATCGTCATAGAAAACCTTTTTAATAACCTCAAAACGCTGACGATGCCACTTGACATTGAATTCGAGCTTCTCAGCCATCTTTAGCTTACGCTCCCATGTTTCGATCCTTGATGGAGAAATCTCAGAGAAACGGGTGCTGTTCATATCCATGACAAATGCCATAATATCAGTCACCAATGCAACGTCGGCAGAATACAAGGAAGATGTTGGAACATGGCTAGAAGCAATGTGATATATGTCTTTTTATACAAAGACGACTGTGTCTTCAAAACACTGAAGCCTCCAATTTCTTCAAATTTCTCATCAAGAATGTTTTGAGGCTCTTCATACAGTTGACCAGCTAACGGATACTCAAGCAAAGAAGATGTAATTCCTAAGAGTTTGGATGGTTCAATAGTGGCAACATCATTTGGCATCTCTTCATCTGGTGCCTCGACTTTCACAAACACCGGTACTACCTCATCGTGATTTTCCTTCAAGTTGCCTGAGAGAGCATTGTTCTGCAGAGGGTACGTTACTCTTCAATTAGGAAGACGAAACAAACTATAATGCAACAAACAAAGAGAGGCCTATTACAATCATAACCTTTATAAGATTGTCACTGGACTTCTCCTTAGAAGGGACCCCAAGCTTTTGTTTTTTAATAGGTCGAACAACAGACACATTGGCTTCAATTATACAAGTGTCATTTATGATATATCCTTTACCAGGATCATTGAGTTCACTAAGAGGAATCAACGATGCAACACCCCAACTACTTTGTCTCGGAGAGAATTCATGTTGTGTATCTGCAATACTCAAAAGGCCGGAGTTACCCATGTTTTCTATTAATGTATAGATAGACAAGATAGTTAAAGTACCCTAAATGATAAAGATAAGCAGAAGTTTCTGAATGTGTGTTCTACTGTTCTTTGAGAAAGATGAGTGCTGTACTTCTTTTTTTTCCTAACAAGTTTCAATCTAGACCAGGTCTTTAATGGCACAGTCGCTGGAACCTCATGATACTGTACGAGATTTCGAATTAGAGAAAATACACATACAAGCAACAATGTGGATACCTATTCTCAATGTCTGCTTGGCATGGGATTGATTCACGACTGTCAAACTGAACTCCGCATACACTGAACTAGTCGAGTCTGCAGTGTTTAGGTACACTGACAAGTGATCCACATTGTTTCCTTTTGGAAAAATCATTGCCCGCCTGATGGAAAGAACAGAAAATCCAAGCAGGAAAGAGTTCATTTAGTTAGTAACTGTCCGGTTCGCATCAGTAGCGGAATCAAATTAAGTAAACAATGAGGACATTGGGGAGAGAGCCAACATACCACTCATAACAGCTGACAGAGAAAACATCAGAGTAGTGTTCCAGTGAGTTCAACTTAGAAAAGTTTTTGATTGTCCATACAAATCTTGTAGATGATGAATCCTTGATTGGAAGACTCTTCGCTGGGTTAACAATTTCTGCTTGTCTCTCTGCTTTTGATGAACAATCATGAACATGAAGAACTCTTAGAAAGCCTAACTTCATTGAACCGAAAGCTCTACCAACTTATTTAACAATATAATTGCACCAAATATGCATGTAAAAAAAGATAAAATAACTTCAACTAGCAAACTGAAGCTTTGCATCTAAATGAAGATTGAAGCTATAAATATGGAGTCTGAAAATTTATACCTTCTATCAGCTTGGGACCCGGAACGTAACGTGAATGCACCACCATAAGCTTGTCCTCTTGCTGCTGCATGACAAACAACTACTTAAATATCGAATCAAATATATTAATAACTCCGTTGATATAGTGAAACCTTCAAAGCTGAATTACTCTGCTTCAAAATTGTGCTAGACAAAAGAATTAAAGCAAACGGCTACTTAAACAACACAATAATGATGGTGTTAAATTTTCAAGAACTGTGAGTAGATTAACCTTGCAAAGGAAAATGCGTATATCTGATTGGGCTACAAAATTAACCAGTGCGAAGGAAATCTACCAAATGATGGTACTGAAACTGACACAAACGAATATGTGTATAAGGCAATTACCTGATTTGATGCAGAAGTTCTTCTCCAGGAATTGGAACAGTGCTCCAGGCAAAGACCGGGAAAGTGGGAACTTCCTCTATTTAACCAATCATCTACCTAGGGAATGAATAATTAAAACAAAAACCTCCCTCCCAGTAATTATCAATATTTAAAAAAAACCAAACAAATATACTAGATTAGGATGAACTCACCCGCTCAAAGTGATGGAATAATATGTCAGAGTCCTGAAAGTATTTACCCCGTGCAGACTTCCACTGAGAAAAATAAAATAAGCCTAACTTGAGGGCATGAACTAATCATATTGAGGAGATGATATTCAAGTGGCATGGCAAACTATTGAGACTTTCGTTGACTGAAGTGGTTGACTGTTGTAGTATTTCGATTGCGGTAAATAAGGATTCGTTGTTCGGACTTGAAAAGATTTTTAAAACAAAAATATATACAAAATTTGTCACAGGATCAAGAGATACTAGGACTCAGGATTCCACCAATTCTTATACTCATGCGAAACAACTATTAATTCTAGACAATTATAGCTTATAATGATAACAAATATCGACTATTTTCTTTGCGAAAAATAGATTTTATAAAGTATTAGATGTAAATCATAAGCATGATGCATCAAGAGTTCCTAGACTAAGCATACATCATCAGATAAAATCACAAATTATCAAGAAAAATCATAAATCAACTTATAATAGTGCAAATAGTCATAAAAGAATTAAATAGAATTACTCATGCATAAAGAATGGTTTCCTCCATCATCCCAGTATTGGGGTTTAGCTACTCATAATAATCATGTTCTCAAAATACATACTTGATGCTCCAAATATGATTAAAAGAGTGAAAAATATAATACAGTGAAACTACGACCCTCTTTAAGCGTCCAGAGAAGAATGATACTTTAGCGCTGCTGTTGAATAACGACGCAAGTCTGCTGCTGCTAGCACTGTTGAAGAACGACGGCCCTGGAGGGTCCGTTCTTCGTCTTCTTCTTCCTCCTCGAGCAGCAGCAGCAACAGCAGGAAACTTTTCCTGCAACTCCTGTTCTTCGCTCCCCCGGTCTCTCTCTGGTCCCTGCTCGACCCCAAACAATTGATCCCCGTTCTAAGACTTGAACCAGCCTTTTTATACCCAGCAAAACCCACAAATCCGAGTTTATCTATGAATATTCTTTTTATTCTCTTCGGTCAACAGTTGAGAGAAAATCTCACTTCAATCGTCTCTGTACGCGTCTTCTGGCCTATTCTAACTCTCCAAACTTCTCCTCAGACTTGAAAAAGACTAGGTACATCTTTATCCAGCGTAAAACTCTCCCAAAATTCTTCACAAAATCTTTGAAAATAAACAGAAAGAATACGTATCCCTGTTGAACTTTGATTCACTTCTCCCGGCCATTCTAGCCCAATATGTTCGACCCAAACGCACACACAAACCCTATTTTGCTCTAGTAAGTCCAACCCAATCCAATTCCACAATTGAATCTCTTTAAAACTGCCCAAAGATTCTCACACAAAAATTGCTCCTTGCTGCTGCCAGTTTCCCGCCAAAACGAATGTTTGAAAACGTGAAGAAATGTGACCTTCCCCTATCCAGTCCCGGTCTCCCTTTAGCAGATGCCTGGAAATGGGTCACCCCTTAGTAATTAGGTTACCCCTTATCCAAAGTGAGAGTCTGTATAGTAATTTTCTCCCACGAGCGTAAAAACCACTTTTTTAGCCAATTTCGCCGCAAAAGCTTATTTCTCCAAAAATACCTACAGGGACATAAAAAGCCATAATAAATATAAAATCGAGCACTAATAATATATACAATTGAGATTATATAAGACTCAAAAATGTGCCTATCAAATACCCCCAAACTTATTATTTGCTAGTCCTCGAGCAAATCAAATAGAAAATAAAATCCTAACTCACTGTCGCAGGCATCGTCGATTGTATTTAGCGTATGCAATAAGACTTTAAACCCCTAGGTGTCCCTAGTGGCCGAGTTATAGTCTCGGGAGGGCTTACTAGAGATATACCCACAAAACCTTAATACTCCAGACCCTAGCTATCTACAACGAACCTTGGAAGGCACTAAAGAATCTCCTTGGTTGGCATACTTATTGACTACAAGAGGAAGTACCCTGATGCGAAATTCCAATTGATGTACACGAGTTTGCACTCAAGCATACTAAAATTAATATATAAGTGACAGAGCTCTACTCAGATAGTTGCACTATGGACATCATATTCGGAGTCAAACTAATCACATGGAAAGATTAAGAGATGGATATAGAAAAACATAGATGGTTTTGATGTTTACTAAGTGAACGGCGTTTCCCATATCTGTCTGAAGGCCTCCGCCAAAATGAACCTATCCTAATGGATTGAGATACTAGTCTGACTAATATCTACACAACTGGCATATACAAGGGAACCAGTGATTGATAATCCTAACTCTAGGTCAACACAGCTGGCATATACAAGGGTACCAATGGTCGACTTTATTGAATTTATTCCTTTTGGTCAAATGGTCTGGTCTCAAAAAAATTTCTCTTTTTTTTTTTCAACTTTTTTTTTTTTTGGTATCTCAATCACTCTAATTCACCCTAGCATTGGTAACAACTTGAATCGTGAGCCCCACCTAATCACTTAGAGTAACATAGTTTAAAAAATAAAATAAAGATAGAAGTGAAAAAGACTCAACGAGATATGGTGAAACTATCATGTTATTTCTAACACCTGAGCTCTGTGATTTTATGAATAGACTCTTTAGATGTTGCCATCTAATCAGATTGGTTCCTCAACTCCTACAATCAAAATGCTTCCATCCACTTAGATTGGTTAGTGCCATCCTTAATAGGCATAAATTTCTAGGCTCTGGAGTTTATTTATTCATACTGCAACTAAAAAGTTTCTCCCATACCCCCAAACTTAAATCTAACATTGTCCTCAATGTTCTAAAGATGAAATTAAAAGCATGAACAAGGAGAAACTGTTACCATTTGAAGCAAAAGAGATAAGGAAAGATATTACCGTGTTGCATGAGATTGGGTTACCTCCCAAGAAGTGCTAAGTTTAATGTCTTCATCCAGACTTAGGAAAAGATTAGTCAACTCGAACCATAAAGTAACAGACGAAATAACTGCGGGTCTTTAAAACCAAAAAGAGCTGACAAAAGGAAACTGCAGTGAACCAAGAAAATGGACAAGAATAGCATGCCCTTACATAGTTTCCTGATAAATATCGTTAATTGCGGTCCAGGTTCAGGTTCTATGAAAGGGTCTAAATAGAATATTTTCATTGGCTGCGTTTCTTCATAGATGGGATCCGAATCACTAGGTCTTAGAGTCTGTATAAACTCAAATATGATCTTAGAAGCGCACAATAATAACCTAAATAACTGAGGATCCTCCAAGTCAATAAGATTTGACTTACAAAATTGACCACAATGAGAGTAGTGGTCACTCTTAAGCAAATGTGTCGATTGTAATTTCCTAAAGCATTTAGGTTTAGTCTCACAACTTAATATTCGACACATTTGGAATATAAACGTTCCCACATTTGGAAGAAAACTATTTGGTGGGAAAACAAAGTCAATCTGGGTATCATAGCCTGGGAAAACCACATCAACCAGAGGATGGGTTTCTAACAACTGAACTTCTTCCTGGACATCATTAGGTTCGGGAAAACGAGTATGAAGGTAATCTTGTAAAATTGTCGAGGCAGAGATATCAAGTCCTAAGTGAATGGACTTTCTGAGAGTTAAAGGTAAGGCACTAGGAAGGTGATAATCACCCCCAAACTTAGAGTTTTCAGTGTCTCTAGATAGACTAGTTACAATCTCCCTAATTTCTGGATCATTAGATTCTTGAAAATGGTCAATTGATTCTTCTAATTTATTATCAGGTAGTGCATCTTTACTCATCTCTACGGGTATATCTTCTTCATCTAAGATTATTGTTTCTAAGTCGCTATACTCTAAAACAACATTTTCGGAATAAACTCGTTCCTCTAAACCACTATCGGCTTCGTAATCAAAAGGAAAAACTACATCGTCTAAAACGATGGTATCCCTAATCAAATCCTCGTCCTTTTGAATAGGTGAATAATCATAAAAATTATTTGGATTTGAACTAGAAATAATATAATAATTATAAAGCTCAATTGGATTAATAGATTCCTGATCACTATGCCTACATATTTCAGATTCTTCATTACTACTATCCTCATCATCATAATAGTACAAAGATGATTGCACCTTATCTAAATAAGTAGTGTCTTTTATTCTAGCCTCGTCCTCTAAATTAAGCAAATATTCACTATTGATATCAAGGGTAGAATTAGAAACCCTATTTTGGAAATTTAGATTATTACGAGCAGCATTAGCTAACTGTTCATTTTCTGCCTCTAGACGTGCCTGAATTTCACTGAGCATAACACTTATACGTTCACCACTCTCGTTTATCATCTCATAATATCGTGTACACTCTTCTTTTGAACTATTCATTGCAACTAAAAGTTTATACGTCCTTTCAATCCGTTGTTGGGTCTCTTCTAGAGAAGGAACAGGTTCAGAAATATCATAATCAGGACTAGTTTCCAAAAACGAGTAACCAGTACTACAGTGTTCCTGATTTTCTTGCTCGTAAGACCAATTCGCGTGTGGATAGTAATTGGGATCACCATGGTATGAACCATAACCTTGAAAAGGTTGGCGTTCCCAACTACTATTCCCACCATGGTCATAAAAATGATGATGTCCATATTCAAATTCAGATCGATACTCATTGTATTGGCTTCTATCATACCAGTTCGACATTCTTAATTGCAAGGGAATTCTACACAATCACAAACAAGGATGACTCGACCAAATCAAACCTATAAAATCTAGCAAACAACAAGCATGATGGCTCCACTTAGATTGTTTCTAGACCAACTTCTAATCCTTCGAAAGGGAATTCGTTACAATTTAAGCAAACCCCTCTGGAATCAATCCGAGTCAAAGTAAGTTGAATTGAGGCGAGGGAAGCTCAGTGGAGCTTTGATACCCAAGGCCTCACCGCTATCACAAGGCGGCGCAGTCACGCATTCAACTCACAGAAACCATCATGAACTTTGAAGTGTGCTTAAAGAGCAACCAATATTTTTCGAACGACTGTCCTATTAAGCTCGTTACCCTATAGGTCTCGTTATATTCAAAATTTTAGGCTTAGTTTCGCGTTTGGTTTCGTTTTCCTAAGGCGGGCAAGAAGAGAACGGTGATGAAATCCGGACACTTATCTTGTATGGCCAGTCCTTGCCCTTTACTAGGAATTTAAAAACAGTCCAAATTCGTCCTCAATCAATGAATCACCTTAAGGAATACAGTAACTCGCTTACAGGAGATTCGCGAGTGTTTCGATGGACTTACCTCCCGTACCAGACGGGGGATGAACCGTTGCAGTCGACTCGGGCCACGAATCCTATGTCATGTACGAAACGAGGGGCCGAGACGATATTGTAATTGTCGTCCTTCCCTGCAAACAGTTTATATTTAGTTTTTTTTTTTATATAACCCTTCCGTAGGGTTTAAAATTAAAATAAATTGTCCAAAGTCCAGAATAAAGTCCAAATAAAAAGTCAAAAAATTACAAAAATTATGACAAATAAAGCCTATTTACAAATTCTAAAAATAAATAAATAAAAGCTATATACAAAAAAAAAAAATTAAATCCTAAAAAAAATTATGTCTTTTTTTTTCTTCTCTTTTAGCTTTTAGCTTTAAGCTTTTTGTTCCCAAGTCCTTAGTATTCCACTTCGAACCTGTAAATCAAAGACACAAAAAAAACGTAAAAAGGAACAAATAATAATAAATAAATAAAAATTAAACCTAAAAACAAATCTATATAGAAGTCCGCGTCGGCGGCGCCATTTTGTTGTAGTATTTCGATTGCGGTAAATAAGGATTCGTTGCTCGGACTTGAAAAGATTTTTAAAACAAAAATATATACAAAGTTTGTCACAGGATCAAGAGATACTAGGACTCGGGATTCCACCAATTATTATACTCATGCGAAACAACTATTAATTCTAGACAATTATAGCTTATAATGATAACAAATATCGACTCTTTTCTTTGCGAAAAATAGATTTTATAAAGTATTAGATGGAAATCATAAGCATGATGCATCAAGAGTTCCTAGACTAAGCATACGTCATCAGATAAAATCACAAATTATCAAGAAAAATCATAAATCAACTTATAATAGTGCAAATAGTCATAAAAGAATTAAATAGAATTACTCATGCATAAAGAATGGTTTCCTCCATCATCCCAGTATTGGGGTTTAGCTACTCATAATAATCATGTTCTCAAAATACATACTTGATGCTCAAAATATGATTAAAAGAGTGAAAATATAATACAGTGAAACTACGACTCTCTTTAAGCGTCCAGAGAAGAACGATACTTTAGCGCTGATGTTGAATAACGACGCAAGTCTGCTGCTGCTAGCACTGTTGAAGAACGACGGTCCTGGAGGGTCCGTTCTTCGTCTTCTTCTTCCTCCTCGAACAGCAGCAGCAACAGCAGGAAACTTTTCCTGCAACTCCTGTTCTTCGCTCCTCCGGTCTCTCTCTGGTCCCTGCTCGACCCCAAACACTTGATCCCCGTTCTAAGACTCGAACCAGCCTTTTTATACCCGGCAAAACCCACAAATCCGAGTTTATCTATGAATATTTTTTTTATTCTCTTCGGTCAACAGTTGAGAGAAAATATCACTTCAATCCTCTCTGTACGCGTCTTCTGGCCTATTCTAACTCTCCAAACTTCTCCTCTGACTTGAACAAGACTAGGTACATCTTTATCCAGCGTAAAACTCTCCCAAAATTCTTCACAAAATCTTTGAAAATAAACAGAAAGAATACGTATCCCTGTTGAACTTTGATTCACTTCTCCCGGCCATTCTAGCCCAATATGTTCGACCCAAACGCACACACAAACCCTGTTTTGCTCTAGTAAGTCCAGCCCAATCCAATTCCACAATTGAATCTCTTTAAAACTGCCCAAAGATTCTCACACAAAAATTGCTCCTTGCTGCTGCCAGTTTCCCGCCAAAACGAATGTTTGAAAACGTGAAGAAATGTGACCTTTCCCTATCCAGTCCCGGTCTCCCTTTAGCAGATGTCTGGAAATGGGTCACCCCTTAGTAATTAGCTTACCCCTTATCCAAAGTGAGAGTCCGTATAGTAATTTAGGATAAAGTGAGAGTCCGTATAGTAATTTTCTCCCACGAGCGTAAAAACCACTTTTTTAGCCAATTTCGCCGCAAAAGCTTATTTCTCCAAAAATACCTACAGGGACATAAAAAGCCATAATAAATATAAAATCGAGCACTAATAATATATACAATTGAGATTATATAAGACTCAAAAATGTGCCTATCATTGACCCGGATGAATAGCTTTCTACAAGAGAACTAAATCATCAATGAGAAAGTACCTTGAAGAACTCATCATCAGGGACTTGAAACTTCTCATGCAGGCGCAGTTTGATGTCAGCTAAAGTCTCTTCTTCATGGATTACGAGGAGAAAAGGGTGTCCAAAATTACAGCCATTATATGGATACTGAACAAGACCGATTATTGACAAAGAAGGCATTGATGTAAATAATATAGACCATATTGTAAAACTTCACCGTTTGTATTTACTAACCACCTTTTTCATTTTTCGTTTAAATTCTTCTCTGTTGACGTGATTAACTTGGATCATTATGTCACGAGGACCTATATATTTCTCTCCCTCTAAAACCTGTTAAAATGAGCAAAGTTCAAAACCTGCTAAAGACATATGATGATGTCATATTTCTAGATGCATATATCATCACACAAACTAAAGCAAGCAACTGAAAGGGAAAAATGAAGCTCAAAGTAAACATTTGGAATGAAGGGAGTCCCTAAAAGAACTTAAATAATGTAATAAAACACTAGGAACACAGATAATAACTTGCCTCCTCTGCCCGCAACGACCATGTTTTAGGTAGTTTGTCGAAACTTTCATTAAGCGGGTAAATCTGTAATGTGTGATTTTAAATCAAGGGCAAGAAAGCATCAAAGGACGAAAATGAATGAGAGATCCTAATCCATATTAGTTGGAACCTCCACCTCACAAGGTGAACTTGCAACATACATCATTTCTAATAAATGATCTTGTACTATTTTTCATAGGTTCCTTTAACAGTCGCAGTCATGCAACTGAATTTGTCAAGGAAAACCCCCTTGAAAAGGATTTTTCCATTGGTTGAACAAAATTAAGAAAACATACAAGGACACAGAAATTGTGTTCTTTCACCTTCTGGTAACTATGGAAGTATAATCGACAGACAAAGTACCTTTTGGATACTGTTAGAGCGAACTAAAAGCAATCTAAGTTCTGCATTTGGACGAGATAGCTGAACCTGTTTCAGAATGTTTCAACCAATCAGTACTCTGTTAAATGAACCCTATGAAGTGCATAAACGCAAAGTCCCAGCAGAAGAGAAAAAATGTTGTTACAGAAACGATGTGATCAGAAGTGAACTGAGTTGAGTAAGTTACCTTTGACTTTAACTTGTAGAGCATATCACCAACTGTTCTCAATGAATGACTCTCAACATTATAAACCGACAACTAATCACAAAAGAATTAAAAGTTTTAGAAGAAACACACAGTCTTTACATATTTAATTCTTACTAAAAGAATCTTTGGATGCAGTAAATTTTCTCACTTCATCCCTGGCTGCATGATAGAAAGGAATGTTCATAGTTAGGGCTGATTGTCGTGCAGGGGTATCCAGAACTTGGTAATATAGGATATCAAACATCTGTTGGGAAAAAACCCATTAATAAGTGTTTTAGCTTCTCGTCAAATTACTGGTTCCTCTAATTGAAAAATTATCTTAGGGAAAGGAGACGACTAACCTCACAGTTGTGACCCAGCATATCCAACAGACTTGTATTTCCCCATCTCTCGGGTTCATATTTAGGTTGGTTAGACTGATAGTTGTGAGGTGTAAGTCTGATTCTGGTCATGCCGATTTCGATTGGATAAATCAAACCAAGCTGGTTAGCGACTCTTCTCTCCACCTCGTGACATTTCATCGTGTTTGACCTTGAAATTTTTACATGATGATAATCAGTAAGTAAAATAATCTTCACAAATAACATGAATGAGGAATTGGATATACTTGGTACTTACAGCTCTAGAGTAAAAGCATCTTCCTGTTTATCCAGAGACCGGAACTTGACAACCTATAATAATAATTGAGCAGCTAAATTGAGTATAAGAAGACTGTAAATGAGAAGTCTTTGTTCACTGTATGTGCATGCTGCTGGTTAAAGTGAATTATTGTTACTCGTGTAGTTCTTGTGCTTTCTCAGCACATTGCAATGAATTTTGCTGTTTCCAAAAAGACAACCTACAATAGTCAATTGAGCAGCTAAATAGACTGTAAATTAGAAGTCTTAGTTTACTGTATGTACATGCTGGTTAAAATGACTTCATTGTATACTTTTGAGCAGCAATGATTACATTGAAGGATGATGGAAACATTACAAATAGGGTTTGTGTTGATTTGAGTTAGGGTTTAGACTAAACCCTAGCAATACCAAAACAGGGAGCAGATGGTTACCTGTTTCTCTGGGTAAAATATTTGCTTCTTCTCCCACTCCCCAGACATGAATTCCGTCACTGAAATGTAGATTTCACCAAGATATCTGGGTTCAAGTATTTATTCCCGGGTTTTTTTTCTTCTCTGCCCAACTACTGTACAGAAGAGGTTTCATATTAAAAAGTATAGAATAAATCGACAGACGGAAAGAACAAGCAGCAATTCTCTACATCGATCTCTTAAAAAGCACATTCACCAGTCTTAAATAAATGATTTTATCGGAAGTGCTAGGCTTCCCAAGAGAAATCCCCCAAATCTATCCACATTAGGTGGCATCAATCTTGTCCATTCATTTGATAAGGGGAGTGGGGCTGGGGAAATGAAGGGAGTCCCATTTAGTGTGGTATGCGAGGGAAAGTTATTTTTGGACATACTCAAATCTTTCTAGGCATACTAAATAAAGACAAAAAAGGATGTGAAATAACAAAATCAGAAATCTCCTTAATCATGTTTTTAATGACAAATCTACCCTTTACGAATTAGTGTTAGTAATCTGGATTAGTGATTAAAACTTTGGATCAGTGATTAAAAATTTTGTTTAGTGATTAAGATAATTCTCAGAATTATAAAGATTTGTTTAAATGAAAAAATTTGGGAAAAAAAAAATCAAAGTTTTTATTGAGAAGGAGAGAAGGAGAAAGAGAAAGTGAGAAAAATTTTCTTCTTGATTCAATGGAGGATGAGGAGGGTCATCATACATCTAAAAAACCTAGGAAAATACACATCAACTACAACAATGATTCCCAAATGGCTGATTTCTTAGATTATGAGAATGATTTTACACAAACTCAAACTCAAGCTCAAACTCGAACACAAACTCAATATGATGATTTTTATGAGCGAAATCCAGATGATGAAGACATTGATGAGGAACCCAATGCTTCTAATACACATGTACACTTCTATCTTATGCTCAATCTCACTTTTGTAGCTCGAAATTATGAAAAGTTTGTGATTTTCCTTCATGGTTCGGCGAACCAGGTTGAGGTTCGGCTCACATCTATGAGCCAAACCAACCAAATGATGAACGGTTCGGCTCACTGAAACTGTTTACTGCATGCGCCGAACATATATTTTTCATTTCCAACCCTTTTGCTAGACACCAGTTCAGCTTATATGAAAGTTTCATAGAAAGCCGAACCTACTCATGACTGACCCGGAATAAAAATTGTTACTGATTCGGCTTATATATCGAAAATCGTATGAGCCGAAAATGCAATTGTTAATTTTTGGGTAAAAATATTGTTACTGGTTCGGCACATACTGAGAATATCGTATAAGCCGAAACCTCTAAATGTTCACGGTTCGGCATATAATATGATTATCGTATGAGCCGAAAATTACTATTAATTTTCCTTTGTAGTATTTAACCTTGCGATATTCTTTGTAGATCGTGCTTGGCGGACCTGTACCCATGGAAAATCAACCTGATCCAGTAGAAATAATTCACGAAGATACCAAGGATCACTTCCAAAATGATTTGGTGTATAAGAAGTTTTTGTTTACTTTAATGTTGTCGGAATATTCCAAAGTTTTTCTTACTAATTATTTGTTTTTGAATGAATGTAGAGATGGAAAACTAAACCCGAAGTTCTGGCTTGGGTTGAGGAACACGCGATGAAGATAAATTGTGTACTAGTTAAAGGACAACAAAGCCGAGGGGATCGGTTTGAAATGATTTGTTAGCGTAATGGAACCGGAGCTAGCAAGGTTTAAAAGGGTATTGTATATATTGGGAAGACCGGGAGAAAGAATAGGACGAAGACGAAGAAAAGAAATTGCCCTTTCAAGCTCGTTTTCAACCTCAAGAATAAGTCCTTGAACAAAGATGATCAATATTGGATTATGAATAAAGATATGGATTGTCGTCATAACCACCCACGTCCCAAAGACCTTCATAGACATGCGAAAGTAGCGCGACTCAAACCCAACGAGATGCTAGAAGTGGATAAATGACACGAGCATGTTTGCCACCGTCTAGGATTCTTAGCAAATTGAAGGCGGACAACAAGAATAGCAAGTCGACTATGCAAACTATCTACAACGCAAAAAAAAAGATTAGAAGACTCAATTTGCAAGGTAGGATGGTGATGCAACAAGTAATGTGGTTAGGGGTGAAGAATAACTACGCTTGCCAAAAGAAGTTGGGTGACTTTGGTCAAATCACACACCTTTTCCTTGCCCACTCGGAATGCGTCCAATTGGCTTTAAGCTTCCCACAAGTTATTATATTGGATTGCACGTACAAGACTAACAAATATGAGATGCCGTTGATGAACATTGTGGGGCATACGTCGACAAATGCACCGTTCACCATGGATTTTTGTTTCTTGAAAAACGAGAAGAAAGAGAGTTATGTTTGGGGGTTAGAACAATTGAAGTTAATCTTCCGGGAGGGTGCTCTTCCTAAAGTGTTCGTTTCCGATCAAGATTCATCGTTGATGTATGCTATTAACAAGGTATTTCCGGATGCATTCAATTTTCTTTGTACGTTTCACATATGGTGCAATGTGAGGAAAAAATGTCAATCGAAAATTCAACCACATAAGTTGAAAGAATTAGAGAATTAGGGTGGAGACACGAGTAAAGAAAAAGAAGGAATTCTTGAAAGAATATGAACATAATGAGATGTTGTGGGCTTTTTTCCAAGGCGAATGGGAAGCTTTGGTATGGTCAATCACCGAGGATGTCTATGAAGAAAATTTTAAAATGCTTATTAAGCATTGGAAGACCGACTACCCCGATGTCATTACTTACTTGGTCAAAGATGTGTTGGAACCTAATAAAGAATAGTTTGAGTCTTGTTTCACAAATCAGCAGAAACACTTCGACAACCAACCCACAAGTATGGTAGATTCGGCTCATTATCGGTTGAAGAAGAACCTTTTTGGATGTGTTGACACTTTTGTCACGGTTTTTGATGCAATTGATGAATATTTCAAAAGTGATGTTGTGAGAATTAAAGCCGCATTCGAGCATAACCTTATGTTCAGACACAAGCAGTATGGTAGTAAATGGCTACGGGAATTAACTTATAGAGTCTCCCATCTATGCATCGACTTGTTGAAGCAAGAAGTGGATTTGATTGAGACATTAGGCGCCAACTTGGAGGAAGAGTGTTTTTGTAAAATGAAGAGATATATGGGACTTCCGTGCCGCCACGACCTACTTCGGTACAAGGATAATATCATACCATTTGAGGATATTGATCATTTTTGGAAACAATTAAGCTTCGATCCTCTCCCAACCGAAGACGACGAGGATGATCTAGAGATATGGGACACGACAAATGGGAAAAAGTTGGCAGAGATGTATAGGAATATGTTCCGAGCTCAAAAAAAAATCCTATGGGACGACATGATGCCGGTCATGTATCCTTTCACCCAAGAAAATATTTTGGAACCGGAAAAGAGTGAACCGAAAGGTAGGAAGAGTAAGAAAATGAATAATTTGCAAACTAGACAAGCCAACAAGGAACTATTGGCTACTAAAAGGGATCCATCCGGCGTTGACTACCATGATGCAAGGTATGAAGAGGCAAAGAAGGAAATTGAGAAGTTGATGAAGGAGGAAGAAGTCAAAGTTCCAAGAAAACGAGGTCGTCCGAGTATTCAAAAAGCCGAACAAGTAACAAAGAGGTTAATGAGAATGATTGTCCGTCTCAAGTAAAGGATAGTAAAGAGGATGTCAAGGGGAAGGGTAAGATGTTTCCTTCACAAACTAAGATAAAGGAGAAAAGGACCGTACATGAAATTGGTAGGATGAGAGGACCCAAAAGAGATAAGTCCGGTAACTATTTGAGGCATATCAATTTTATATACAATAACTACTTGTAAGATCTATCGCCAATAATTCATGAGCATATTGTAGCAATGGATGACGTAGAAGGTGATGGAAATTGTGGATATCACGTCACGGAGGAACAACTTAGTCCTTTTAAGGATGGTAACAATCCGGTGCCCCATGAAGATGGAGTCAACTATATTAGGCAACGATTGTTACAAACCCTACGCCGGAATAAAGAATTCTACAAGACAATGATGAGAGGAGGTCTAAAAGGAGATGCCGGGGTGGCAGCGGATTACATTGCATTCGAACGTCGTTTACACAGGGATTTTAAGATCACCCAAGACCATTGGATGTCAATGCCCATTTGTGGGTTTTTAATAGCGGAGACATTCGATTGCGTCGTACATTGTTTCGGGTGGACGGGTAGTAGTTTTACGTACGCGCACCCAACAAGACCTTGCCATGATGGTGTAAAAGATAGAAGACTTGTTATTGGATTTGTTCAAAATTGTCATTTCATCGGTCTCAAACTTAGACCCGGTTGCTCATTACCACCCTTGATGGGGGCAGCCTTTTGACCTAAATTTGAAAATAACTACGCAATGGATTGGTGTGAAAATTATGAAACGGAAATGAATCTTTGGCAAGCTTTACATGTGTCGATACCAAGTGGAGAAGTAATCAAATTTACAAGTGATGAGGATGAAAATGACGAGAAAGAGGTTAGTGAAGAGGATGAGAAAGAGGCTAGTGAAGAGGATGAGATTCTTTTAGGATCTCCATAAAAATGTTTTATGGATTTATCCGCGTATTTTATGTCTTTTGATTTTCGTGTATGATGAGGATGATACAAAATTAGGATTGCAATTACATGTACTCATCAAAACGAAAATACTTGAATGATTTACTTTTTTGTTATGGAATGTATCGTTTTTTGGAACAACCTTGGTATTTATTTTTTCATTCACCAACTAGTGATAAATTCGGCTTGTATTTAATTGATAAAAAAAGCCGAACCACCAAAAGAAACCCGAATCATGGACACAGGAGATGATTCGGCTTGTAACATTAGTTCAGGAAAAGCCAAACCTGACAAAAAAAAAACAGTGTTTTTTTTGTCAGGTTCGGCTTGTAACATTATTTCAACGAAAGCCGAACCTGACAAAATAATAAAAAACAGAGTTTTTTTTCAGGTTCGGCTTGTAGAATTATTTCAAAGCAAGCTGAATCTTGCATGATTCATGAACACAAGAATTATTATATCACTCCAAATAGACTTTTCAAATTCATAGAAAATGTGGATTACATACCCGTTACATAGTAGCCTTAGAATAAATTCTAATATCCTAAACGGGTAATGAGAAACTTTCTAAGAATGTAGTAGTGATCTTTGTATTCAAAATTCTTTCCTTTCCATCTTCGTCATTCCTCTAGAGCTCGAACTTCAATCTCAGAGTTTGTTTCACCCTTGAACCGATATCGACTAACAACCCGAACTAAAGCTATAAAGTGATACATGTGTATCTTCCTTTCCCTGAGAACTAGTGATCCTCAAGAAGAATTGAGGATAGAATCCTATGTTAGGAAGGATTCCTTGTTTAGGATAAATTCCTAGTTTAGGAAGGAGTATTGTTTTGAACAGTATTCTTAGTTTAGGTAATATACCTAGAAAAGGAAATAGATTCCTAAGACGTTTGGGAAACCAAAACAAAGTAAGGAAGTGCCAAGATAAGGAAATACTTCCTAGACAAGGTAATATTCCTAGAAAGGGAAATATACCTAGAAAGGGAATTAATCCTAGATAAGGAAATAGATTCCTATAAGGTTTTGGAAACCGTTAAAGCTATAAATAAAGATGTTTAGCTCATACCTAAATAATCTAGATAGTATGGTTTGACACCTAGAAAAGGAGGTTTAACACACAGACCTAGAGAGAAGTTTGTGAGGCAATTAATTATTGTAAAAGCAAGCTTAACAAATAGTTTAAGGTTATTAACCTAGAGAGATTATGAACGTAACAAATAGAGAATTGTAATAGTTTTCTTGTTCATAATCTAGAGAAGATATTTTCTTCGAATCTGATTTCTAGTGTATTATGTTTTCTAGTTTTCATATATTATTATTCTGATTCTGCCTCTATAATAATAGTCACCAAGGTACAGAGATCAATACGTATCAAGTTGGTATAAGAGCAAGTTCGTTTCTTTTAGGGAAGAGTCCTGTGGTTTATGGTTTCCGCTAGATCTCTCTACAAAAAACTTGGTGAGGTACTCGAGAAGCAAGAAGACGTTTAAAGAACAAGGGAATCAAATATGGGAAAGTCAGTTGATGATCCTAAGCAAAGCGAACCACAAACTAAGGAAGAGAAGGTGGTTGTGCTAGAAACAGACATGAAGTCTTATACGCCCAAGCCGAAGACGAAGAAAAAGACTACGTTTTCATCTGGTGTTTTTGAAGAAAAGGACGAGGAAGAAGAAGAACCACTCGAAGAAGATTGCATTATGGAGCGAATAGTGACTAAGACGAGAAGATATGGAAACTTTTCAAATTAGACGTCAAGGTCAAGTTTCCAACAAAGATAGATAGTTCAGCAGGGTGAAAGGAACCCTCGAGTCCCTAACTACCAAATCTAACTTTCACAGGAGTTCAAGTTCTTGAGTGGGGGCACATGATATATGTGTATCTTCCTTTCCGTGGGAACTAGTGATCCTCAAGACGAATTGAGGATATAATCCTATATTAGAAAGGATTCCTTGTTTAGGATAAATTCCTAGTTTAAGAAGGAGTATTGTTTTGAACAGTATTCTTAGTTTAGGTAATATACCTAGAAAAGGAAATAGATTTCTAAGACGTTTGGGAAACCAAACCAAAGTAAGAAAGTATGCCAAGATAAGGGAATACTTCCTAGACAAGGTAATATTCCTAAAAAGGGAAATATACCTAGAAAGGGAATTAATCCTAGATAAGGAAATAGATTCCTATAAGGTTTTGGAAACCGTTAAAGCTATAAATAAAGATGTTTAGCTCATAGCTAAATAATCTAGATAGTGTGGTTTGACACCTAGAAAAGGAGGTTTAACACACAAACCTAGAGAGAAGTTTGTGAGGCAATTAATTATTGTAAAAGCAAGCTTAGAAAATAGTTTTAAGGTTATTTACCTAGAGAGATTGTGAGCGTAACAAAGAGAGAATTGTAATAGTTTTCTTGTTCATAATCTGGAGAAGATATTTTCTTCGAATTACTAATTGTGTTCCGTTTTTTAAGTTTCTCGTCTATTATTATTCTGAATTCCGCCTTTATAATAATATCTACCAAGGTACAGAGATCATACGTATCATAAAGTCTATGAATTTTGTTTTAATAGTTTCAATTCGGAAAAACATGGTTGCACTATCCCGGTTGTGAGGATTACCCGTTTCCGTGGAGAAGGCTTCATGAATTCTAACCAAGTAGTACATACTCATCAGAACCTTCACCCGTCGTTCTTCGCCCTTCTTTGGATAGTCGGCTAAGTAATTAGTGCAAAGAGACAAATCTTCTTCTAGAGTAAACTTATGAGTTGTGGGTGCCATATTTTTAGTATATATGTTATACAATATAAAAAAACATGTAGGTATATATATATAAGACAGGTTTACAACGGCTATATATTTCAAAAAAAAAGAGTCGTTCCTAGATTTGTGTGCAACAATGCTAGTGTTCGACTTATACGAATTTTGCAAAATAAGCCGAATATGTAAAACCAACGGCTAGTTTTCAAATTTTGAATTTTTTTTCAAGGTTCGGCGTACATATTTTTGCTGATATAAGTCGAATTTCAAAAACTAGTCGTTGATGAAATTTAATTAAACAGGTTCGGCGCAAAAGTAATACTAACGGATAAGCCGAGCCTAACTGACAAAGGATTCGTCTTGCAACTGAAATTATAGGACAAGCCAAACCATAGTTTTCCAGATTCGGTGCGTAACTGAAATTACAGGATAAGCCGAACTTGGGGTTCACATGATTCGGCTTGCAACTGAATATACATGTTGAGCCGAACATCACGAATTCCAGGAAATAGACAACTAATTAACTGTTACGCTATCGATTAAAACATGAAATTCAAGGTGTCCATAACACAATCCCAATTCACTAATGTAACACCCCGAGTTCCGGACCAGGGTCAAACCCATATGAGGATCCGAACTCGAAGCGTTATGGGTCGGAAAGAGACTTAAATTTTTTCTTTATGCTAACATAATTAAATCTTTATATACATGAGTTGCTTCATATGAATTTACTAAACATCTTTAACAACATTTCAGTTGATATTTACATTTCAAGCAATACAATATAATCACTAAGATACTCATTCTTAGCTTTCATTGCGCCACTCTGATAAATCTGCAAGGATGTCAATTGGGGTGGGATGACAGCTCGATAGAATGCATTCCCAATTCTCCAAAGATGCGCAAACATAATCATTTTATCAAGCAAAAACATATACCAATAAACACATTATGACTTCATCGAATCAATGTTATATTCGACAATCACCTTACCAATAATGTTTCTAATAAATTATCTTATTTAGATTCCAATCATGAATTCACAAAGCCAATAATATTTCCAACAAATCATCTAAATTTATATTCAAGACATGAGTTCATAACATCAATAACATTCCCAACAATTCATGCAATTAGATTCAGAACACGTTATTTACATATTTATAAGTCACCTCAAACCATGAGTTCACTAATCATCCATTTGGGATTTAACACATCAATTCACAATTCATCCATTTAAGTTTCGACTCATGAGTTCATAAAACCAATTATATTTCCAATAAATCATTTAATCTATATCTCAACACATCGCACCAACAAATCTTGACTTCACGGTACGAAAACCTTGGTTCGTACACCCACCTATCGTTTATCGGCACAGACAACCTCCATTGATGGTCAGGAACAAAAGTTCCCTTGGGGATCATATCCATGTGCTCTCGGGGATCATTACCCGTTTCATTCACAGTACGAAAACCTTGGTTCGTACACCACCTATCGTTTATCGGCACGGACAGCCGCCATCGATGGTCGGGAAACACAAGTTCCCATGGGGATCATTACCCATTTAACTCTCGGGGATCATTACCCGTTGTTAGCATGAAACCACATTTAATCTAACGGAAAGATATGAACTCATTTCAATTTTTTAATCATTTTCACATACAGCACAAGAAACCATCGCTTAACAACATGAATTTCTTTCAAGCATTTAATCAAACAAACTAATTGCAACCATATTACATTATATGTATCATGGTGATAACTTTATCTGATCATCTTCAAATTTTACAATAACATTCTTGACATATTATTATACAACATATCCAAAACTCACACCAAACCAACGGTTCAAACAAAATTTAACGAATTTACAATGACATCCTAAAAACTGGGCAGATTACATATCATTACCAAACAAATTCATGATAAATTCGTAACAATCTTAAATTGACCCAATCCAAAACACAGTGATAGATAATTCCCAAATTTACAACTTTTATTAAGACCTTAAATAATTTTAACATCATTAAGACTTCCTAAGAACACCAAAACCACATCAACACGAAACTGTTCAGAAATTCAGAAACTATCACCCAAATTCAAACAAACTTTCAACGGTGAATATATGGTGGAATACTCTGAAATTTTAATTAGTGATACCCAATCATGTTATATACCAATAATAAAAGTCTGATCATCAATAATATGCATCAAATTAAATATACAAATTTCAGAACCCTAATGATATAAGAATAAACAAAATTGAAATCAAAATATAACAAAGAAACATAAAGAGAAAAGGGATTAAACATTCTACCTATCAATTGCTACAAACTCCTCTTGATTTTTCTTTATCCTTCTTCTCTAAAAATCACTAGCTTCATCTCTTTCTTCTTCTCCTAGCTTTATGTTTTCTAACTTATAAATATTTTTTTTCTAAACTATTTTATTTATCTTTTCATTTTCTCTTGATTTTATTTATTATTGATTATTCAATTTCCAAGGAACAACAACCTAAGCCACAAGGTTAATTAATCCGGGTATAACCCGACCCGAAACAGTAGCTAAATATATGGTATTACAACTAATGCAACCATTAAAAAGAATGTTCAGCACCTAAAAGCCAAGGTGTTTGCAACACCATAAAAGTGTTCTTAAAACTTAAGAAAACATTAAAAGGAACTTGCAAACATAAAAGGGCACTTAACCACGACCCATCTTCTTAGTTCCACGGCCACCTCTTTTTCCACCTTGGTCTTCATCTTCCGGCGCATATTACCGGGTGGGCGGGTAGTACCACCTCCAGCTGTACCTTCACCAACTTGTCGAGACCTCTTAGTGGTAGGCCTTTTTGCGGGTTCCTCGGGTCCTTGTCCTTTGTTGATGATTGCATCCCACTTCTTGTAGAGGTATTTTTGTTCTTCAATGGTCATAGGTGTTTTGCAATCAAGTTTGGCCTTCATTTTTTTTAACATTTCCTTACACGCGACAACCTATTTTTCCATTTGTCAACAACTCATCACCGTGAGATTGAAGACATTTTTACCATAACTAATTTATGAAAATAGTATAAAGTGAAGTCATTCTTACCATTATCTTGAAAGCCTTGACTACTTCTTCGGAAGTAGAGTTGTCGGTGATCTTGATTGCCTTCGCCTTCCCCTTATCAGATACCTTTTGACTTTTCTTATTGATAATGAAGGGATGAGAAATTTGGTTATACCAATCCATATAGCCCGGATCCTCTTCACATGGATCATCAACTAAAGGTCTTAACTTGGACACATCTAATGTGTGATCGTCTAATTTCTTCCAAAACTCAAGGGTAGGATCAGGATCATACTTTGGTTCCCATGATGAAGTGGTGCTTTTAGTTCCATTACCACCCTTTGGTAACAACCTGAATTTCTCGTCAAACAAAGAAACCTTTTGGACGCATCCTAATTGACGGAGTACTCGTTGAGGATCATACATAACATAACCACCGGGATAAAACAATGGCCCATGGTACATACCTATCGGCATATCCTCATCTTCAACAACTTCATATTCTTCATCTTCCTTCTCATATGGTTGAAAAACGACGTCATCAACACCCATTTTGTCTAACGTCTCTCTCAAACTTGCCACCAACTATTTTTTGTTCCTTTTCTTCGAGTCCTCGTACTCGTACCGTACTGCAGTTGGCTCTGTATCAACCCAATCGACATCCTTTTCAAATATTTTGGCCAAGTTCAAAATTGGGAAATGGTCATATACCCACACCTACATCCAAAGAACCACATTCAAAAACCAAAGGAATTAAAGTGATAGAAACAAGCTTTACTTGGAAACATTTAAGCAAGAATAAAGTTCGCGAACTCAGTGCATTGTTCGGTTTATATGGCTCAAGTATCATAAGCCGAACCAGATAAGTAAAATATTCAGCTTATACGATATGATAGTTATAAGCCGAACCACACACTGATTTACCAAAAGTTACTTGAAGCAAAGTGAAGTTCCCTCCGATGTTTGTATTTGTCAACCTAGACGCGGTCGCAAGTTGGTCCAGCAGGTAAGCTAGTGAAGTCGTTCCCCAAGCATACTTGTTAACAGTATCAAGATTCTTTACCAATTGGAGATAATTAGCATTTACCTTGTTTCCGGTAAGGTCGGGAAAGATATCTCTACCAAGAGTATAAAGCAAGTAGGCAGTTCCGGTTTGCTTCACTTTGATGTCATCCATTACCAACACCCCTTCCTTTACTCTCTCTCCTTTGTGTTCTCAAATTCCTTTTTCAAGTTAGTGATCTTTATCTTCTTATTCTTTTTATTTCTGCCATTGGCTATGAATATGGAATCGACATCTTTAAATGACCGACAAAACTCCAACTCAGTTTTGTATGCACTCCAACCAAGAAATTCCTCATACAACTTGTAGAGCTCATCCCAACTCATGTCATAAAAATCAGCATCCACACTTACACCCCTTGCTTTAAGGCATGTAATCTTACTTGCATCATCAGGAGTGATTGCCATCTCTCCAAAAGGTAATTGAAATGTGTAAGTTTCTGGAAAAAATCTCTCGGAAAATGCAGAGGCCGTCACACTATAATATTCCTGATGTCCATATTGAATGGCAGGCCATAAAGCACTGGCTTGTACGTAAGCAACCACCTCAGGAACCTCTTCAAAAAGTTTCCATTCCGCTGCCCTCTGGTGTCTCAATACTCGGACTGCACGGCTGTGATCAGGATTCTCATAAATTCTCTTCGTTCAAGATTCGGCATAACCAATCAACACATTTCCTCTATCTTCCGGAAGACCATGAGGCAAACCATTTGATAGAGGTGGAATTACGTCATCTTCATCAGGAATGTGTAAACTAGTGATCCGTTGTTATGCAACGTTCTTCTCTTTCTCGGGTTCTGCAACCTTCTTCCCTTTCTTGTCTTTCTTAGGTATTCCTTGGGGTTGTGTTTCTTGATTATCATCAACTTCTTCATCTTCATCTATTCCTTCTTCTTGTTTTTCAACTCTTACTTGTTCATGTTATTCTTCTAAAATGCCTCCTCTACCTCCCGCTCCCAATTTTTTCTTACCTCCTCCTCGAGGATCGGGAGTTTTAGAAGTAGAAGGTGTTACCTCCATCTTCTTCCTCTTTTTAGCTGCATTGGTCCTGACACAAGTATGAAAGTTATAAGACTACTTCGAACAACAGAAGGATACAAACTATATGAAATATGGATATGAAATACCAAAAACTTGTCAACAAATAAGAAGGTTCGGCTTACCCGAAATAACACATATGAGACGAACTATGTCTTAAACTTTTCATTATCTTACACAGAGAGTGGTTCGGCTCATATGTACAAAATAATTATAAGCCGATTCTATATATTCGGCTCACAACCAATACTATCGAATAAGCCGAACCTATAATTATGAATTGAAACATGTATTCGGCGCAACATGATATCATATAAATAAGCCGATCCTATGCACTTGTAAAATTTATGGAATTTTAACAACAATATTCGTTGCAACCCTAATACTATCGAATAAGCCGAATATATACTTATGAATTGAAACATATATTCGGCGCAAAATGATGTCATACTAATAAGCCGATCCTATACACATGCAGAATATATGAAATTCAAACAAGATTTATTCGGCACAAAAATAGTACTACCATATAATCCGATCCTATACACATGCAAAATTTATAAAATTCGAACAACATTTATTCGGCGCAAAACTAGTACTACCATATAAGTCGATCCTATACACATGCAAAATTTATGAAATTCCAACAACACGTATTCGGCGCAAATCTAATACTATCGAATAATCCGATCCTAAATATAATGCTCTATGTCACTAAGTTCGGCTTAAAACCGATATGCACTTTAAGCCGAATCGTTCATATGCAGTTTCAGGATTTAGTTTCAAGAACAGTTCGGCGCAAATCTGAACTTGATTTTACGCTGAACTGTACCCTGTAACCGCCGCACAAACCATATTTTTGACGAATTAAACCAATCATAGCAATCAAAAATATCAAATATGAGATGTGTTTGTGGAACTAACCTTCTTATTCTCATTTCAGGAGTTGGTTCTTCTTCACTTTCTTCTTCCGGTTGGATTTCTGCTTGAATTTCAGTTTGTTCTTCACTTTTTAAATCTTCATCTTCAACTGGTTGTTCAATTGATCTATTAGAACGCGATACTTTCTTACTACGAACCATTATATAGTTGAGTTTAATCCTCGATTAAATTTTCACGAATCGACGATTATCAATTTCGGCGGTGATGCGATGAAAAAAACAATAGAGGAGGTTCGACAGAGGAGAGGAGGTAGAAAAAGAAAGGTTGGTTTTGAAACTGATTTTTGGGTATATTGATTTTAGGTTTTTGTATTAGGACAAGGGATAGATTAGTAATTTAAAAGATTTAAGGGTATATAGGTAATTGAACTACCCATAGAGTACCCCTTATAAGGTTACCCAAGTTAGGACTATTGTTTTGTATGCCTAGAAAGATTTAGTTATGCCCAAAAACAACTTTCATGTGAGGTGGGGGACGATTGTGGGGGATTTCTTTGGGGGACGTTCGTGATTTCGGGATACTGGTTCAAGTATGTAGCATTTGTACAAGTCATATAGTAAGACCTTGAACTTGACTTTATTTTTTTTTTTGAAGCATTGAACTTGACTTCTCGACTCTGCACTGCATAATTCAATAAACTAGGAATTACCAATAGGTACTATTATGGTAGTATTACTTAATGGCAGGTCCACCCACTAAAACCCAGTAACCAGAGGTCCATAATAAAAGGAAAAAGAGAAAATTGGACCAAATTTTTTATCCCCTGGTCCAGTACACGTGCGGGACCGGTAATGCGTAATTTCGAAATTTCCAAATTAACCTTCCACCTCTAGATATTTAAGCTCCTGGTTCTTATCGTCACCTTCTCTTTCAATTTTTGGTTTTGCTCCAAAGAAGCTTTCACGCTGGAGATCTTTTTGATTTCGTTAATTGAGTCGCCAATTCGATCCCAAAGCTATCGTTTTGTATATTATAGAAGAACTCCTCCGATGAAGATTTTTGCAAGATATATAGGTTGATTTTCTTACTGTTGATGTTAGTCTAGTTTTTTTTTTATAATCAATTTTCATCTAGTAATGTTTATTTTAGGGCTTCTAATATTAATCGTTTAATGGATGTTTGATTATGTTTTGATCTCCTTGTTTGATTGTTTATTTTATTTTATTAAAAAATAGTTCAGATCTATATGGATAATCATGTTTTTTGTCAATTTCTTCACTAGATCTGATCATATCAGTTTCATTTTGTTGGTTTTAGATGTGTTTCAGTTTATTTTTGTGTATGAACCAACAGTACGTACCTGCAGTACTGACAGAAACCTAGTTTTGAAGACCTTTTTTTATTTGATTCAGAAGTACATATATGGAATATTGAAATAAAAGTGTTTCAATACTGTTTTTCACGGATTCGTTAATTATTTTTGACATGCAGCTGATTGTTGTGTATGAACCAACATTACGTATATCCCGTACTGACAGAAACCTAGTCTACTTTTAAGAAGAAGAAGAACAAGATGGTGCATCGTTATGATTTACGAGGAGAATATTTGTTTTCTGTTTCCAGGTATGCTTTCTAATCATCTTGTTTGATTATTTTGTTCGGTTTTTCTTCTTTTAATTTGTTTTTTTGATTGTATCCTGATAATCAAATCGATTTGATTGACGCTTTTATGGTTTTTAGGTTTGTTACAGTTGTTTTTCGTGTATGAATTGACAGTACATATATGGCGTACTGATACAAAACTCTTCTAATTTTGTTTTATTTGAAGTTTTTCCAATTTTTTTGGTTCGATCCATGAGTATGTATGTATAATACTGATAGGAAGTGCTATTTGCTGTGTTTTTGCTCCTTTTTTAGTCTTACCCTTCAGTACTTATGTGAGATATTGTAATATGTCTTTCGATTCTCTTATTTTTCATAGATCTGTCACCTGTTGTTGTCATACTGTTGATTTGTAGTTCATGAATCTTCAGTACATATATCACATACTGATAGGAAGTGCTCCTTGTTATGTTTGATTCAGTACGTATATGAAATACTGAAATAGATGCTCTTTGTTACGTTTGATTCAGTACTGGAATTGGATATGGAGATGATCTGGAGTTGCAGTTCAGAACTTATTGCAAGAAATGACAGATTTTGAATGATAGGAACATGAGTTGTTGTTGGTTCATATTTGCAAGCTTGTGAAATTGGTGGTGGTCTTGATGAAGTTACAAATTGGTTGTGATGTGTGTTTGAAAGAAGGTGTGCTACAAATGGATTTGGAGGAACATAGAAGGTTGGGTTGCTGATGTAAACTGAAGATACAGATGAGATAGAGGAGGAATTGTAGGTGGTGATTACTGTGAACAAAATCAGTGGATGAGATGTTCGTCTGAATGGGTTTATGAAGATGGTAGTGCTGTTTAAACAGGGAAGAAGAACAAGTCTGTGTTGCAGCTGGATTGAAATGACAATGGTGTTGATGTAGCTGTTGCAGTTGTGGTTTAAGCTAAGAAGATTGTAATGCAGCAAGGTAGAATATTACTGAGAAGATGGAGCTGAAGGCAGTGGTGAATGGTTGACTGCAGAGGTGCTGGTGCTGCAATAAAGTAAAGTGAATTGAGGAGTACTCAGATTCCTAAGTAGTGTAGCAGATATGTACTCATATTTGTAAGCAGTGTGGCAGATATGTACTCAAATTTGTAAACAGTGTAGTAGATATGTACTCAAATCTATGGTCCTTTATATGTTTTAATTAAATTTGGACCTCCAGATAAATAAAATCCCGATTTGGTAAAAGTATGTTATTTCACACGTACTTAAACAGTGGGGTATATTAGTCATTTTCATGTTTTCAAATAACTTTGGACCTTAGAATAAGAGTAAAATCTAGTTGGACCCTGCTATAAATAACCTTATGGGCTTAGGACCAAACAAGAAATTTTCCTTCAATAAAATCTATTTTTTCCTAGAAAAAAAAAAAGAAAGAAAGAAAGAAAGAAGAGAGTGATACTTATTTTTTTTTCATTTTTACCTAAAAAACGGAATATACTACTATTCAAAAATTCCTAATATCATTTTTCCTGAAACAAATCTAGTATATTGTTTCGGGCCGCTTTCGGCCAATTATTTCGAAGCCGAACTATTTCTGCTAAATCCATGTAACTTTATACGAAGACAAAAGAATCCAGACCACTGGTTCATCAAAATGTACCATCAGCTCATAGCAGTAGTCTTTTTTGTTGGGTAAAAAAGTTTTATACACCAAGAAAAGAGATGATTACATCCCATTTATGTTTTCCAGCACCCACCAAAACTGTAGATACTTACACCCATAATAATACGCTCTTAACTACTTGACTGTTTCAAAACAACTTTGCAGTTAATTACAAGTGACAGTAGCAGCATATACAAGAACTGAATGTAAAAAAGAATACATTGCCGCACAGCAAAAGTGTAAGCTCTAATTCCTTCCCTACTGGAAGCCCTACAAATATTCATTCCCCAAAGTACAAGCTCTAATCAGGAATTAAACCTTACTTCTCCATTCTTCTGGCATGCTCAGAAAACACTTCATTAGCACAAGAATCCCAATTTTCGGCCATCTCCGTGAGTGATGTTAGTTCAGGAATCCAGAAGAGGGATTGATAGAACTTCATCATTGCATCTGTTAATAGATATTCGTATGCATAACCGTGACTGTCAAAACAAAATAAAGGAAACCTTCTGTCAGAGGAATTCTCTTCATAGTCAAATATAAATAATAATTAGATTCCGACCAAATCCATTTGAAAAAAATTATGAGAGTCGGTAAAACTACTAGGTGTTGTTGATATCAAGGATGTGTTCTTTGCTGACTTTGTGATAGTGATATATTCATTTTTGAAAAGGACACAAATATTCGCGAGGCCAAAAATAAGAAAGAACAGTTGGTGAGTTGATTCTTTTACCTCTGACTGTCGTGCGAACAGTCTAATAGTACAGGCGAAGACAGGGGATAATTTGCAGGGATTAAGAACCACATCGGTAGAGCAGGAAACTGGTACAAGAACATCATATAACATCTAAGCATATCAAGTTTATCATGATTAACTTAATTGAGAAAGGTGGCATTGTTCACCTTTTCAGTACTTGAACTGCGAGATATTGGGCTGAATGTACAGTTGACAATCATTCCTTCAACATCTTCACCTGCATTTGACACCAGAGTGATACTCTTGTCACTAATACTCAGCTTTGTATTGATCAGCACATGGTTTATCGCTCCAACTTCTTCCAGAAGGACATCATTCACCTGCAATCAAGTATCCACCGACAATTGTAACTATTTTGCCATGAATGGTGCAGAAATTACACAATTTTTGAGTAACATACCTCAGGTCTTGATTTCTTAATTCCAGATGTTGCAGCTGATTTTGGTTCTTCAGATGACTCAAATCCAGTTACCTTCTTACAACCACTATTTTCATTATAATCAAGTGGCAAATCTTTTCGACCACATTGTTTATTACTTCGAAATTTCTACGTTCGGCATGACCCATTGTGGTAGACGCTAAGTTTTCATGAAAAAAAGATCTAGCTCCTCCTTCGCCAGGGGGTGCTCCTGCGAGTGTATCAGTCAAACTGACTACTGAAAGAATGTCATCGACCGCCGCACTTAATACTTTGAATGACGATCTCTCTACCTGAAGAAATACCACAGTGCTACAATTTACTGCCCGCAGGAAAGCAACAATATATAACTCAGAAAGACGCAATTAGAATGAATGGTCAACTAACCGCTTTAACTAATCGTTCTATAGGTGTTATTGTTGAAACTGACTTCTCAGGATTGTTCTGGTTGCTGTCATGCTGTTTCTGTTGAGGAATTTGCAACTGCGACAACAGATCACCAGGTAATTGAACAGCTTCCATGAGATTCGGCAAGTTCAGAAATCTAACAATTTGCTTCTCCCAACGAATTACATCATCCATAGACCGACGAGGACCTCGTGATATTTGCAATAAAGATCGTGCTTTTTCCAATTTTGTTTTATACTTTAGGAGATACTCAACCTCATCAGGCTTCAGCTGTAAAATAGAATCAATTCGTCATGCAACGAAAAACGATACCCTGATGAAAAGAAAAAGAAGGAATAGAACCAAACAAGATTATAACGTACATGAGAGGGAAAAATTTCTGAAGAAATAGGTAGCTGCTGAAATCTGCAATCCAACCGACTAAGCATTTCGTCCAACAGAGGAATGTACGCTTCTTTCATGAAATTAATCTGCAATTGAGAATTTTGTTGTCAAAAAATAGAATATAATCAGCTGAAACAAGAAAAATAATGTAGCGGTTCATTCTGGTTTCAAGAAGTCCTTAATCATACAAGGAATAGTGCAAGAGAGAAATATGAAATTGAGTGGAATACCTTATTTGTTATCTCAGTCTGCTCATCTATGCTGGTACCTCTAGAACTCATAGTATCTACTGAGTTAAAGAAGAAACAAAAGAAAAGCATAAACACTGTAAGTGAGATGACAAAAAAAACATAGAAAGAGTAGTTAAAGTGGTTTCATGGGATTGGTACTGTCCTTACTGCAACCTATGCTTAGTTAGTAAGAAGTTATACAATCAAGCAATCAGTACTAAAAGTTTATGACTAACAGAACTACAAGATGTCCAGATTAAGCATGTTAACTCTTTAAACAGTTGATCCAAACAAAGATACACACAGAATATGTTAAAAGCTTCCTTAAGTAGAGTCAAAAACAATTAGCAAAACTCCTAAAAGACAAATACATTCTTATTTCAGCAGTTAAACATTAATTATAGCATTGAACTGTTTATCATTAAAAGAAAATCCACCAACTCAACTTGGGATATCAACACAAGTGAATTTCTAAAAGTGTTCTTGAAACTCAAGTACAGCAGGGTAGTGCAGCAGAGATGAAATAGTTAGACACATTAAAGGATCGAGAAACATATTGTCAAGTACACAATAAGAAAATCTAACAAATAACATAATTAGCATTGTACAATTACCCTGACTTTCTAAATATCTGGTTGAAAATTCCACTAACAACTCAGCAGTATAAACATTTGTTTGGAAGATATCAAGAGGGACAGGAAAAAACAATATAGTGGTTCATTCTGGTTTCCAGAAGTCCTTAATCATGCAAGGAATATTGCAAGAACGAATATGAAATTGAGTAGAATACCCTTTTTAATGTCTCACTCTGCTCACCCATGCTTGTATCTCTCAAACTCATTGTTTCTACTGATTCTACCCAGGGAAACAAGAAACAAAAAAAAAGCATAAAAACAGTAAGTTGGATTGAAGGAGTAACTCTTTCTTAAGTAGAGTCAAAAAAATTTATCAAGATTCTTATTAATAGATCAAGAAACATGTTCTCAATAAAGAAAATGTAACAAAGAACCACAATTATCATTATTATACAAAAATTTGACATTCTACTACATTTCTGGTTAAAAATTCTACAACAGAAAATAAGAATCAAATACTCACAAGCTGTTATTTGATCTTTGATTGATTTTTGTTACAATAACCAAAAGAAAACATATAAATTTCTCCAAACCCTTTCAAAGTTTAACTACTCTTTCAAAGATGAATCACAAACAAAGATATACAAAGAAGGCATTAAAAGATTTAAAAAGAATTATCAAGACATTAAAAATCAATTCGAAGACATTAAAAATCAAGAAACATGTTCTCAGTAAAGAAAATCTAACCAAAGAATAAGCATTCTACTACATTTCTGGTTAAAAATTCTATAACCAAAGCATAAGCATATACTCACATTTTGTTACTTGATTGATCTTTGATAGATTTTTGTTGCATTAACCAAAAGAAAACATATACGTTTCTCCAAACCCTAGGTTTCTTTATACCCGAAAAATAAGAAATTAATAACTTGACAGAATTCCTCCGCTCTCGGAATTTGGAATCGGTTTTATAGATGGTAGAAATAAAATTGTTCAACCGATTTAAGGTATTCATAGTTGTTGCTGAAGAGGGAATGAGAATCGGCGCTGGCGGAGAGGAAGAAGAATATGAGAAAAGAGTGAAGTTGGGCGTCTTTTCCCGCTCTTCTTTGTTATCACCAAAGCCGATATTTCCACCCAAAAGTTTATCTTCTCTCCGAATAAACTATCGTTGTTGTTAATTGTTATCACCAAAATGCATATTTCCACCCCAAAAGTTTACCGTCTTTTCGAATATGGGAAGTACCGTACGGATACGCGACAAGGATATGAGACACGGACAAGACACGATGCGGACATAGGGACTAATAAAATTTAAAATCATCCGGGCACATACACGTCTATATATTTTAACAGAACTAGTATGTAATCCGTGCTACGCACCGGGATGATTGGATTAGCCAATTTTGTGTGGCGGGGCTTCGCCCCGCACCCGTGGTCAAATGCATTAAATTCTTTCTGAATAATCTTTGATTAGATTGATTTTTTAAAGAAATAGTAAATTATGATAACCTTTAGACATCTAGCGATTCGACGATGGAAATTTGTTATGATAAGCCTAAATTCATGTATTTATTTTATCGACATATATTAAGATAAACCAATGAAATGATTCACCGTTGAAAAAGTCAAAGGGTCAATTAGTCAAGTTTTACTACAATATATTACTTCAAATGTGTGTGGTTAACCTACTTTTTCGATTGGGTACGGCTTCGACCTTTCTTGGAGATCGAAAATTAGTTAACCATAGGCATATTTTAGTTAATGGTCATATGGTAGACATACCAAGTTATCGTTGTTAACCCCGAGATATGCACCATGTAACTCAATTCATGAGCAATATAAAACATCCAATTTACATGTCCAATTTTGCCAATGATTTATTCGAGCTTTATGAATTGTCAATGATTTACCCGAGCCTTATGAATTATTTTACTTGGCATGACACACGCTGATTAGTCTTTGATTTGATTTTATTGGTTAGTTTAGTTGTGTCATTTTCTAACATCACGGTCTAAAAACCTTCTGGACTCCATTGATGAAGCGATTCAGAAAGGGCAAAGGAATGTTACTCAAAAGTGGGTTGGATCTAAATATATCAACTGAAGATGAATGATTCTTTGTTGCCATTTTGGAATTAAATTACTGAAAAGTTTGGATTGATACACAGTTTTCCATATTCCTTTTTCATCCCCGTCAGTCAAATCGCCATGTAGGCTTTGTAAATTGCTAAACTATCTTCGTAAGTCAGAAAATGAGGAGTTCTTATAGTGATGTTTTGTAAATTGCTAACTTCTCTGTAGGTTATGTAGCTCAAATGAGTTACTTGTTGGACCTTATGGTCTCTCCTTGTGCATATTTGAATTGTTTTTATGTTCTTATTTGTCTTTCTTATTTTCTGAATTTTTTTTCCTTTTGCTTTGAGTAATTTCTCTAAATTTTTTTATGTTTTAGCGGTTGTTTAAGTTTCTATTAAAGTTACCCAGGTATTATAATTTATTCCTTATTACGCCATTTTATAATTTTACATAATTCTCTTATCATTCCCGTGAAAAGTTTTTCTATTTCAAATAG
Organism: Papaver somniferum; assembly: GCF_003573695.1. NCBI lineage: Eukaryota > Viridiplantae > Streptophyta > Magnoliopsida > Ranunculales > Papaveraceae > Papaver > Papaver somniferum. The sequence goes on from NC_039358.1 coordinate 16,363,606, forward strand.
ATGTACCCTTTGGAGGTTTCTTTTACTCATTTGTTTTCTTGGGTGAATTGCATATTCAACTAAGTTGGAAGCATTCAATTCTTGGCAGGACAGTTGTTGTGCATTATATATCCCTCACAGAACTCTTTGAATAAATGAATAAATGAGAACTTTAAAGTCGAACCCGTGAATCTCTTGATTGAAAGAAGAAAGAAACAATCATTAAATTGATGTTTGTATGTAAAAAAAATCAACGCTTTTAAGTTTAAGCAGTTCAGGGTATGTTTTTTTTAAGCAGAACGAAATTTGATTTCAAGTCATTAGCGATAGAGTCTGTTAAATACAACATAGTTGTTGGTAGATAGAGTTATCTGCCATCTTGACTCTGCTTTAAGTACTTCAAACCACAAATCTCTTTGCATCCTCTCATATCACAGATGAATCATTAAAGAGAGAGAGAGAGAGGAACCGAGGAAGCATTGAATAACTTTAGTATAAATTTGAAAAGTTTTAGAAAAGTTAATGACGACAATTTCTCGAAATATTTTTCCCTCACATCCTCTTTTTTGTTTGAACTGTAGCCGAGATGGAAAGTATTTCAAATGTTGTTGGTTGATCAATCACCATCCATACATAATCATCAAGGCATGGGAATAAGAGAGGACCTCATTTTTTGTAAATTGTTTGGGGTTTGGTCTAAATCAACATGAGAAACAAAAGGAAATCTTAAATTAGAAACTGCATAGTATAATTCATGCATAATTACCATCTAATATAAATTAGTATTGCATATTATTTTCCCAATACCATTGCGTAAGACTCTCATTGCTTTCTTATATGTTTGACACACAAAAATAAATAATAAGATTGGACATAACCGGACTCAAATAAAATGTACTCCATGTTTAAAGAGTGTCAGTTGGTTTGTATCAATTCCAATGAACACCAAGCTATAATAGTCTAAATCTTAATCCTACTTTTAAGTTGTACCCAATATGGTCACTGTAAAAGTCGTTGTTTAATTTCATTATTTTAAGCCTGATTTTCAATAAACGGGTTTTATATATTGATACATCAACCCCAAAAACAGTAACCGTTAGCCTAATCATAGTACAAATGATATCACCATGTTAAGCATATCGAATCATAACCGAAAAATAGCAAAATAGACAGTAAAATCATTTTTTTTATATAAGCTAACACTCGATTTATCAAATTTACGCATTTTTTTTCTTACCCTAACGTCACCTGAAAATTATAAGATTAAAGTTCTGTATCACTTTTGCAAAGCTAGAAATACACAGTACTTCTACTCACTAAAAAATCCGTTTCTCGAGACTAAAGTGGCATAACAAAGAAAATTGGGAATTTTTTTTTTGACAAATTTACGTATCAAACTATGCACAATTTTTGTTTCGTAAAATATAACCTATAATTAAACCTCCATAACCCAAAATTAAAAAATCATAGATAACTGATACTAAATCATAAGTTGTATCCCCCAAAAAATAAATAAGTAGAAAAAAAATACATTGAAGAAAGTATATTAGTGAAGTAGCTGAGGTCGAGGGGGAAAAAAACCAAAGTAGACTATTCACAGAAGTGGCTGCATTTAATTAAATATGAACACAACAAAATACCATTAATCATCTCCCTGCTAAACTATGATCAAGACCCGCAAACCTTTACTTCAATTCAAAATGTCTCTATTACAATTCTGCAAATATTAGATATTTTGGGGGCTACTCATTGTCACGACAAATGTTTTATGCTAAACATTTTTTTTTACTATTAGAATGATTAGAAACCTGAACCATGTTGAACAGAGTTCGATAAACAACGTATATGTCCTTATTCAACATGCACTACTTCAAGCATGGTGAGGAGCAAAATCTATTGAGAGGCTATCTTCTCCGGTAAAACAGAATTGTTTTTTCATTTTTTTTTAACATGAATAAACATGGTCATATAATATATATGATTGACATACCAATGTCTCTTGAGGCTAAGGGATCTACTCTTATAATCGTGATGAATTAACCAAATGCCCGGGGGATAAGTTCCTAATGTTCTCACATAAATCAGGCGTTATATATAATCAAACCACAACACTGAGGACACAATTTTATAATTACTAATAAATGGAGAAGGGCATGATGGGAAAGTACACCTCAGCTACCGTAGATATCCACTGATAACTGATAATTAATTCAGCAGATGGTTTAGGTCCTAAGTAATCATATGTCAAGAGAGTTAAATCAAAACATAAAAATTATCAGTCGCATAAACGCTAAACCTAAACTATAGATAAACTTGAGGACCACTAACTACACTACACCTAAAAATCATCAGTCGTAATTGGATGTTCAATTACTCAGATCTGGAAATATACTGAATACATTACCTGCTGATGTTTCTCTCAATCGAGTAAGTAAGTTACCGCTGTCTTCTTAAAAGTAGAATATATCTCAAACCAAATGCCAGAGTTTTGGCATATAAGCGAAGAAGTCAATGGTACTGACGAATTTTATTCAATAACCCGATTGCCTCAGCTAATGGAAAATCTTCTTGGTATTATGACTATCACATATCATTGAATATTATTCCATTATAACCATAGTTAAAACCTCTTTGTAACCTTCAACACCATCCTTTTCATTTTCTCCTAAATTGAAAATAGCAAAGCTAATGAGACCACAAAACTTAACTTGAAATCAATATTATGATCATTTTTCGAATTCCTTACTTGGTCCGCTTTAAACATATGTTTAAGCTTTGTTATTTTAACCAAATGATTGGTTGTATAAGTGCATGTCCTAACACTTGTATTGTCCTGCATGACACAATTCTATATTACAGTTAAAAATGCAACATCTGTACTCCATTTTTTCCCATGGTACAAAGGACTCAACCTCTACACTATTTATTCTGTGAAATTTGTTATGAAAATACAAAATGTTATGGAAAACCCACCTGAACCATAAGAAGCTTCTGCAAATGAAAGATGTTTGATCCAAATACTGACATAAGACTAATGATAGGTGCATAGGAATGCATACCTCCATAAAATGCTATATCACTTAGTATCTCAGAGATGTGTCGCCCTTGTCATCTTGTGTTATTATCGTCATCTCTTTCAGTCAGCTATATGTTCCTAGTATTATTCAAGCAGAAAACCTATTAACATTTCAAGTACTTTATTAATAACCACTTATATATTACGACCTATGCCGCTACGTACTCTCATTTATAGGGGTACATGTTCATTATAGGCTTCAAGAAAGCAACAAACGTCAATATCAAGTACTAAGAGTGATCATGCAATTTATAATTATAATAACTCTTTTACGTGGTGTCCTAAACTTTGGATATACATACTCTTTCTGCAAGCCACAAATAGCTTGTCTTTCAGATTCATGTGGAAGTTTGGTTTGCTGGTACGCACCCATGAAAATCGTATATATTTGTCTAATTATAAAGGCTTCAAGAGCAACAATCTTTAAAAAAAAGCACACTAACATAATGCAGTCATGTTATTTCGTGGCCATTGTAGCAGTGAGGCCATGATGAGACTGAAGGACCAACAATAGTACGTACCTGAATTAAGAACTTAGCAGGTATATGGTGTGCATTATTTTTTTCATTTCTTTGATATTACTAAGAGAGATAAATCATTTTCAAGTACCCAGATAACATTTACCTTAAAATATGTAGTAAACACCAGATCACCGTAGACCGATGAAAGTACCGGTGGTTATTGACCTAATTAAGGATCCGTTCAGTCCCTAGAGATTCCGATTTTAGTTATAACAGAACCACCAGGTTCAATTGAATCGTGAAAGTAGAATAATCATATTCAACTTGACTAGTAGCTATCTTGTGATATCATCTCTATAATCACCGTTATTACCACAGCTAACCACCAACCACCACCAAAATAAATCTCTCTGAGACAACCATAAAAATAACAAAAAACTGAATTGGAACAAAATTTCTATTTCTTTGGAAAAATGCTAAAATATGAAGAAAAAAAATAGTAATCATGAATGGATGAGTTATATTACCTTGTTTTTTTGAAGTGAGTGGACAATCACATTTAATAACTAATATAGGCATTTGGGATAATCAAAGAGATGAGGCATGTGGTGAATACAATAACAGTATGAACACGATAACCCTTTTTAACCAATCAATTAATGACTCATTACCTTCGCAACACAAATTTACACTTACATACTGATAATCATCGCAAACAACGTGTATCTCTTTTAGTGACTTAAGCATAATCATAGTTACTATATAAAGAGAAACCACCAGTCATCCACTGCCGAAAATAACAAAAAATATCAACAAAAAGTTAGAATTACAATTTCCAAAATTTATACAATTGAAACACACAAAAAGAATTAATATGAGATGAAGTCTAACAACAATTTGATAACAATGATAACAAAAATGTAAGTGTAAAACGACTTAAAATGCTTTCAATAACATCGCGGGAGGTTCTACTGAAAATGGAAACGGAATCTTATGCTTCGAATATGAGTCGAATAGACTTGTTAGAAATGCCTTCAAAATGGCATCGACGACTGGTGCTGATTAAAACCTGTAACCATTTCAAAATAAGTTAATCGAACTATATAAGATTTGTATCCGTTAATGTCAGTCTAAGTAAAGATAGTATTTGTAGAAGTAACTCAAGATAAGTTATTTTTTATGTCAGTCTAAAAACCGAGAATAACATTAATTTTAAACCCCAACTTATCTACAGACTATATAAGATTGATTACAAACCCTAATTGCATCGGCAATTATGAATGCTTACTCGAGCACCGACCTTAAACAACATGCTTCAACTCCAGCACTGAATTGGATAAAAAAGATGGATATTCGCTATTCTTTCTATCGTGAAATAGTAAGCACTCCCCCCTTACCTCTCTCAAGCCGCACAGTCTCATGGCTTGTCAAAATGCGAGGTGTAATACTCACTCTGAAAAGTGTGGGGTGTTAGTATCACACACCGAATATAAAATAGAAATCAAATATCAAAAAAAGATACATAAAAAATAAAATAGATAAAACACTTTTAAACTACTTATTGCAGGATATATAATTTACCGGTGTTGAAGTCTAATAAGGTAAGTCAACAATATTACTGTGCCATCTGATTGGAGTCGAACATTATGCTTGTGGGAGTCGAACCCATACCAGTTGAGCTAAGATAACAATTTAATTTCGCACTCATCAAAGAATTACTAATAAAAATAATAAATTGAACCAGTATGAAAAGTCCTACTTTTGCATCATTAAAACCTGAAGTATGAAGCAGGTGAGGTTTTTTTTACCAATTTATCCATCTTCAAAGAACTTCTAGCCGTCTTCATTCTTAGATATCTTCATAACCAAATAAAAATGGGTTAAAGCTATGTAAAGGTAAAAACACCTGCACTCTGCGGACTCCTCTCTTAAATTTGCTTCCTAAAATACACTCCAACCCCAGTAATCAATTCCACTTGCTTCCTAAAATGAAGTACAGTATAACTTCTATAAAATAATACACTTGGGCCCAAGAAAAATTATTATTTAAAAGAGATATTATATTATCGATAATATAATAAATTATTACTTTATAATTAAATAATAAATTATTATTTTAAAAAATAATTTCTATATATAATGCATTCACAAACCTTAAACTTAAAAGTATATAACATATAAATAGGTCACGTACAACATTCTAAATCAGCAAGATGTATTCTCATCTCAAAGGTGTATCTCACTAACCAATTAACAATGCAATACGGAAAGAACTATGTGAATATAAAAAGGATAATCCTTCTTGCAAGCATCAATGACACTACAACACTTCTTATTGCAATACAACAATGTGACTATATGCCTCTTAAGTGCACTACATACTATTAGGGATTAAATACAACTTGATTTGAATTTCTAAGAAAAACAAACCAATATTCAATCGGAAATGCTATTCAACACTCCACTTAGAGCTCTATTAACCACTCAGTGATAGGTGTCACAAGGACACTGGTTCAAAACAATTCAGCCAGGACACATCTTTGTATAAAAAGGTTATTCATTTGAGAGATGTATGGTTGAGATGCTTTGAGCTGTAAGTAGAGTGCTGTTTTAGTGCTCTGAATAGCATTTCCCATATTCAATCATATTTTCAGAAAATTTGATATGTATGAAAATTATTTTTTATTTTTTTAGTAGTATTATTATTTTATATATTATTTGGGACTTATTAATCTTGAAGGGAAATTTTTAAAATGTACTATTTTTTGATTTTATCGAATTTACCAGTAAGAGCCCGAGCCGGGACAGGAAAATTTTATTATTTTAGAGAGAATATTATATTAAAGAAGTTATACTGTACATCCATCGATAAGTTACATACATACCCATATAAACAAAGAAAAATATCATTAACTAAACAACATAACAACATAATATAGATATCAAACATTTTGGAAACAGACTGCTCTTTCCTCCGGTCCTTGCATCATATCATAATCATAATCATAATAATAACTCAAAGATAAATCATTGGTGATTCTAAAAAAAATATGAATGATAAATCATTAAATTGCAGCCTTGAACTTAGCAGAATTCCCGCATTTTTTAGTTACCTGCTCTGGCCTACAAGTTACAATCCCTTTCATCCTCATCATCCTTAGGCAACATTGACTAAAGCAAGAGTTGGAAACTTCTTATGTTGGCTAAGGATGATTTAGTAAACGCAAATTAAAGCTTATGTTAATCCATTCCGCAGAGGGTTTCAATTGGTAATCATGTGTTGATGGAAACCATCACCACCCTGATCATTCCCAGTGGTTTGGACTTCTTTTCCTCGCGCGAGTCTTCAAACTTCTTATGTTGGATAAGAATACATCGTTAACTTACCGAGAATTAAAGGCTTCATCAAGTCATTTTACTAAGCCAAAACATCAAATTGAAACCTACCACAGAGAGTCTAATAGTATCCATAAAACCACTAATGCAAGAGCAATTTCCAGGAGAAGAAAAAAAGTATGCTTTTCCTATGTGGCACTGTGATTTATACTTCTCCAATCATTAGAAATTATATGCAAATTAGTTTCTTCATCACGTGGATGATGTTTCGTGTACTTTTATGTTGTTTTGAAGAGTACTGCTTGTTGTATTGTTTGCATTTTGTAGTATCTGACATCCAAGTTACTCTACTTAACTAAATGCGTCGTAGAGTTTGTTTGCTTGAAATGCGTTGCTGTAGCACCAGTGTCTAATGAACATTTTTTTTCTCAGAAGGAAACATCAAATAAAGACTTGTCAACACTTGACAAGGCATCTTTTGAATTGCTAAATTGGAGAATACTTCCAGAGCCCCATCTTCAGTGGAGAATACTTCCAGAGCCCCATCTTCAAAAGGCTGTCTCGGTGCTTCTTTCTTTAGCAACTGATGGCAATTGGCGAACCAGATATGCAACTCTGACATATCTAAGAAGTTTTGTGTACAGGTATGCAATGTTAATATATCTTTATATCAAGGTATAGATTGTATTTTACTGTAGGCTAAGTAATTTAGAATCTGTACTCTGTCCTGTGCTTAGAAATTATATGAATTGGTTTCTTCATTATGGCCAAATAATTTGAGTTTACCTGCAAATAATAATAGGGCAAGAACATTAATACGATAAGTTTACAATGACATATTTTTAGCTTACTGAAATAACAACAACAACACCGTCTGTGGGAGTCAAACCATGTGCTCTTCCATTTGAGCTAAGACAACAAGTAACATTTCCTAATGTAATTGGGATCTAATATATAGTCTGTCAAAGCACAACACTATTTAGCCCATGCAAAGCTTTTTAAGAGCCCCATTCACATGATGTAAACCCTACCTCTTACAGAGAAGACTTTATTATATTGTTACTGAACCTTAATTTTGCTGTCGGCATTTACATATTCCAAGTATACAAAATTATGTGGGGAAATTATCTGACAAATAACAAAAAGAGAGTATGATCTATCAAATATGTACCTCAACACTTGAGCATTCCTATATTCAAATCAACCCTTGCTCGTATATGACACGCCCAAAGTATCTTTTTCCGTAATATTAGGCATGAAGATAGACATATAGAGACAAACCAACGAAAAAGTAAAAAAATTTAAGAATTTTACAACATGCTCGGTCATAATCTCTGAACTCATAGTTGCAAGGTTTATTGCCACACACTCTATGCAACTGTCACCTCATCACTCATCAGTGGGGAACTCAAATTCTGGCTCAAATGGAACTGCCCTGAGTCTGCGAATCTGCAAATTGATTTGTTATTCAAGAAATAGTTAATGGATTGTGTTTTAGCAAAAAAAAGTAAATGAAAAAACTCTTTCTATTGGCTTTTAGCAAAAAAGATTTCAAAACTTCTTTCAAAATTGAGAAATGCCTCAACAAAAAAATGTATCAACAGCTTCATTCAAAATCTTTTAAAATTGAGAAATGCCCCAACAAAATTGAGAAATGCCTCATTGATCTCATTTCCCGTTCATGGGCCACCATTAGACCGTCATTCTCTTCCATCAGCCTGAGAAAGATCCAAGGGATGTTAATCGTAGGTGCTTAGGTACAGGCATTATCTATAGGTGTACTACTGAAAACAATATAAACAAAGTAAATAATGGTATCCAAACCTGAGAATGGTGGATGAAACATATGAACGGTCTATGATTGAGTTCTCATTGCTGGAAGTTCAGTTTATTGGTGCAGTCTACAAACTGGTAGATGTCTCCCCGCTTTTGTTTCTCAAGTGGAAGATTTTTGTAATAATGCCTTAATTTTAGTTCATTCCAAAATATAACCATGTTTGTAAGAATGCCTTAAGTTATGTCAAAAGGGAGAATAATACCTTCGGGGAGAATAACACCTTCAGAGTTGACATAATTGAGAAAGATGCTTCAAAACCCATAGATTATCAGAACAAAAAACATAACCTTTTTTTTTGCAGTTTTTTTTTAACGAATTTTTTTTTGAGAATTTTATGACCACGTCCATAGAGAATAACTCTGCATCACTGGGAAAAGCAGAGGAAGACTATGAACCTGCTGGGACAAAAATTAGAAAGGAAAACATATTAGAGGATCAAAAACGCATAGATCTTGTCAAAACAATATGGAAATATAAGATAGAACGACATGACATATCTCATAGCCAAGAAGATATCCTAATTTGTGAGATCATGTTTAATAAACCTGCTCTTCTGACTGAAAGAGATCATCAATCTCTTTCAATATCCTCATCTATTCGGTATGTTCAATATCCTCATCTTCATCCTGCTCCTCTGTTGTTGCCCCATAAAGGGGAATGTTAGTATGAAACCCATCTTCACCGTAGGGAAACAAAAGAGGATACTGCAGCGCCATATAACTTGGGTGTATTTCTGATATCTTCTTTAGTCCACCCACATTTTCATGCACTATGATGTCCCTTTCAGCGTTAATTTTCGTGCCAGGTACATACAAAGCTGCCACTCCAAAACAGATAGCAAAGAATATTGCCTTGCATCAGTGCTGCGAGTTCCTATATATCAGTCTTCTACCGACATTGTTGTACTGTTTTTGTCATAACAGTCTCTCAATGTTCTGAAAATTTTAGCAAGTGCGTTAAATCCATAAGAACAAACAAGAAATAATAATTAAAGTCTAATGTCTTGTGGAGAAGACAGATTCAACCAAGCAAGTTGATAATTGGTTTGATATCAATACCGTTAGCAAGAAAATAATGAACTTTAGCAAACAACCATTAAGGGAGTCGTACCTATCATGGGATAGCAAACAACCTGAGGAAACAAACAAACCAACAAAAAAAAAATCAGAAAAACGTTAGTACGTTAGGGTTATGATTTTTCGAAGATAATGAACAAAACATGAAGGTAGAATCTACGTTAGGGTTATGATCTTTCGAGGTATAAGACAAAACATGACGGTAGAATAGAAGATGATGAACAAAACATGAACACCATAAAATACCTATAGAGGAAGACCCGAATCTGCTTATTCAACGTTCAAAGTCTTCGAATTCCAAACTTAGTGTCTTACGTATCTGAACTGTGGCTTATAATGACATCCTCCGGGAAGCCAAAATTGGAAATTAAATTAAACTATAGCAAATGCTTAGTGGTTTTAATAAAAAAAAACCATTCAAATCAATGTAATCATGGAAAGAATAGGTGAGCATAAGTTGGCAATGAATCAACCGTTTTAATCTAAATATTGATAGATGAATATTTCTTTTAGAAGTTCGTAGATCTACTACCTAAAATATATTGAAACGGAAAGGCATAAAAATCAATATAGGGAAATTAATAAGATTGCTTTTAAATACTTTTCCGTATAAAAATCAAAATAAAATATATTGAAAAAGCGGGGGTCTAACAACACCACCCAATATTTCGCTTAGCAATCTGTATGGACTAACTTCGAAATACTTTGTTAGAGAATCAAGGTAACAGGAACCAATTGATAATCCAGACTTATATATTCCCGAAGAACAACCTAGATTAATCAATCACCTCTCTACAATCCTTCCTGACTACACAAGCAGATTGTCGAGGAATCACAAACAGTGAGACGAAGATGTTTGTGACTTCTTTATCTTGCCTATCGGAGAACTCTCACGATCTCAAGCCAATCAATCGATTGTACTCGTATAATATAAAATGCAAGATCAGATCACACAACTACGATAAAAGTAGTATCGGTCTGGCTTCACAATCTCAATGAAGTCTTTAAGTCGTTAACTCGAGTTTAGAGAAGAAACTCAAGAGTTAATAGAGATCGACTCTAGCGAAAGCACTAGTAGCACACAGAAGTGTGGGGATTAGGTTTGCTCAATGCTAGATGTCTCCTTTATATAGCCTTCAAATCAGGGTTTTTCCTTAGCAAAAAAAGCAAACTCTATTCACCGTTAGATGAAAACCTGATTTAGATTCAAGCCAATATCTCTCAACCGTTAGATCGAAAGACATAGCTTGTCATACAGACTTGGGTACGCGTTTACTGGGTTTGAGAAAAACCATGCCCAAACGAGTACACGTATGTTGGTTCAACATGATAACCCAAAAGGTCAACCATATGAGCATCTCATATTAATCGTGTTCTTCTTCACCATAACTAGTTCAATTGACTCAAATGAACTAGTTAAGAGTTGTTCAATTGCTATGAGATCTTATGTAACTACACAAGACACAATTGAAACAAAGATGATTCGATTCGATTACAATCGGCGCATGAACATTATAGCCACGGTTTGCATAAAGCATTCCTTAATAATTAATGTATCATGTTCAGAGCACATCTTTAGATCATAACCTCTTAAGATCACAAACAAGTTCGCGGACTTAAGTTAATCGGTTGAGTTTTCCAAACTCAGCAGAAATTCTCGGGTCGAGAAATTCCGCCAGTTCGCGGACTGGGTTCGCGGACTTAGCACACAAACGAGTTTTGGAAATCCCAGCAGAAATTTTCGGTCGAGAACTTCCGTCAGTTCGCGGACTTGGCAATCCAATTCCAGAATCCTACCGATTTCTCTTGATCAACAAAGTTCGAAAACTTCGGTTCAAGGAATACATGGTTATATAATCTAAACTCTCATTTGAATCGTTGAAACATTCTCAGAGAGCGATATTCAGTCGTGAAGAACAACAAACCTTTCTCGTCAGAGCAATTTCCAAAGTGATTGAAACTTTCATGACTTTCTTCACCAGGTGAAGATAAACCTGATCAAAGCGAAACGGTTTACCAACACATGATTTCGAATAAAAGATAAGCAATGAGTACTCAGCTCGGAATATCAAGTGTATATGATCTAGTCTATATAGCATACGACTTTTGTCTCATAAGAAGTAGGAGAAGAATATATAGTCTTTCGAGTGATAGATAAGTTCAAGTCTTCACATACCTTTTTGTTGATGAAGTTCCACGGTTCCTTGGTGTAGATCTTCGTCGTTGTCGTTGAATCACCATGAAGTCCTTGAGCTCAACTACACTTTTCCTATCCTAGTCCGAGACTTAGCTAATAGGATAGAAATCAAGACTTTATAGTTTTGATCACTAACATTGACAAACATACTTGATATAACAACGCATGCGAGGTTGACCGGGCTATGTGATAGACACATTTTTGTGTCTAATTTGTCCTCAATGTCAGTATTGTTGGAACTCTATTTTTGTACTAATATTGTGTTTTTATGTATTTTTAGGAAATAAACATTTTTGGAAAATTTGGCTCGAAAAGTTGATTTTGGCACCCGGAGGACAAGTGTTATTCGGACTCTCGCTTTTGGATAAAGGGTAACCTAATTACTAAGGGGCACCACCAGGATACCTTCTTCTCAAATTCAAATAAACTTTTTGGCGGGAAAATTGGTTCATCAACTGGCAGAATTTCAATCGAAAAAATGAAGGTGTTGTGGTGCGATTCAATGGCTCAAACTTGGTAGGAATATGTGATATGGCCTAAGGAAGATAGTTTGGGTGTCGAATTTGATCGTAATTGACTGGAAAACGCGTGATGATTCACACACCCAAAACAGAGCACGTGTACTGTAACACGAGCAAAATTGAATTTCTTGTGTGCATGGAGGAGTTCTACTAGCATTGGACGAGTGCTGAGGCGTGGAGAAGGCAATTGGGAGTGTGCAGGAAGCAAGAGTACGTAAGAATCTTCTATTTTTGGCAATTATTCCCTATTTTTGGACAACGGCAATAATGAAGATTATCTCGAGTTATGGCGAGATTAAACACACCTGTTGGGTATAAAAGGACCCCTTGGGTTTATTAGAGGGGCTGGTCGAGAGTTTGGGGAGGTTTGGAGGCGAGCAGAGAGGCGCAGGAGGAGTTGCAGAGAAGTTACATGCTGCTGCTGCTGCTGCCATTAACACGCCTGAAGAACACGAAGAACGGACTCGCAGCAGCAGTCGTTTATCAACAGAAACATCGACTGTCGTGTGTGGGTCGTAGTTCTTCAAAGACAACAGCAACTCAGCTCTGTCGTTGATTCTGGACGTCTTCTGTGGGTCGCAGAGTTCTGTTTTACATCAATTTCTTGTATTTCTCTTCATTGTAAAACACTTTTGAGCATCAATGAAATATTTTGAGAGCATTTTTACTATGATGAGTTAAACCCCAACACTGGGGCGACGGAGGAGGCCGAGCTTCATAAATGGGTAATTTTATTAATTCTTTTTAAGACTTTTGCATTAAAAATTAATTGAAATATGATTTGATTAAATTGGGTGTTATTTGATTAGATGGGTCATGCTTAGCTTAGTTGATTTGATGTTCCATGCTTAACATTTACAACCAATGTTTTGAGAATCGACTTTGGCAAAATAAGAGTCCATATATGTTTTGAGCTATTATTATTGAGAATAAATCATTAAGCCTTATGTTATGAAGATTGGCCGAATCATTAGTCCCAGTACCTCTCTACCAATTTGTCAATATTTGTATATATATTTTTAAATCTAAAAATCCATTACCTTCACAAGTTCGAGTTTGAACGATACCCCTTATCATCATTACTACAACCACAAAAAAAATCTTTTATCAAAATGGCGCTGCCGCGGATTTGTGCTTAGGTAGAATTTTTAGGTTTATTTTTTTTTTTATTTTTTTTTTTTATTATTTGTTCCTTTTTACTTTGTCTTTTTGTCTTTGATTTACAGGTTCGAAGTGAAGCAATAAGGACTTGGAGAGGAAAAAGCTTAAAGCGAAAAGCGAAAAGACAAGAAAAAAAGGACAATTTTAGGATTTAATTTTTAATTTTTTTAGAGTGTGTGAGGAAAACTGTAATTATTTATTTATTTATTTATTTATTTTGGACTTTGGACTTTAAACAATTGGACTTTATTTTTTTTTAACCCTACGGAAGGGTATTATTATTAAAAAAAAAATATATTATATAAACTGTGTGCAGGGAAGGACGACGATTACTATATCGTCTCGGACCCTCGGGTTCGCACACGGCATAGGAGTCGTGGCCCGAGTCGACGACAACGGTTCATCGCCCGTCTGGTACGGGAGGTAAGTCCAATCGAAACACCCGCGAATCTCCTGCAAGCGGGTTACTGTCTGCCTTAAGGTGATAATTGTTTGAGGACGAATTTGGACTGTTTTTAAATTCCTAGTAAAGGGCAAGGCCTGGCCAATACAAGATAAGGGTTCGGATTTCATCACCGCTCCCTTCTTGCCTGCCTTAGGAAAACGAAACCGAACGTGAACCTAAGCTTTAAAATTTGGAATAGAACGAGACCGATAGGGTAACGAGCTTAATAGGAAACTCGTTCGAAAAATATTGGTTGCTCTTTAAGCACACTCCAAAGTTCATGATGGTTTCTGTGAGTTGAATGCGTGACTGCGCCGCCTTGTGATAGCGGTGAGGCCTTGGGTATCAAAGCTCCACTGAGCTTCCCTCGCCTCAATTCAACTTACTTTGACTCGGATTGATTCCAGAGGGGTTTGCTCAAATTGCAACGAATTCCCTTTCGAAAGATAGAAGCTGGTCTAGAAACAATCTAAGTGGAGCCATCATGCTTTTTGTTTGCTAGAAATATTTAGGTTTGTTTTGGGAGTCGAGTCGGCCTTGTTTGTGGTTGTGTAGAATTCCCTTGCAATTAAGAATGTCGAACTGGTATGATAGAAGCCAATACAATGAGTATCGACCTGAATTTGAATATGGACATCATCCTTTTTATGACCATGTTGGGAATAGTGGTTGGGAACGCCATCCTTTAGAAGGATATGGGTCATACCCTGGTGAGCTCAATTACTATCCACACATGCATCAGTCTTACGAGCTAGAAGATTATAGTACTAGTTCTTCGTCTCTAGAGGATACAATCAAACTATTGAAAACTAGTCCCTATTATGATCCTTCTGAACCTGTTCTTCCTCTAGAAGAGTCTCTCAAACAATTAACTGAGAATACAAATAGGTTTGTGTTAGAAATGAATAAACAAAATGCACCCATGAGTGAACCTTCTATACACGATACCATAAGGAATTCATGTGAGTCGGCCCAAAATCTTTTGTTAGAGACCCAGAATAGCACTTCTCTAAAAGATCTAAATTTCCAAAATAGTGTTTCCAATTTTACCCTTGATGTAAATAGTGAATATTTGCCTAATTTAGAGGACGAGGTTAGAATAAAAGACACTACTTATTTAGATAAGGTTCAATCATCTTCGTACTATGATGATGAGGATAGCAGTAATGAAGAATCTGAAATATGTAGGCATAGTGATCAGGAGTCTAGTAATCCAATTGAGCTGTATAGTGATTATATTATTTCTAGTTCAAATCCAAATAATTTTTATGATTATTCACCTATTCAAAAGGACGAGGATTTGATTAGGGATACCACCGTTTTAGACGATGTAGATTTTCCTTTTGATTACGAAGCCGATAGTGGTTTAGAGGAACGGGTTCATTTCGAAAATACTGTTTTAGAGTCTAACGAATTAGAAACAATAGTATTAGATGAAGAAGATATACCCGTAGAGATGAGTAAAGATGCACTACCTGATAATAACTTAGAAGAATCTCTTGAATATTTTAAGGACTCTGAAGATACGGAAATTCAAGAAATAATTAGAGGTCTATCTAGAGACACTGAAAACTCTAAGTTCGGGGGTGATTATCACCTTCCTAGTGCCTTACCTTTAACTCTTAGAAAGGTCCCTCACTTGGGACTTGACATATGTGCCTCAACCATTTTACAAGATTACCTTCATACTCGTTTTCCCGAACCTAATGATGTCCAGGAAGAAGTTCAGTCGTTAGAAACCCATCCTCTGGTTGATGTGGTTTTCCCAGGCTATGATCCCCAGATTGACTTTGTTTTCCCACCAAATAGTTTTCTTCCAACTGTGGGAACGTTTATATTCCAAATGTGTCGAATATTAAGTTGTGAGACTAGACCTAAATGCTTTAGGAAATTAGAACCGACACATTTGCTTAAGAATGACCACTATTCTCACTGTGGTCAATTTTGTAAGTCATATCTGATTGACTTAGAAGATCCTCAGTTATTTAGGTTATTATTGTGCGCTTCTAACATCATATTTGAGTTTTTCCAGACTCTAGGACCTAATAATTTGGATCCAACCTATGAGAAAATGCATCCGAGGAAAATATTTTATTTAGACCCTTTCATAGACCCTGAACCTGAACCACAATTAGATATAAATATCTTAATCAGGAAACTAGATAAGGGCATGTTATTCTTGTTCACTTTCTTGGGTTATGGTAGTTTCCTTTGGTCAGCTCTTTTTCGTTTTGAAGACCCACAGTTATTTCGACTGTTACTTTATGGTTCGAGTTGACTAATCCTTTCCTAAGTCTGGCTGAAGACTTTAAACTTAGCACTTCTTGGGAGGTAACCCAATCTCATGCAACACGGTAATATCTTTCCTTAACTCTTTCGCTTCAAATGGTAACAGTTTCTCCTTGTTCATGCTTTTAGTTTCATCTTTAGAACATTGAGGACAATGTTAGATTTAAGTTTGGGGGTATGGGAGAAACTTTTTAGTTGCATAATAAATAAACTCCAGAGCCTAGAAATTTACGCCTATTAAGGATAGCACTAACCAATCTAAGTGGATGGAAACATTTTTGTTTTAGGAGTTGAGGAACCAATCTGACTAGATGGAAACATCTATAGAGTCTATTCAAAAAAGCACAGAGCTCAGGTGTTAGAAATAACATGATAGTTTCGCCATATCTTGTCGAGTCCTTTTCACTTTCTTTTTTTAGTTTTCTTTTATTTCAAGTGATTTGGTGGGGCACACGATTCAAGTTGTTACCTTTGTTAGGGTGAAATAGAGTGACTGAGTTACCAAAAAAAGAAAAAAAAAAGAAAAGAAAAAAAAAAGACCGGACCAGTTTGACCAATCGGAATAAGTATTAACACTTGGATAGCAAAATGCGTGTGTTCTCCCTGTTTCCGTCGCCTAAGCAAGCGTGGAATGCAGGACCCGTGGGAACTATCGTGTAATCTGCTGACAAGAAGCATGCGCTTGGATCCAAAAGATCTATTCATGCCGTTAAGTTAAAAAAAAAAAAATGGTTATTGTTATGTGTAGTCAACTGCTGGTTCCCTTGTATTTGCCAGTTTGTTGATCTAGATTTAAGTTATTGACCACTGGTTCCCTTGTATATGCCAGTGTGTTAATATTAGTCAGACCGGTATCTCAGTCATTTAGGTTAGGTTCACCTTGGCAGAGGCCTTCAGACAGATATGGGAAACACCGTTCACTTTTCCACCATCTACATTTTTCTTTTTCCATCTTCTTAATCTTTTCATGTGATTAGTCTGACTCCGAGTATGATGTCCATCGTGAAACTATCTTAGTAGAGCTCTGTCACTTATATGAATTTTAGTATGCTTGAGTGCAAACTCGTATACAGCAATTGGAATTTCGCGTCAGGGTACTTCCTCCTGTAATTAATAAGTATGCCAACCAAGGAGGTTCTTTAGTGCTTTCCAAGGTTCTGCGTAGATAGCTAGGGTCTGGAGTATTGGTTTTTGTGGGTACACCTCTGATAAACCCACCCGAGATTAACTCGATCACTTTTCAAGAATAAATTTGCTCGAGGACTAGCAAATAATAAGTTTGGGGGTATTTGATAGACACATTTTTGTGTCTAATTTGTCCGCAATGTCAGTATTGTTGGAACTCTATTTTTGTACTAATATTGTGTTTTTATGTATTTTTAGGAAATAAACATTTTTGGAAAATTTGGCTCGAAAAGTTGATTTTGGCACCCGGAGGACAAGTGTTATTCGGACTCTCGCTTTTGGATAAGGGGTAACCTAATTACTAAGGGGCACCACCAGGACACCTTCTTCTCAAATTCAAATAAACTTTTTGGCGGGAAAATTGGTTCATCAACTGGCAGAATTTCAATGAAGGTGTTGTGGTGCGATTCAATGGCTCAAACTTGGTATGAATATGTGATATAGCCTAAGGAAGATAGTTTGGGTGTCGAATTTGATCGGAATTGACTGGAAAACGCGTGATGATTCACACACCCAAAACAGAGCACGTGTACTGTAACATGAGCAAAATTGAAGTTCTTGTGTGCATGGAGGAGTTCTACTAGCATTGGACGAGTGCTGAGGCGTGGAGAAGGCAATTGGGAGTGTGCAGGAAGCAAGAGTACGTAAGAATCTTCTATTTTTGGCAATTATTCCCTATTTTTGGACAGCGGCAATAATGAAGATTATCTCGAGTTATGGCGAGATTAAACGCACCCGTTGGGTATAAAAGGACCCCTTGGGTTTATTAGAGGGGCTGTTCGAGAGTTTGTGGAGGTTTGGAGGCGAGCAGAGAGGCGCAGGAGGAGTTGCAGAGAAGTTACCTGCTGCTGCTGCCATTAACACGCCTGAAGAACACGAAGAACGGACTCGCAGCAGCAGTCGTTTATCAACAGCAACATCGACTGTCCTGTGTGGGTCGTAGTTCTTCAAAGACAACAACAACTCAGCTCTGTCGTTGATTCTGGACGTCTTCTGTGGGTCGCAGAGTTCTGTTTTACATCAATTTCTTGTATTTCTCTTCATTGTAAAACACTTTTGAGCATCAATGAAATATTTTGAGAGCATTTTTACTATGATGAGTTAAACCCCAACACTGGGGCGACGGAGGAGGCCGAGCTTCATAAATGGGTAATTTTATTAATTCTTTTTAAGACTTTTGCATTAAAAATTAATTGAAATATGATTTGATTAAATTGGGTGTTATTTGATTAGATGGGTCATGCTTAGATTAGGTGATTTGATGTTCCATGCTTAACATTTACAACCAATGTTTTGAGAATCGACTTTGGCAAAATAAGAGTCCATATATGTTTTGAGCTATTATTGTTGAGAATAAATCATTAAGCCTTATGTTATGAAGATTGGCCGAATCATTAGTCCCAGTACCTCTCTACCAATTTGTCAATATTTGTATATATATTTTTAAATCTAAAAATCCATTACCTTCACAAGTTCGAGTTTGAACGATACCCCTTATCATCATTACTACAACCACAAAAAAATCTTTTATCACTATGCTCTAACAATCTCCACCTTTGTCAATTTTAGTGACAAAACTATTAATACATATGGAATACAAAAAAGATAAACTTTAGTGGCTCCTATTCCATAGTCCAATCTTCAACGTTCCTTGAAATCTTCGTCCTTCCAAGTACTCCAATGATCCCAAAGGTTGTAAGTTTAGTATCACCGTTGTTGAAGATCCGTAGCTATAACAATGAGAGAAATCGAGATTCTCGATCATTATTATACAGTGTTATAGTATTATTATGAACATCAAAGTCCAATTGCATCACGACTTTAACAATAATACTATGATGATATGTATCACTCCCCCTTAGTCAATACTCCATCTCGATCATGGAAACCACTCCCCCTTACACAATGATCCGAAAACCATATGTATTTGTAGTGTGACCTACAATATTTCTCCCCCTTTTTGTCAATAAAATTGGCAAAGGTACAAGAACGGGTTCATAATGAAATTTCCACAAGAGACATTTCATGACCAAAAGAAAGACAACATATCATCTTAATTTAGATGCAAACTTATATCCGAAGCTAACAACATTCATCAAGGAGTTTTAAGACGCAAGATAACCCCTATAAAATTCCACAGCCGCACTCCCCGCAAGATATTACCATTAAGCACAAGTTCAAAAGAACTCTCCCCCATTTGATGTCATTCCCAAAGGAACAACAAGAGCGACCTTAATTTCGAAAGAAAAGAAGGATTTTTATTTGGACACCAAAAACCATGTGAATGATTTTTTATATCCAAAACTCAACCAAAATACCCACAAGTAAACCCATGAATATTCTAATTGGAATACGCAATTAAATCAAAACCACAAAAGTGATCAATTTAATTGAAAGTGCTCAACATAAGTAAACTCATGGAGCAACATGCTACGACTAAGTTAATCATATGTAGGTGACTAACTTAACCGTTCAAGTACTCAACATAAGGAAAACCTTACGGAATACGTGACTACATTAACCAAAAGAACATGATAGTGTAGCCGTTTATATACTCAACACAAGAACTTGTGGAATATATGAAAACTCAATTATATTAATTACAAGAGAACCTATAATTAATCTAATCGGAATACAAACAAATAACCAAACTAATCACCGAGGTAATCAATTTAATTATTTTGGGCTCAACATAAGAGATTGTGGAACCCCGACTAAGATTATCATGGAACATGACCATCTTAACCGCACATGTACTCAACATAAGAAGGAAAACTTATAGAGTACAAAACTAAATAACCAAGGATGATTAATTCAATTCATAACGCTCAACATATAGCATCTTACGGAACAACCAACAAAGCCAAGGTTAATCGACTTAGTTGTAAGGTGCTCAACGTAAGACACATAATGGAGCCTTCACGGTAAAACATAATAAAATGGATCAATGAAGATCAATACCGTGGATAACATACAAGGATCTATTCTATCTTTGCATCATTATATGCATAACAACATAATAGACTTTATCCTTGTCATACAAAAGATTTAATCTTATTTTCCATCAAATACATGATTGCATAGGCATAACTTTTGTATGTGTCAAAAGTCCATTCGTCCTTTCATCAATACGAATATCAATTCATGAACGACTTTACTTTTGACCGGAATATGGGACCTTCAAGTTAACGCACGCAAACAATATATATCCCATAAAAATATTTCAATATAACAAACCAAGAAAATACTACAATAACAATCATCCTCCAAATATTTTAGAAAAAACCTAAAAAATAACATAAGAGAATGAAACAAAAATAGCTATGTGTAGTCACAATCATCGCTATTCAAAGCACTAGTTATTCTTCCAACTAATCCAAAAAGAAGACATCCTAGGCGACAATGCCTTTGAGAAATTCAGCATCATTCCCAAACTCCTTGTTGTCAACAACCATTGGAACATACGGTTCACGAAGATAGGAGTTTATATCAACGAATTGTCTTGGCTGACTATGTCATACCAGCGCTCTCTAAATTTCTAAGGACTTTGACAAAAAAGCCTTTATTTCACGAATCTTCTTTCTTACTTCCTTCAACTCATCAAGAACATCAAAAAACTTCTGAGAGTTAGAAGACACTGCCTTTGGCTTTCTTGTATTCCTCCTTTTTCTTTTTCGGGACGGAGTTACAGGATATTTTTATTTTTCCTTGATCGATGGCTTAACAATCATGTTGACATCACTTATCTCCATAGACATGCTTTGAGAACAGTTATAACCAACTGATTTTTGTGGATGGAATTCACAATCTCATCAGGTCTAGAGATAAAAAGGATATCAAGAAGGAAAAAGGAATGTAGGGTTTGAAACCTAAAAACAGGTTCGTGGTCGTCCAACTCTAAACCCTATAAAGAGTAGATTTTTCGAAAATAACCCTTTCTTTTATTTGATAGACAAAAAACAATAACCCTAAAGAAACACTTTTCCACAAGCCTGCACGTTTGCGATCTTGTCTCTTTTGATCAGGCACATGAGACAAGATTTGCATAACAACACAATTAATTTGTGATGTGGTGAACAACAATTTGTCCTCCACTTTCCTCAAGAGAGGAATCTTCAGGCTTCTGTCTATCAAAACGATTTTACCATACATTCTTTTCAAATGATCTGATTCTATCCCTGGAAACCAACTTCTTTGAAGAAGATAAGATCCTACATACCTTGGCGGTCTTCTGAGCAAGTTCCAACTTTCTTGCTAATCGATCTGCTCTTCGTTGAATTTTGTTGGCGTGCCTCATTTGATGCTTGTACTTGTAACATCTTGATAGTTCGTGACCATTCATCAAACAGAACAAGCACATCAATCTTGGATAATATTCAGGTATCCGTGGTACGACGGCGGCTAAACACATAGTAGATCTTGAAACATCACGATCAGAGTTTCCATAAGATAAATCAATCGAATCTTCCAGCTTGATTGGGTTTCCTTCTTCCCTGAACCCATTGAGGTTGATATATGTATCGCTACAAGTATCAAAATCGATGTTTTCACCAAGAAGCCCTACACTTGATTTCCTATCTTCATCGGAATCATAGATTTCAGACATTTCATCAAGTGTTACAGCTAGACCTTTGTTCCCAATGTATTTTCTGCGATTAGGGAATTCGTTTGCAAAATGGCCAAACCCCTTACACTTAAAGCACTGAGGCATGTCCTCGCCATCAGCCTCATCAGCGCCCATGTTTTTAGGAGGTACCCGACCGTGAGGTTTGTCTGATGACCTAGGTTTGTCTCTTGAAAACCGTTTACTTCTCTTCAACAGAAGATCCCTAAACTGTCTTGTGATCAAGGAGACCGACTTGTCAAGGTATTCATCTGAAAAATCATTCTCAGACTGATCATCCTCCGAGACATGAACACTTTTACCTTTGGCAAGTAATTTAGTGCTCTTCTGTTCTTTAAAGGAAACATCCTTACCGACTTTGGATGTATGCTCATGATCAAAGATCTTTAGCTTCCCAACCAAGGTGTTTCTGGAGAGATTATTAAGGTTATTCCCCTCAACAATGACATGCTTCTTAGACTCGTATCTGGATGGCAGCAATCTGAGAATTTTCATCACAATGTCCTTTTCAGAAATATTCTTTCCCAATGCAAAAGATGCATTAACAATTTCAGACACTTTGTGATTAAACTCATCAAATGTTTCTTCATCTTCCATACGAAAGTTCTCCCAATCGGAATTAAGGTTTTGAAGCCTAACTTCATTTTCACTGGAGTTTCCTTCAAATACGGTTTCTAAGATATCCCAAGCATCTTTAGACCTAGTGCAATTAGACACATGGTTTTGAAGACTTGGGAAATGGCATGTATGATAGCATTCAGCCCTTCAGAATTCTGCTTTGCAGCAATAATCTCGGCAGCATTATATTCACCAATATTCTTGGGAACAGTTCCGTTTCCGGCTGCAACAACTTGCGCATCATAGCCATTTACTACATATACCCACGATTGAAAATCACGCCATTGAAGAAAAGATCGCATAACAATTTTCCACCATAAGTAATTTGAGCCATCGAAGACTGGTGGTACGTTAATAAAGATAACACCTCTGTCCATAGAGTCAGATCGCTACAAACACAGACTTGTTAGGTCTTAAACGTGTTTGCCAGCTCTAATACCAATTGGAAAAGTGGGGGTCTAACAATACCACCCAATATTTCGCTTAGCAATCTGTATGGACTAACTACGAAATACTTTGCTAGAGAATCAACTAGACAGTCAGACTCAATCTAGATAAAAAGTATCTCAAGGAGTTATTATCTCAATCTCTCGATTTTATTTCTACTCAAGCTAAAATCAATAGCGAGTCTTTATCAAAGAGAGATAACTTGGACGATACCAAAGACCAATGTCCAAAGATCAATCAACTACAATCAACAACCAAAAGTTGGATTAGAGAAGTTGATGATCACGAACGCACAACCTGTATTATTTCTATTATATAAAATATAGTGCGGAAAAGAAATAACACAGACACCAGAAGTTTTGTTAACGAGGAAACCGCAAATGCAGAAAAACCTCGGGACCTAGTCCTGATTCAATACACACTGTATTAAGCCGCTACAGACACTAGCCTACTCCAAGCTAACTTCGGACTGATCTATAGTTGAACCCCTACCAATCTCCCACTGATACAAGGTACAATTGTACTCCTACGCCTCTGATCCCATAAGGACACTGCATACTTGATTCCCTTTGCTGATCTCACCCACAACAAAGAGTTGCTGCAACCCAAAATCACAGACTTGATAATAAACGAATTTGTCTCACATAGAAAAGTCTATCAAAAGGATAAATACCCACAAATAAACCCTAGGTTTTGTTCCGTCTTTAGATATAAAATCAAGGTAATAACCAATTGATAATCCGGACTTATATTCCCGAAGAACAGCCTAGATTAATCAATCACCTCTCTACAATCCTTCCTGACTACACAGGAGGATTGTCGAGGAATCACAAACAGTGAGACGAAGATGTTTGTGACTTCTTTATCTTGCCCATCGGAGAACTCTCACGGTCTCAAGCCAATCAATCGATTGTACTCGTACGATAGAAGATGCAAGATCAGATCACACAACTACGAAAAAAGTAGTATCGGTCTGGGTTCACAATCCCAATGAAGTCTTTAAGTCGTTAAATCGAGTTTAGAAAAGAAACTCAAGAGTTAATGGAGATCGACTCTAGAGAGAGCACTAGTAGCACACAGACGTGTGGGGATTAGGTTTGGTCAATGCTAGATGTCTCCTTTATATAGCCTTCAAATCAGGGTTTTTCCTTAGGTACAAAGCAAACTCTATTCACCGTTAGATGAAAACCTGATTTAGATTCAAGCCAATATCTCTCAACCGTTAGATCGAAAGACATAGCTTGTCATACAGACTTGGGTACGCGTTTACTGGGTTTGAGAAAAACCATGCCCAAACGAGTACACGTATGTTGGTTCAACATGATAACCCAAAAGGTCAACCATATGAGCATCTCATATTAATCATGTTCTTCTTCACCATAACTAGTTCAATTGACTCAAATGAACTAGTTAAGAGTTGTTCAATTGCTATGAGATCTTATGTAACTACACAAGACACAATTGAAACAAAGATGATTCGATTCGATTACAATCGGCGCATGAACATTATAGCCACGGTTTGCATAAAGCATTCCTTAATAATTAATGTATCATGTTCAGAGCACATCTTTAGATCATAACCTCTTAAGCTCACAAACAAGTTCGCGGACTTAAGTTAATCGGTTGAGTTTTCCAAACTCAGCATAAATTCTCGGGTCGAGAACTTCCGCCAGTTCGCGGACTGTGTTCGCGAACTTAGCACGCAAACGAGTTTTGGAAATCCCAGCAGAAATTCTCAGTTGAGAACTTCCGTCAGTTCGCGGACTTGGAAAGCCAATTCCACAATCATACCGATTTCTCTTTATCAACAAAGTTCGAAAACTTCGGTTCAAAGAATACATGGTTATATAATCTAAACTCTCATTTCAATCATTGAAACATTCTCAGAGGGCGATATTCAGTCGTGAAGAACAACAAACCTTTCTCGTCAGAGAAATTTCCAAAGTGATTGAAACTTTCATGACTTTCGTCACTAGGTGAAGATAAACCTGATCAAAGAGAAACGCTTTACCAACACATGATTTCGAGAAAAAGATAAGCAATGAATACTCAGCTCGAAATATCAAGTGTATATGATCTAGTCTATATAGCATACGACTTTTATCTCATAAGAAGTAGGAGAAGAATAGATAGACTTTCGAGTGATCGATAAGTTCAAGTCTTCACATACCTTTTTGTTGATGAAGTTCCACGATTCCTTGGTGTATATCTTCGTCGTTGTCGTTGAATCACCATGAAGTCCTTGAGCTCAACTACACTTTTCCTATCCTAGTCCGAGACTTAGCTAATAGGCTAGAAATCAAGACTTTATAGTTTTGATCACTAACATTGACAAACATGCTTGATATAACAACGCATGCGAGGTTGACCGATCTATGCTCTAACATATATGCCCGGTAAAAATATAACATTATGGTATAAAAACCAAAATATCAAAAGTAATAAAATCAAATATTTCCGTTTATGTTTGTTATTTTTTTAGATCAAGAACGCCATATAAAATCAAAAAATATAAAAAAAGAATTCGTTAATAAATCATAAATATATAAATTAATACTCACTCTGTCCTAAAATTTCTGTCCTCTATTCTATTTTCGTCTGTCCTAAAATACTGTCCAGCTTCCGTTTATAGTCATATTTTTTTAGTAAAACTCTCAAATATGTCCTTCAAACTTTTACAATTATAAAATTATTTTAAATATCACCAATCTAAATATTAAATGATATCTTCCTCAATATGGAAACAAATCTAATAAATCAATCCATAAAGATTTTTATTTTTATCTTCTATTTAAATATTTCTATATATATTATAATTACCAATGTGTTTTTCTTACATACTCCATATACTCCTTTTAATTTTAGTAAAAATGTATCATATAATAGGGGTAGTTTTGTACACTCTTACGGTCTCCTTAATATTTTGACTTAGTCAAAGCGGACTAATAATTTAGGACGAAGGGAGTAATATTTTTCCCAACATTTATGTAGAAAAATCTTTTTTTATAGGAATTAATAAGATTTATTACTTTAAAAAACAAATCCATGTCGTTTTTAAATTATTTCAGTTTATTTTCTTTACTTTTTTCCCCTTATTTTCCAGTTTTAAAAATCTATATCGGTATTTTAGTTTCAACAAATCTTACGGTCATGATTTTATTAAAATCATGTAAACGCGGGGTAAGAATTTTGCTTAAATTTCAGCCAATCAGATTGAGGGTTTCGTGGACCTACCAATAAAAAAGAAGGTGAACGTTATCGCTCTATTTGAAACATTAGATCGAATCAATTTAATTAGAAATTGACGGCCACGAAATGTAAGGGGGCTAACTTGTATTTCGGCCAATCAGGAGCGAGGGTTTTGTTCACCGGCCAATAGGAGGAAAGGTAAGCGCAACTCTCGACATAGTGTGAGAGATGTGATTGGGTGTTTAGGTTATTGATAACTTTTATATGATAAGATATGTATGGTGTATAGTATATCAATTTCCATAATACACTAGATTAGCCAACTAGTAAAATGAAGTATAGATTTTCATACGTGCATCGTGTCGTTGTTGCACGCGCGTCCTGCCTTCGACGCGTATCGGTGCTTCACAGTCCGAATAAAGTACGACTAAAAGGAGAATACGACACATACTACGGAAAAAGAGAACAGAGAAATCAATTAATATGTTATTTGGTCCCACTCTCTTCTGCCCTCCTCCCTGCAAACTTTAAGTATGTCCTTGAGCTCGGATTTTGTTCACTCTCCGACCAAATCCGAGCTCCGATCTCGTTAGTTATTTAGTCTTATTCTTATTTTATGTTTTGGGGAGTTTTCAGGGTTCTTTTCTAAGGATTTTAGATCTAGATCTAGATCTAGGTTGAGATATTGGGTTTTCTCTTTAACCTCACTTTTCCTCCTTCTGCCTTGTCTTTGTTCATCTCTAACTTGTGTTAGACGGGTTTCGGTCATGGTGGTGGTGATGCACCTTGATCTCCTCATCTTCGTTCAGACAAGGATTGTATAGCTGAAATTGCACCCTCACCCGGACTTTACGTCTGTGGGAGAGAAACAACGAAACTCTGTAGTAAGTCTCCCCGGGTGAAAAATAGCATTATTGCCCAGTAGTAGTAGAAGTAGACTGGTAGCTAGTTAGTACCATGAGCAAATTTTTTATGTTTTTTCTTTTTTCTTTTTAAACCACTGGCTTAAAAAGACATAGAAATTAATTACTCCTTAGTATCAAGTACGTCAATTACAGGACCTTGATCCTTGCCATGTGCAAATGCTTTTGATAGATGCAATTTGGGGTGAGAAAGGACCAAGCTACCTAGATATTTTCTCTTCTGTCATGAACAACAAATGCAAAGCAAGCTCTGAATGATAGAATAGAAATTGTGACAGTAAACAGAAGTGAAATTGTACAAGAACAACTGTGATACACACACCTTGTCTGGTGTTGAAAAACATAAAAGGACGATAATTTAAATACATGTACTATGATTGTTTTTATTCACAATAATAATCACTAGCAAGATTTGCTTGACTTTCAATTGAAGGGACAAGTTTATCATTTGAGTTATTTGTAGTCGGAGCACCGAGCTTCCGAGTGAAATATGCAAGCAAGAGAAAAGCAAAAACTCTTTCCAGATGTAACATTCTCTATTGGAATCATGGCTTACGCACATTTTGAGTCTTTGGTAGTCTCAAAACGTTTCAATTCGAAGTAACAAAAGGTAAATGTCCAAAACGAGACCTTTATGTGTAAGTGGTATAGGAAAAAATTTCTCCCCGATAAAATTCAAATAATTCTTACATATATAGAGGATTTATTCCTCGTTCAATAGATATTTATCTCATATATTAAGACAAAACCACCTTCATCTGTGTCTTTCTTTGTTTTCCTTTTGAAATTCCAGTTTTCCTTTTTCCTTATTGTTATGCACACACAAACCACTGATGATTTGGCAAAGGACAACTAATAAAGAGGTATATTAAAAAAAAAAAATTGAAAAGAAGGTATATTAAAAATATCCATGTGAAGTTACTGATCTTCCACAGAGAGCAAATCAGTGGAAAAAGTAGTTGAGACGGTCAATTTACTGTCCAAATCGTATCTGGATGGCAGCAATCTGAGAATTTTCATCACAATGTCCTTTTCAGAAATATTCTTTCCCAATGCAAAAGATGCATTAACAATTTCAGACACTTTGTGATTAAATTCATCAAATGTTTCTTCATCTTCCATACGAAAGTTCTCCCAATCGGAATTAAGGTTTTGAAGCCTAGCTTCATTTTCACTGGAGTTTCCTTCAAATACGGTTTCTAAGATATCCCAAGCATCTTTAGACCTAGTGCAATTAGACACATGGTGTTGAAGACTTGGGCAATGACATGTATGATAGCATTCAGCCCTTCAGAATTCTGCTTTGCAGCAATAATCTCGGCAGCATTATATTCACCAATATTCTTGGGAACAGTTCCGTTTCCGGCTGCAACAACTGGCGCATCATAGCCATTTACTACATATACCCACGATTGAAAATCACGCCATTGAAGAAAAGCTCGCATAAAAATTTTCCACCATAAGTAATTTGAGCCATCGAAGACTGGTGGTACGTTAATAGAGATAGCACCTCTGTCCATAGAGTCAGATCGCTACAAACACAGACTTGTTAGGTCTTAAACGTGTTTGCCAGCTCTAATACCAATTGGAAAAGCGGGGGTCTAACAATACCACCCAATATTTCGCTTAGCAATCTGTATGGACTAACTCCGAAATACTTTATTAGAGAATCAACTAGACAGTCAGACTCAATCTAGATAAAAGTCTACCGTAATAGATAAATCTGTCTTCCACAGAAATACCTACGAGTTTTTGTTACTTCTTTTGATAAATCAAGGTGAACAAGAACCAATTGATAACCCTGACTTATATTCCCGAAGAACATCCTGGAATTATCAATCACCTCACAATAATCTTAATCGACTAACGAAAGAAGATATTGCGGAATCACAAACAATGAGACGAAGGTGTTTGTGACTTCTTTTATATCTTGCCTATCGGAGAAATCAATATCAATCCAATCTTACGATTGTACTCAAATACGATAAAAACAACACGATCAGATCACGCAACTGCAGAGAAAATTGTTGGGTTTGGCTTCACAATCCCAATGAAGTCTTCAAGTCGTTAACCTACAGGGTCTCGAGAAGAAACCTAAGGCTAAAGGAGAATAGACTCTAGGTAATACAACTAATATCATATAGAAGGTGTGGGGATTAGGTTTCCCAGTTGCTAGAGTTCTCCTTTATATAGGCTTTCAAATTAGGGTTTGCAATCTAAGTTACCTTGGTAACAAAGAATTCAATATTCACCGTTGGATGAAAACCTGATTAGATTCAAGCTAATATCTTTCAATCGTTAGATCGAACTTAACTTGTTACACACAAATGAAATGCACGTTTATTTAGGTTTGTGTAAGCGTACCCAAACATGTACACTTAGTTGGTTCAACAATAGTTAACCAAATGGTTATCCATATGAGCACTTCCATATCAACCATATTCTTCTTTACCACAACTAGTTCAAATGACTAAAATGAACTAGTTAGAGAGTTGTTCAATTGCTTGGATCTTATAGAAGTATACAAGATACAATCGAAGCAAAAACGATTTGATTCACTCGAATCAATTCATGAACTTTATAGCCACGGTTCGCAAATATGCATTCCTTAGTTTATATAAGTTTAAGTTCACGAATAATCGTTTTTAGAAAATAACCAATCTAAGTACGCGGACTGGTACGCGGACTTAAGTACCCGGAATGAGTTTATTTTCAGTTCACAAAATCCAGCAGATTTTCACTGGACGTGAACTTCCGATGGTGCGCGTACTGGTACGCGGACTTTAATTCTTGTTTTCCTGAGCAGAAAACTACGCATACTTTGGTTCAAGGAATAAGGACTTACACAAATGTGTTACCACACAATGTTTATATCCTTCCAAGGTTATATATTCTAAACTCTCATTTCAATCATTGAAACATTCTTAGAGGAAGTTATATGATAGTTATTCACAAACCATTTTTCGTCAAAGCCATTTTCAAGTAATTGAAACTTAATATGACTTTCTTCATTAGTAAAGATAAACTTGGCCAAAGCGAAAGCTTACCAACACATATTTCGAGAAATAGATACGCGAGATAAACTCGGATCAAAATAGCAAATGTGTATAATCAAAGTCTATATAGCAATACGAATTTTGTCTCAAGATATTAGATAGAGTAGATAGACTTTTGAGTGATAGATAAGTTCAAGTCTCCACATACCTTTTAGTCGATGAAGTTCCACAAGTTTCTTGAGTAGTTCTTCGTCTTTGTATGATGATCTCCATGGAGTCTTGAGCTCAACTACACTTTATATCCTAGTCCGAGACTTAGCTATAAGTAGACTAGAAATCAAGACTTATAGTTTTGATCACTAACATTGACAAACATGCTTGAGATAGCAACGCATGCGAGTTCGACCGAGCAATGAAAAAGCGGGGGTCTAATAACACCGCGCAATATTTCGCTTAGCAATCTGTATGGACTAACTCCGAAACACTTTCTAGAGAATCAACTAGACAGTCAGACTCAATCTAGGTAAAAGTATCTCAAAGAGTTAATATCTCTCTCTTGTTTTGATTTACTCAAGCTAATAGAAATCAGCGAGTCCTAATCAAACACAAGGAATAACTTGGACGGTATGAAAAACCAATGTCCAAGGATCAATCAATGATAATCAACAACCAAAGGTTGGATTAATCCAATTGATGATCTAAACGCACAACCTGTATTATTTCAATTATAAAGATAAACAATATAATGCGGAAACTGAAATAACACAGACACCAAAAATTTTGTTAACGAGGAAACCGCAAATGCATAAAAACCCCGGTACCTAGTCCAGACTGAATACACACTGTATTAAGTCGCTACATACACTAGCCTACTCCAAGCTAACTTCGGACTGGACTATACTTGAACCCCAATCAGTCTCCCACTGATCCAAGGTACAGTAGTAATCCTACTCCTCTGATCCCAGCATGATACTGCGCACTTGATTCCCTTAGCTGATTTCAGCCACAACTAAGAGTTGCTATGACCCAAAATCGCAGGCTTTAACAATAAAAAAATCTGTCTCACACAAACAAGTCTATCAGAGGATCAATCTGTCTCCCACAGAAAAAACCCTAAAGTTTTTGTTCCGTCTTTTGATAATAATCAAGGCGAACAAGAACCAGTTGATAATCCGGTCTTATATTCCCGAAGAACAGCCTAGATTAATCAATCACCTCACAACAATCTTAACCGTATGGTAGCGAAAAAAGATGTTGCGGAATCACAAACAATGAGACGAAGATGTTTGTGATTAATTTTTATATCTTGCTTATCAGAGATATCAAACAATCTCTAGCCAATCAATATGATTGTACTGTTACGATAGAAGATGCAAGATCAGATCACACAACTACGATAAAAGTAGTATCGGTCTGGCTTCACAATCCCAATGAAGTCTTTAAGTTGTTAACCTGGTTTTAGAAGAAGAAAACCAAAGGTTAAAGGAGAATCGACTCTAGCACGCAAACTAGTAGCACAGTAAGGTGTGGGGATTAGTTTTGCAGAGTTGCTAGATGTCCCCTTATATAGCCTTTCAAATCAGGGTTTTTCCTTAGTTTCAAAGAAATCAATATCCACCGTTATATGAAAACCTGATTTAGATTCAAGCTAATATTTATCAACCGTTAGATCGAAAACTTAGCTTGTTATACACAAATGACTATACGCTTCTAGGTTTGTTAACCGCACCCAAACGTGTACAATGTTGGTTCAACAATAGTCTAACCAAAAAGCTTAACCATATGAGCATTTCATACCAACCATGTTCTTCTTCACCATAACTAGTTCAAATGACTCAAATGAACTAGTTAAGAGAGTTGTTCAATTGCAAGGAAATCTTATACAACTACACAAGACACAATTGAAGCAAAGATGATTTGATTCACAAGAATCCGTTCATGAACTTTAATAGATACGGTTTGCAAATGCATTCCTTAGTCTTTTAAGATTAAGTTCAGAAATCATCTTTAGATATATAACCTTCTCAAGTTCGTGGACTAGGTTCGCGGACTTAAGACACCAGATAGAGTTTACAAACACCAGCAGAAATTCTCGGGATGAGAACTTCGCCGGTTCGCGGACTGGGTTCGTGGACTTGGCTCATGCAAGTAGTTTGTCAACTCCAGCATAAATTCTCGGGTTTGAGAACTTCGGTAGTTCTCGGACTGAGTTCGCGGACTTGGCACTTGCCATACTTCCGGTTCTCTTGATCAACAAAGTTCGAGAACTTCGGTTCAAGGAATCCATTGGTTATGTAATCCAAACTATCATTCCAATCATTGAAACATTCTTAGAGGACGTTATATAGTTGTTACACCATTTCTCATCAAAGTGATTGAAACATTCATGACTTTCGTCACTAGGTAAGGATAAACTTGGTCGAAGCGAAAAGCTTACCAACACATATTTCGAGATATAGATAGGCGAGGTATACTCGGCTCGAAATACCAAATGTGTATAATCTAGTCTATATATATAGCACACGAATTTTGTCTCAAAGAGTAGGAAATAGAATAGATAGACTTTTGAGTGATAGATAAGTTCAAGTCTCCACTTACCTTTTTGTCGAGAAGTTCCACCGGTTCCTTGAGTAGATCTTCTACTTGTATGATGAATCGCCATGAATTCCTTGAGCTCAACTACACTTACTATCCTAGTCCGAGACTTAGCTATAAGAGACTAGAAATCAAGACTTATAGTTTTGATCACTAACATTGACAAACATGCTTGAGATAGCAACGCATGCGAGTTTGACCGAGCAGTGCTCTAACAAGCATTGCTCTAACAATCTCCCCCTTTATCAATTTTAATGACAAAACTGTCAATACATATGGAATAAAAAATAAATAAATAAACTTTGTAGCTTCTCTTCCACATGTCTGATCTCCTTGGTTCTTCAACATTACTCGAAATCTTCGTCACTTCCAAGTACTCCAATGATTCCAAAGGTTGTAAGTTTATTATCAGCTTTGCTGAAAATCCGTAGCCATAACAATGAGAAAACAATAATTCTCAATCATTGTTAACAGTGTCATAGTATTATTGCACAACATCAAAGTTCAATTGTATCACAACTTCGACAACAATACTATGGTGATATGTATCACTCCCTCTTAGTCAATACTCCATCTCACATGGAAACCACTCCCCCTTACATAATGATCCGAAAACCATATGTATTTGTAGTGTGAACTACATATTAATTCTCCCCCTTTTGTCAATAAAATTGGCAAATGTACGAAAACTAGTGGGATCCTAATGAAATTTCCATAGATACATTTCATGACCAAAAGAAATCACATATCAACTTTTTAGATGTAATCATATAGCCGAAGCTAAATGCTTTCATCAATGAGTTTATAAATATACAAGATAACTCCTATAATATTCCACAACCGCACTCCCCACAAAGATTTGGCAATTAAGCACAAGTTCAATTAAGAACTCTCCCCTATAAAATGTCATTCCCGAAAGAACAACAAGAGCGACCTTACTTTCACAAGAAAAGAAGGATTTCTTTGGACATAACAAATCACATACGAATATAAATTTGAATCCAAAAATACTCAATTAAATTAACCACAAGAAAACCCGTGATTAATTTAATCGGAAATGCTCAACATAAGAGAACTTACGGAGCCGCACAGTATATACATAAAAAATATGGATCAGGGAAGATCAATACTGCGGAATATACAAGGATCGTCCAATTTTCATTACTATTTGCACAATGACATACAATAGACAAAATCCTCGTAAACAAAAGTTTTATCCTTTCTTCCATCAAAATATGACATAAAAGGATTTTAACTCTTGTAATATCAAAAGTTCGTTCATTCTTTTATCAATACATGCATATAGACATACGAAAGACTTAACTTTTGACAAAGTATGAGACAATCATAGTTCACGGACGCAAACACACATATCCATAACATATTGCAATATATAAAACCATAAAGATTAATACTGCAAAAATCATCTTCCAAACAATTTTAGAATTTAAACAAATAAACCTAAAACAATGAAGATGAAAACATTGGACATAGCTATGTGTAATCACAATAATGGCTATTCCAAAAACTAGTTATTCTTCCTAAAACACAAGAAATAAAATTCTCATAAGAAGATTTACTAGATGTTAAGACCTTTGAAGAATTCTTTATCGTCCCCGAACTCCTAGAAAGAGTAGAATTATCGAGAATAAACCTCCTTTATTGATAGACATGGAATTCCAATTTTGCATCAAACAAAAACAAAACTAAGAAAACAAGAATGCAAACTTTTCCTAAATCCTGAGAGGTGCACAACCTTGTCTCTTTTGATCAGGCATATGAGAAAATATACACAAATCAACACAATCAAGTTGTGTTGCGGTGAACAACAATCTGTCCACCATGTTCCTTTTGAGAGGAATCCATAGACCTCTGTCTATCAAAACGATTGGACCATACTTTCTTCTCTAATGGTCTTGTTTTATCCTTGGAAACTAACTTCTTGGATGAGTATAAAATCTTACATACCTCAGCAGTCTTTTGAGAAAGTTTAAGTTTGCTTGTTAATCGATTTGCTCTCCGTTGAAGTTTGTTGACATGTCTCAATTTGTGTTTGTACTTGTAATACTTTGATAGTTCATGACCTTTGAGTGAAAAATATGAGCACGTCAATCTTGGATATAATTCAGGCATCTGAGATGTGCAGGCTTCTAGACACATAGTGGTACCTGAAACGTCATACACAAAGTTTCCAAAAGAAAGGTCAATTTTATCTTCCAGATTGGTTGAGTTTTCTTCTGAAAGAATATCGAGATTGATGTATGTATTGCTGCAATTATAAAAATAAATATTTTCACAAAGAAGTGCAACACTTGATTTTTCGTCTTCATTAGAGTTAGAGTTGTCAGACATTTCATCAAGAGTTGCAGCAAGACCTTTGTTCCCAGTGTATTTCCTTCGATTTGGACACTCATTTGAAAAATGACCAAAACCTTTACACTTAAAGCACTGAGGCATATCCTCGTCATCAGTTTCATCATTATCCCTATTTTTAGGAGGAACACGATTATGAGGTTTATCTGATGACTTGGATTTATCTTTTGAGAACCGTTTACTTCTCTTCAACGAAACTGACTTGTCAAGATCTTCATCTGATGAATCAGCCTCAGAAAGATCATCTTCAGAGATGTACACATTTTTACTTTTATCAAGTAATTTAGTGTTCTTTAGTGCTTTAAAAGCAACATCCTTACTAGACTTGGACGTATGATCATGATCAAAGATCTTTAGCGTCCCAATCAGTGTATTTCTGGATAGCGTTGCGAAATTATTCCCTTCAACGATGGCATGCTTCTTAGTATCATATCTAGATGGCAGGGATCTGTGAATTTTCATCACAATGTCCTTTTCAGCGATAGTCTTACCTAATGCAAAATATGCATTAACAATTTCAGACACTTGGTGATTAAACTCATCAAATGATTCTTGTAATCAGAATTTAGGTTTTGAAGCCTAGCTTCTTTCTCACTGGTATTTCCTTCAAATACGGTTTCTAAGATATCCCAGGCTTTTTTAGACTTTGTGCATGTAGTCACGTGATGCTGAAGATCTGGGGTAATGGCATGTATGATAGCATTTAAGCCGTCAGAATTTTTCTTTGTAGCAAGAATTTCTTCTGGACTATATATACCAAGAATTTAATCGGAGGATTATATCCATTAACAACACATACCCATGTTTGAAAATCACGAGATTGAAGAAAAGCACGCATAACAATTTTCCACCGTAAGTTGTTTGAGCCATCAAAGACTGGTGGTATGTTTGTGGAGATAGAATTACTGTCCGTAGAGTCAGATCGCTACAAACACATACTTATAAGGTCTTTAAACGTGTTTTCCTGCTCTGATACCAATTGAAAAAGCGGGGGTCTAACAACCACACCCAATATTTATCTTAGCAATCTGTATGGACTAACCCTAATATACATTTAAGAGAATCAACTAGACAGACAGACTCAATCTTAATAAAAGTATATCAAAGAGTTATATCTCACTTTATCGATTCAATACTTACTCAAGCAAATAGAAATTTGCGAGTCTAATTGAATACAAGAGAAACTACTTGAACGGTACCAAAGACCAATGTTCAAGGATCAATCAATTTCAATCAACAACCAAAAGTTGGATTTCCCAATTGATTGATTCAACGCACAACCTGTGATATTTCAATTATATAACAAAATATAATGCGGAAAAGAAATAACACAGACACTAGAAGTTTTGTTAACAAGGAAACCGCAAATGAAGAAAAACCCCGGGACCTAGTCCAGATTGAACACACATTATATTAAGCCGCTACAGACACTAGCCCACTACAAACTAACTTCGGTCTGGACTGTAGTTGAACCCCAATCAATCTCTCACTGATCCAAGGTACAATTGCTCTACTTACGTCTATGATCCCAGCAGGATACTACACACTTGATTCCCTTAGCTGATCTCACCCACAACTAAGAGTTGATATACGACCCAAAGTCGAAGACTTTAATAAACAAATTTGTATCACACAGAAAAGTCTACGGTAATAGATAAATCTGTCACCCACATAAATACCTACGAGTTTTTGTTCTGTATTTTAATAAATCAAGGTGAACAGGAACCAATTGATAACCCGGACTTATATTCCCGAAGAACAGCTTAGAATTATCAATCACCTCACAATAATCTTAATCGACTAGTGAAAGAAGATATTGCGGAATCACAAACTATGAGAGAAAGGTGTTTGTGACTTCTTTTATATCTTGCCTATCGGAGAAATCAATCTCAAGCCAATCTTACGATTGTACTCAAATACGATAGAAACATCAAGATCGTATCACACAACTACAGAGAAAATAGTTGGGTCTGGCTTCACAATCCCAATGAAGTCTTCAAGTCGTTAACCTACAGGGTCTCGAGAAGAAACCTAAGGTTAAAGGAGAATCGAGTCTAGCTAATATAACTAGTATCACACAGAAGGTGTGGGGATTAGGTTTCCCAGCTGCTAGAGTTTTCCTTTATATAGACTATCAAATTAGGGTTTGCAATCTAAGTTGCCTTGGTAATAAAGAATTCAATATTCACATTTAAATAAAAACCTGATTAGATTCAAGCTTGTTAGAGCATTTCTCGGTCGAACTCGCATGCGTTGCTATCTCAAGCATGTTTGTCAATTTTAGTGATCAAAACTATAAGTCTTGATTTCTAGCCTATATAGCTAAAGCTCTCAGACTAGGATAGAAAGTGTAGTTGAGATCAAGACTCCATGGCAATCATCATACAAGAGGAAAGACTACTCAAGGAACTGGTGGATCTTCATCGACTAAAAGGTATGTGGAGACTTGAACTTATCTATCACTCAAAAGTCTATTTACTCTATCTCCTACTCTTGAGAAAAAAGTCGTTTTGGTATAGACTTTCATTATACACATTTGTTATTTTGATCCGAGTTTATCTCATCTATCTATTTCTCTAAATGTGTGTTGGTAAGCTTTCGCTTTAGACAAATTCATCTTTGCCTAGTGATGAAAGTCATGTAATGTTTCAATCACTTTGGAAATTGCTCTGACGAAAAATGGTCTGTGAATAACGGCTGTATAACGTTCTCTGAGAACGTTTCAAATGATTGAAATGAGAGTTTAGATTACACAACCATTGGTAGGATATAAGCATTGTTGTGGAAACACATATATGTATAAGTCCTTATTCCTTGAACAAAAGTTTCCGAACTTTGTTGATCAAGAGAAATGGAAGTGGCGTGAGCCAAGTCCGCGAACTGGCGGAAGTTCTCGACCCGAGAATTTCTGATGGAGTTTGTGTACTCATTCCATGAGCTTAAGTCCGCGAACCCAGTCCACGAACTTGAGTGGTTATATCTAAAACCGGTTGTTCTTGAACTCATGTTTATATAAACTAAGGAATGCTTTTGTAAACCGTGGCTATAAAGTTCATGAAACGATTCTAGTGAATCAAACCATTTTTGCTTCGATTGTGTCTTGTGTAGTTACATAAGATTTCCTTGTAATTGAACAACTCTCTAACTAGTTCATTTAAGGCATTTGAAATAGTTATGGTAAAGAAGAATATGGTTGATTTGAAAGTGATCATATGGCTAACCTTTGGTTAACTATTGTTGAACCAACAAATGTTAATGTTTGGGTACGGTTCATAAACCCAAAATTGGACATTTCATTTGGTGTAACAAGCTAAGTTTTCGATCCAACGGTTGAGAAATATTAGCTTGTATCTAATCAGGTTTTCATCTAACGATGAATATTGAATGCTTTGTTACCAAGCTAACATTGATTGCAAACCCTGATTTGGAAGACTATATAAGGGAGAACTCTAGCAATTGGGAAACCTAATCTCCACACCTTACGTGTGATACTAGTTGTGCTAAGCTAGAGTCGATTCTCCTTTAACCTTTGGTTTCTTCTTCTAAACCAGGTTCACGACTTAAACACTTCATTGGGATTGTGAAGCCAGACCGATACTACTTTTATCGTAGTTGTGTAATCTGATCTTGTTGTTTCTATCGTTACAAGTACAATGGAAATAATTGGCTTGAGATTTATACCTCTGATAGGCAAGATAGAAAAGAAGTCAAAAACACTTCGTCTCATCGTTTGTGATTCCGCAATATCTTTTTCGCTGCGTCGATTAAGATTATTATGAGGTGATCAATAATACTAGGCTGTTCTTCGGGAATTTAAGTCCGGGTTATTGATTGGTTCATGTTCACCTTGATTTATCAAAAGACGGAACAAAAACTCGTAGGTATATTCGTGGGAGACGGATTTATCTATTACTGTAGACTTTTCTGTGTGATATAGATTTGTTTATTAAAGTCTTCGACTTTGGGTCGTAGCAACTCTTAGTTGTGGGTGAGATCAGCTAAGGGAATCAAGTACGTAGCATCTTGCTGGGATCAGAGGCGTAGGAGCATAACTGTACCTTGGATCAGTGTGCGATTGATTGAGGTTCAACTACAGTCCAGACCGAAGTAAGTTTGGAGTAGGCTAGTGTATGTAGTGGCTTAATACAGTGTGTGTTCAATATGGACTAGGTCCCGGGGTTTTTCTGCATTTGCGGTTTCCTCGTTAACAAAATTCTGGTGTTTGTGTTATTTCCATTCCACATTATATTTTTTTATATAATTGAAATATCACAGGTTGTGCGTTGTTCAATCAATTAGAATATCCAACCTTTTGGTTGTTGATTTAAATTGATTGACACTTGGATATTGGTCTTTGGTACCATCCAAGTTATCTCTCTTTGATAAAGACTCGCAGATTTGTATTTGCTTGAGTAAAGATCAAATCGAGAGATTGAGATATAAACTCTTTGATATACTTTTCTCTAATTGAGTCTGTCTGTCTAGTTGATTTTCTAGAAAGTATATTAGAGTTTGTCCATACAGATTGCTAATCAAATTGTTGGGTGTGGTTGTTGTACCCCCGCTTTTTCAATTGGTATTAGAGCAGGCAAACACGTTCAAAACCTTACAAGTCTGTGTTTGTAGAGATCTGACTTTATGGACAGAGGTGATATCTCTATTAACATACCACCAGTCTTCGATGGCTTTAATTACTTATGGTGGAAAATTGTTATGCAAGCTTTTTTTCAAGCACGTGATTTTCAATCATGGGTATATGTTGTTAATGGTTATGATCCTCCCATTGTGGCAGTCGGTAATGTAAATGTCCCCAAGAATATTGGTGAATACATCCCTGCTGAGATACTTGATGCAAAGCAAAACTCCGACGGTTTGAATGCGATCATACATGTCATTACCCCAAATCTTCAGCACCATGTGACAAATTGCACTAAGTCGCAAGAATCTTGGGATATCTTAGAAACTGTTTTTAAAGTAATACCAGTGAAAAGGAAGCTAGGATTCAAAACCTTAATTCCGATTGAGAAAACCTTCGTATGGCAGATGAAGAAACATTTGATGAGTTTAATCACAAAGTGTCTGAAATTGCTAATGCATCTTTTGCATTGGGTAAGACTATTCCTGAAAAGGACATTGTGATGAAAATTCTCAGATCGCTGCCATCAAGATACGATTCTAAGAAGCATGTCATCGTTGAGGGAAATAACCTTGATAATCTCTCCAGAAATACGCTGGTTGGAAAGCTTAAGATCTTTGATCTTGAACATTCATCCAAATCTAAGTATATTGCGTTCAAAGCACTAAAGGACCCTAAATTACTTGATAAGAGTAAGAAAATATATATCTTTGAAGATGATCACTCTGGGACAGATTCATCAGATGAAGATCTTGACAAATCAGTCTCGATGATCACAAGACAGTTTAGGGATCTTCTGCTGAAGAGAAGTAAACGGTTATCCAGAGATAAGCCTAAGGCATCAGTCAAACCTCATAACCGTGTTCTTCCTAAAAATAGGGACATTGATGAAACTGATGACAAGGATATGCCTCAGTGCTTTAAGTGTAAAGGATTTGGTCATTTTGCAAACGAGTGCCCCAATCGTAGAAAATATACTGGGAACAAAGGTCTTGCTGCAACTCTTGATGAAATATCTGACAACTATGATTCTAATGAAGACGAGAAATCAAGTGTTGCACTTCTTGGTGAAAATATTGATTTTGATAATTGTAGCAATACATACATCAATCTTGATATTCTTTCAGAAGATAATCCAACTAATCTGGAAGATAAAGTTGATCCATTCTTTGGAAACTCTGTTAATGTTTCAGGTTCCACTATGTACCGAGCTGCGTGCATATCTCAAAAGCCTGACTTCTATCCTAGATTGACGTATTCGTACTGTTCTCAAAGGGGTCATGAACTTTCAAGGTGTTACAAGTACAAACACCAACTGAGGCACGTCATCAACAAACTTCAACGAAGAGCAAATCATTTAGCAAGGAAGCTTAAACTTGCTCAGAAGACCGCTGAGGTATGTAGGATCTTATCTTCGTCTAATAAGTTAGTTTCCAAGGATAAACCAAGACCATTGGAGAAGAGAGTATGGTCAAGTCGGTTTGATAGACAAAATTCTGAGGATTCCACTCAAGAGGAAAATGGTGGAAAAATTGTTGTTCACCGCAACACAATTTAATTGTGTTTATTGAAATCTTGTCTCATGTGCCTGATCAAAAGAGACAATGATTTTGTACCTCACAGGCTTTAGGAAAAGTTTTTTTTCTCTTCTTTTTTTAGATTATTTTTTTTCTATCAAACAAAAAGAGAGGGTTATGATCGTCAATTTTACTCTTTATAGGGTTGAGAGTTGGACGTGTACGAACCTGTTAAATGTTTCGAAAACGTACATTCCTTTTCCTTCCTTGAAACTCCTTTTTATCTCAAGACTACTTGTTCAGATTGTGAGTTCCTCTCACAAACCCATACACCTATGTGAAAAAACGGGGGTCTAACAACACCACCCAATATTTCGCTTAGCAATCTGTATGGACTAACTCCGAAATACTTTGCTAGAGAATCAACTAGACAGTCAGACTCAATCTAGATAAAAAGTATATCAAGGAGTTATTATCTCAATCTCTCGATTTGATCTTTACTCAAGCAAATAGAAACCTGCGAGTCTTTATCAAAGAGAGATAACTTGGACGGTACCAAAGACCAATGTCCAAGGATCAATCAATATCAATCAACAACCAAAGGTTGGATTTCCAATTGATGATCACAAACGCACAACCTGTATTATTTCAATTATATAAAATATAATGCGGCAAAGAAATAACACAGACACCAGAAATTTTGTTAACGAGGAAACCGCAAATGCAGAAGAACCCCGGGACCAAGTCCAGATTGAATACACACTGTATTAAGCCGCTACAGAAACTAGCCTACTCCAAGCTAACTTCGGACTGGACTATAATTGAACCCCTATCAATCTCCCACTGATACAAGGTATAGTTTTACTCCTACGCCTCTGATCCCAGCAGGATACTGCGTACTTGATTCCCTTAGATGATTTCACCCACAACCAAGAGTTGTTGTAACCCAAAATCACATAATTGATAATAAACAGATCTGTATCACACAGGAAAGTCTATCAAAGGATAAATATGTCTCCCACATATAAACCCTAGGTTTTGTTCCGTCTTAAGATATAAAATC
Source organism: Papaver somniferum (assembly GCF_003573695.1). NCBI lineage: Eukaryota > Viridiplantae > Streptophyta > Magnoliopsida > Ranunculales > Papaveraceae > Papaver > Papaver somniferum. The sequence goes on from NC_039358.1 coordinate 16,406,150, forward strand.
AAGGTGAACAGGAACCAATTGATAATCTGGTCTTATATTCCCGAAGAACAACCTAGATTAATCAATCACCTCTCTACAATCCTTCCTGACTACACAAGCGGATTGTCGAGGAATTACAAACAGTGAGACGAAGATGTTTGTGACTTTTTTATCTTTCCTATCGGAGAACTCTCACGATCTCAATCCAATCAATCGATTGTACTCGTACGATAGAAGATGCAAGATCATATCACACAACTACGATAAAGTAGTATCGATCTGGCTTCACAATCCCAATGAAGTCTTTAGGTCGTTAACCTGATTTTAGAGAAGAAAATCAAAGGTTAAGGGAGATCGACTCTAGCGAGCGCACTAGTAGCACACAGACATATGGGGATTAGGTTTGCTCAATGCTAGATGTATCGTTTATGTAGCCTTCAAATCAGGGTTTTGCCTTAGTTACAAAGCAATCCTTATTCACCGTTAGATGAAGACCTGATTTAGATTCAAACTAATATTTCTCAACCGTTAGATCGAAAACTTAGCTTGTCACACACACTTGGGTAAACGTTTACTGGGTTCATGAAAACCATGCCCAAATGTGTACGTTTATGTTGGTTCAACATAGTAACCCAAAAGGTCAACCATATGAGCATTTCATTTTAACCTTGTTCTTCTTCACCATAACTAGTTCAATTGACTCAAATGAACTAGTTAGAGAGTTGTTCAATTGCTATGAGATCTTATGTAACTACATAAGACACAATTGAAACAAAGATTATTCGATTCGATTGAATCGGCTCATGAACATTATAGCCACAGTTTGCATAAAGCATTCCTTAGTAATTTAATGTTTCTTGTTCAGAACACATCTTTAGATCATAACCTCTTAAGTTCACAAACAAGTTCGCGGACTTATGTTAATCAGTTGAATTTTCCAAACTCAGTAGAAATTCTCAGTTCGAGAACTTCCGCCATTTCGCGGACTGGGTTCGCGGACTAAGCACACAAACGAGTTTTGGAAAATCCAGCAGAAATTCTCGGTCGAGAACTTCCGACAGTTCGCGGACTGGGCAAGCGAATTCCACAATCCTCGCGATTTCTCTTGATCAACAAAGTTCGAAAACTTCGGTTCAAGGAATACATGGTTATGTAATCTAAACTCTCATTTCAATCATTGAGACATTCTCAGAGGACGCTATGTAGCCGTTATTCACAGACCGATTCACGTCAGAGCAATTCTCAAAGTGATTGAAACTTTCATGACTTTCGTCACTAGGTGAAGATAAACTTGATCAAAGCGAAACTCTTTACCAACACACGATTTCGAGATAAAAGATACGCAATGAATGCTCAGCTCGAAATGTCAAGCGTGTATGATCTAGTCTTTATAGTATACGACTTTTGTCTCATAAGAAGTAGGAGATAAAATAGATAGACTTTTGAGTGATAGATAAGTTCAAGTCTTCACATACCTTTTTGTTGATGAAGTTCCACGGTTCCTTGTATAGATCTTCGTCGTTGTATGATGAATCGCCATGAAGTCCTTGAGCTTAATTACACTTTTCTTATCCTAGTCCGAGACTTAGCTATGTAGGCTAGAAATCAAGACTCATAGTTTTGATCACTAACATTTTCAAACATGCTTGAGATAGTAACGCATGTGAGGTTGACCGAGCTATGCTCTTACACTATGGAAGCTCCAAGTGTCCCGTATTCTGATGGAAATGATGTTAATATGATTGTTAAGCCATCAATCATGAAGGAAAAAGAAAAATCTCCGTCAGCTCCAACATTGAAAAGAAAAAGAAGGAATGTGAGGAATCCAAGAGCCATTACTTCAAACTCTCAGAAGTTTTATGATGTTCTTGAGGTGTTGAAAGAGATGCGAAAAGAGATTCAACAAATAAAGGCTTTTGTGTGTAAGACTCATGAGATTCAGAAGGCCCTGGTTCGACATCATCAACCAAGAAGGTTTATTGATATAAACTCCGACCTTAATGAACCTTATGTCCCAATGGCTGTTGACAACAAGGAGTTCGGGGACGATAAAGAATTCTTTAAAGGTCTTAATATCTAGTAAATCTTCTATTTTTCTGGTTTTGTTTAGAATAATAACTAGAGTTTGGAATAGCCATTATTGTGATTACACATAGTTATGTCCAACGTCTTCATCTTCATGTTTTTAGATTTATTGGTTTAAATTCTAAAATTGTTTTGGAAGATAATTTTTGCAGCATTAATCTTTATGGTTTTATATATTGCAATTGTTTATGGGATATGTGTGTTTGCGTCCGTGAACTATGATTGTCCCATATATTGTCAAAAGTAAATTCTTTCTAAGTCGATATTCTTATATTGATAAAGGAATTAATGGGCTTCTGACAAATACAAAGTTAAGCCTATATTGTCAATTATTGATGGAAGATAGGTTAAAATATTTTGTATCCAAGGATTATGTATATTGTTTGTCCTTGTGCAATTGTGATGGAAAATAGAATGAATCCTTGTGTATTACGCAGTAATTGATCTTCCCTGATCCATATTTTATGTATTACTGTGAGACTCCGGAATGTGTCTTATGTTGAGCATTATAACAACCAAGTTAATTATTTTTGTGATTAGCTTTCTTGTTGTTCCGCAAGGTACTTTATGTCGAGTATTTTTGAACTAAATTAATCATCTTGTTTGGTTATTTAGTTATGACTCCATAAGTTTTCTTATGTTTGAGCGCTCTTGACTGGGTTGATTATTCCCATGATTAACTTAGTCATTTCTCCATAGATTCTCTTATGTGAGTATGGCCAATTAAATTGATTACTTTTTATGATTAGTTTGGTTGTGTATTTCGACTGAATTAATCATGGTTTCTCTTGTGGTTAATTTGATTGAATATTTTGGATTCAAATTCATACTTGTATGTGATTTGTTATGTCCAAAGAAATCCTTCTTTTCTTTCAAAATTAAGGTCGCTCTTGTTGTTATTTCGGGAATGACATATTATGGGGGAGAGTTCTTTTTGAACTTGCGCTTATTTCCCATATCTTTGTGGGGAGTGTGGCTGTGGAATATTATAGAGGTTATCTTGTATCTTTAAACTCCTTGATGAATGCATCTAGCTTCGGCTTTATGATTGCATCTAAATAATATGATGTGTGTTTCTTTCTTTTGGTCATGAAATGTCTCTTTCGGAAATTTCATTAGGATCCCGTTTTTGTACCTTTGCCAATTTTATTGACAAAAAGGGGGAGAATTAATATGTAGTTCACACTACAAGTACATATGGTTGACGAATCATTATGTAAGGGGGAGTGGTTTCCATGTGAGATGGAGTATTGACTAAGGGGGAGTAATACATATCACCATAGTATTGTTGTTGAAGTTGTGATACAATTGGACTTTGACGCTGTGTAATGATACTATGACACTGTATAAAAATGATTGAGAATTATTGTTTTCTTGTTGTTATAGCTACAGATTTTTAACAACGATGATGCTAAACTTACAACCTTTGGGATCGTTGGAGTACTTGGAAGTGACGAAGATTTCGAGTAATGTTGAAGATTAGACATGTGGAATAGGAGCTACAAAAGTTAATTTATTTATTTTTTGTATTCCACATGTATTAATAGTTTTTTCACTAAAATTGACAAAGGGGGAGATTGTTAGAGCATTATTCGGCCGAACTCGCATGCGTTGCTATCTCAAGCATGTTTGTCAATGTTAGTGATCAAAACTATAAGTCTTGATTTCTAGCCTATATAGCTAAACGTCTCGGACTAGGATAAAAAGTGTAGTTGAGCTCAAGACTCCATGGCAATCATCATACAAGACGAATGACTACTCAAGGAACTGATGGATCTTCATCGACTAAAAGGTATGTGGAGACTTGAACTTATCTATCACTCAAAAGTCTATTTACTCTATCTCCTACTCTTGAGACAAAAGTCGTTTTGGTATAGACTTTCATTATACACATTTGCTATTTCGAGCCGAGTTTATCTCATTATCTATTTCTCGAAATGCGTGTGTAGATGGGGAAAAACGATTTGCTGGTTTTTAAGGAATTGAGGAGACGACCGTACAGAGGACACTCCTCGAACCGAGAGAAATGTTAAACCTCACACAGATGCACCGCTGCAAAGGGGGTGCTTTAGATTCAAGAGATCATTTTGTAGTACTCCGGCCTAAATCAAGACAATGACCGTTCCATAGTAAATTCGGTCACAAGAGAGAATGGGTTGATCTGTAGGAGGGAGTCTGGGAAATGTGTGGAATCAATGATAATCAAAGATTGCGGGTGTGTGAATTCTGAATATGATAAGCTCTGAATGATTGAAATTGCTCAATTGAGAGTAGTTGCTCAATTGATGAGTTGATGATATCGTGTTGTCGATGAGACGTGAGATTGATGATACTGTTGATGCCGATCATTCAATCATAATTCAGAGACTTATTTATATTGCTGGAATTTTAGACACCATGACCCCATGAAGTGTGACAGTTGATGGAATCAAGGAGTGGGGAAGTGGAGATCGTGTTTGAAACCAGTTGCTCAACGTGTGGAGACTTGGTCTATTTTCCACCCACTACCTCGTGAATTCCTTCAACTGATTGCACGACTTGCTCACATTCCATCGTGTGTTTGAACACACGTGCCGTAGACCGCCAGACCAAAACCCTAAGTGATATCCCCCCAAAGTGACACGATGAACGTTTCGTGGTATGTTAGTCAATTGATGACTTCGTGGTTTGATGGGACGATGAGTCCATGTAGTTGCTGAGTTGAACATGATGTTCTGAAACTCATGAGTTGAACATGTCATGAGACAGAGGTATAGTTCTTACGATGGAGTGAGCAAGTATTGCTCATTCGATGGATCATTGAATATTGATTGTTGAACCAATATTCCTTGGTTTGAGCAAATATTTATCATCTGAGAAAGTGTTGCTCATGTGATGAATTTTTGAATATTTCATCGTCTGAGCATGTGTTGCTCATCTGATGGTTTATTGGCAGTGTACCAAAAATATTAATTAGAATACTGGTCGTTGAACCGAGCATAATTAATAGAATTAATGACCATGAGGTCGTCGTAAAATTATTAAGGTTGGAATATGTAATGATGATCCTTGGATTCAGAAACCCTAATTTGATCAATTGATGATCAATTCATGGTTCGTCAGAATTTTAACCATGGGACGAAGGAGGGAGCGACTTCATGGGACCATTGATCAACCATGTAGTGTCCATATTCTCACGTGATCAAATACAAAGAACTCCTGAAGATTTGACGATTTGTTGGTGAAAGAATGATTAAATGCTGGTTTAATCATTTATTCGAAAATGCTCGTCTGAGCCTTAGGTGAGAAAACCTAATTAATTATGACGGAGTGAGGGACCGACCATGGGGTCATGAAATCAACCCTGGGTAGTCACGTGACCGCCTTATGATATCTTCATGAAAATCCAAAGTGTTTGGAAGAGTCTTGGACCTAATACGTGCAATTATGCAAATTAGGTCAAAACTGTGAAACTTGATGGGACCGGCTTCTGTAAGCCAAAGAGCCAATCTTGGTCGGTCAAGATAGCGTGCTCGTGTCCCCAAGGCATCCGCGTCTCACTCATGAGAATTTTGATATTTTATGGCGTGCAATTGAGCATCCATTCGAGAAAATTTGCCAAAATTAGGGTTTCGACGAAACTGAGGAAAACACCATGAGATGATGGAAAATAATTATAAAATAAGGAATAAGGAGGCGTGGACCGCCGAGGCCAAGGCATGGCCAGCCGGTCGTCGGCACAGTCCCGTGGTGCCTTTTCCTTAATTTTATAATATTTTGATGATTTTATGAAAAATTCATGAATTTTGAGAAATTTGATGAATTTAGGGAGTTTCCATGAATTTAAGGAGTTTTCATGATTTCAGGGAAGCAAAAAATATTAAAATAATAAAAACAAGGGTGTGTGGGACCGTGGAGGCGCGGCCGGCCGACTAGGTCCCGGTCCCATGAGTTTTCATAATTTTTAATATTTTTTTTAGGTATTTTTCATGATCTGAGGGAATTTTTCCTAATTTGAGAGAAATACCATGAAATCAAGGAATTTGATGAATTCAAGGAAAATAAAAATAATAATAAAAAAAGGGGCGTGTGGGACCGGCTAGGGCATGGCCGGCCGTCCAAGGCCTGGTCCCACAAGTTTTCGTAATTTATTTTATTTTATTATTATTTGGTGATTTGTGCAAAATACCATGAAATCAAGGAGTTTTTCATGAAATTAGAGAAATAATAATAATAATAAAATAATGAGGAACCATGAGGTGTGGGGCTGGCTGGGACCAAGGCACAAGGCCGGTTGGCCCATGGTCACGCCCCACGCCCCACACCCCTTTCCTTAATTTTATATTATTTTTTATGGATTTATGACAATACCATGAAACGGAGGAGTTTCCTCGAGACGAAGGAGATTTGATCAAATGAGAGAATTTTCATCAAATCATGGAAAATAATGTATTAAAAATATAAAACTGGCGTAGGACTGACCACGACACGGTCGGTTGGTCGTGTGTCCGTGTTCCCAGCACCTTGGTCAATATTTTTAATTATTTATTATTTTCTTCCCTATTTTACATAGGTTCATCGTTTCGTTGTATTTTAAAATACTCGTTCGTGCGGTGACTGTTAGTGCATCGTCGTTGAACACACTTTCACCATGGGTCTTACTTAGAGGTATCTCAGACGCCCGGTTGTTGATTATTTATTACTAATTATGGAATTCAGTGGAGAATAATTCACAAAACTGAGTAATAAGATGTTTATTATTAATTCATAGGATCAGCTGAGGATTCGAATACGAATTCAGAATAATAAAGTGAGCATTACCATTCCATGGGATCGTAGATTCGACCATAGAATCAGAGTAATTAGGATTTATCTATTGCCATTCATGAGACCAGTTGTGGATTCGATCATGAAATCGGAGTAATGAGATAATATAGTTATTGTTATTCTATGAGATCAAGCCGTGAATTCGATCATAGAATCAGAACAATTGTTTATTGCCATTCCATGGGACCAGTCGTGGATTCGACCATGGAATAGGAGCAATTGTTATTGCCATTCCATGGGACCAGTCGTGGATTCGACCATGGAATAGGAGCAATAATAGATTATTCTGGGAATTCAGTAGTGATTGTCACGACAGAATTAATCTTAATTAGGAATAATTAACTTTGTGGCTCTATACTAGCAGAGCAAGCTGTCTAGGAGCATTAATTATCCCGATATGAGATTGTCGGTAAGTCATATCCTTTATATAGTCAGGGTAAACTCGTTGTTTGTTCCTGAAGACGTTATCGCTCTATACTAGCAGAGCAAGTTGTCTAGGAGCCGTACATCTCGTGATACTATATAGAAATAATCACTGAAAGTGTTCAGTATTCATGAGATATGCTGTTGTCCAGTCGTGAGACTACATATCTACATGTACTCCGAGAGAAAGTACTCTCCGTTGAGAATTCGATGAGAGACCGTGTCTCAATACTCACGTCTGATTGCTGGATCAGAGCTTTGTATAATTATGAGTTTACGATTTTATCCCTTGTCGAAAATCCATCATCTACATTAAGTCTCCTGCTTACTGAGGAAAGCTGTGTTCCTCAGTCAACCTTAAATGGTGATTTTCCGGCCATAAATAACAATACCAGTAATTGAACTTAGTCGTAAGTTGAGACGTTACCGGATTTAGAGAGCATGAGCAGACCACGACTTGATGAAGGCTTCAATGTCATGATTGAAGTGTCGTTTGGTGAACATAAATTGGTGTTGAACCGCTTGTTTGGACGACGAGTCCGTGGTTGGTCAGGATTCGCGAGAGGGCCCAATAAGGAAATCCTTGGAAAATTAGGTTTTGGAAATAAAAAATTGTATAAAAGGAATTAATCTCTTTTTTTTTTTAATTTTTCCACGTCCATCTCTCCATCGCCTCTCCTCCTTCACGCCAGCAGGAGAAGCTTGATGTTCTGCCGCCACCTGATCGCCGCCGCCAGTCGTTGTTACCGCCGGCCAACTTCCGGCCGACCAGGTGCGTGCGTGCGTGCGTTTTTTTTTTTTTTTTGATGTTTTCTGATGTTGTGACCTTCATGAGTTTTTCATGTTTTGATCATGATGAAACCATATACATGTGTGTATATATTGGTATGACTTTTATGAAATCCCTCATTTTTTAAAAAGTATGTTCGTTCGATCGATAGTTTTGAAAACTAACTATAATCCCTGATTTAGGAGAGATTTTTTTTTAATATATGAACTTAGGTCCAGTGATAAAACTTAGTGTATGAGCTTTCATGTGTACCACGGTTTTATCATAAAAGGAGTAAATTTTCACGAAATCGAAATAATCCTTCGGTTTAAAGACAAATTACGACGACTCGAAGGAAAATTCATATGATGAACTTGTGTCCAGTGATAAAATTTTGCTTATGAGCTTTCATGTAAATACATAACTTTATCATATGTATGAGATGTGAGCTTTCACAGTATTTTGAAATAAACCTTCGTTTTAAAGACAAACAACGACGATACGAAGGAAAAATAGTTTATATATATATATGCAGCCGTGACATATATTGTGCAAAATATGATGATATTTTTTATTTTCATAAGTTTTTTTTTCATTAAATAAAATCCTTGAGAGTTTATGTATGCAAGTTGCATTAATTGCTGCTTTTTTTGAAAAATCAAAGCGTGTGTTTTGAGGAACCTTCGAAGATAGACAATATATTTATGATGAAATATTTTATTGTTATAAACTTCATAGTTCAGTTGTGTGAATGTTCACATTATGAAAATTGTGTCCGTGATTTCATGAAAAATCAGTTTCGAAAATTAAATAAAATTTCGTTCGTTTTTGCAGTTTTCGAAGAGACGAACGATTTTGAGGTGTTAACTCTTACGGCATAACTACTACCATTAGTAGAATTGTAAAGAGGTAAGAGTTCAGAGTTACCATTTTTTCTTGTATTTCCTTGATTTATATCTGGACGGCATACTGAAGTAGAATGTAGTGTGAACCTTTTCAGCTACTCAGCAAAGATGACCAATTTCCAAGCTGACGACGCCTCGAGAGAAGAGATGTGCGTTGATGATGGTATCTCTAGAGATGAGACATGCATGGATGAAACTTCCGTTGGGGGAGACGAAGACGAAATCCCTGGGATTAAGAATGTCCCGAACATAGATAATGCATTCTTTGAGAAAGATATTCCAGGAGATGAGCAACATTTGAAATCCCCAGTGTATCATCTTTTGATAAACCCAAGAACTGTTACTCAGAAGAAATTGGTGACTCCTAAGACAGTGATTCGATTTTTTCTTGAACGAGGGATCTTCATCTCATCAATCATAGAGTTCAAGTTTTCTCGACGACCTTTGGAGAAATTTGCCGGCTGGGCGAGGCATATGTTGGTTTTCCTCATGTGAGGACTATGCTCGACCAGGCGCAGGTGACGAGAGCTATTCAAGCTTCTGGAGAGTTGTTCATTTATCATGACGCAAGTGGTATTGTGGCTCTGTTTGCTCGCTGGTGCATTCCAACTCACACTTTCAGATGAGGAGACCGCCGTTTCTCATGTCTTGACAGCTGCAATGGAGAAAGCGAATAAGGCTGGTAGTAAAGGATGCTATGCTTCCTGGTTGACACACTGGTGGCCCAAAGAAGAGGTTTCTGATAAACCCATTGACGGTATGTTGCCCATTGCTGCTTTCTTATGTTTATGGTTGTCCAGAGACGTTTTTGAAGATAGTGGAAACTTGTTGAAGCCTTTTGTGATTCCCTTTGCTATTAAGATGGCTCAAGGTTATCAACTTCCGATAGGTAGTTTATTCTTAGGCTCCTTGTATTACAACCTGGACTCCTTGGTTATAGACTCCAGTGTGTCGAACGGCTCTATGAAGATTGAGTGTTATGCCAATACGATGTTTCTTCAATATTTGATGTGGGAGCACTTTAAGAATTATGCACCTACTGCACGTAATTTTCTGCAAGGACCAAATACTGATGCGCGCCATACTTTCCCTGAGAAAGATAATGATAGGATCATGCGTTGGTCCACAAATCAGCCTTGTTCTAAAATACGCTTCATTGATGTGTTAGATGAAGAATCTGAGTTCAATTTTCTCCCATGGGTGTCAGTTCCTGATTATGTTTCTCAGCCGATGACTTTCAATACTGGAGAAAGCACGAGTTTGACGTTTGGTGCGCATCTGAGTGATGGCGAAAGATCTTTCATGTTGAGTTGCACCCCTGGTCATTTTCTATCAGCCACGTTTGGAGAGCTTTCAGTGGAGGAGTATAATATTGATAGAGCAGCTCGACAAATGGGTATGGATCAGTGTGTTCAAACCATACGGAGAAGGAAGCCATCATTTGAGCAACTCAGGACTCATTTGGATCATACTCACGTGGAAGGGAGTAGCTACTGGTTTCCTGGTTCTGATAGATTCGCCTATGTAACCCCAGGTTATGTAAAATTCTGGAATCAGCAACTTGGGCGTTTGCGTGGCTTTGTAAGATTTCCCAGACCTCCATTCAGGGATCTTCCTTCGGCTAAGATGATTTTCAGTCGACCAAGATTGAAGTATCTTTCTGGTGATAAAACGAAAGTCGTCTCCAGGATGCTCTCAGGTTTGTTTATTCATATAATCTTCACGAAATTATAAGAACTGTATTCTGATTATATTACTGGATTTCACCACAGGACGGTCGTAACATACGACCTCGAATCGGTGTAGATTTCTCAGAGACTGAGGCGGTTATTCATGGCGGAGAAGGAAGACATAAAGGTTATAAGCTGTTACCCAATACCGTGAAGTCCCCAGTTGGTGCTTTGGTGAGTTTCCAGTATTTTCTTTGTTGTGACTCTTTATCGCCCATATTATTAGGATCCTGAAACCGATATTACTATTCCGTTGCAGAGTTTTGCTCCATCAAGTATTTATGGTCTTCGGTTCTCCGCCTTTGAGCAAGCAATTCCTGACTTGAGCGATGAAGAAGAAGCTGTAAGTATCTCTTCACATGTTCGATTATGATGCTTTATTGATGAAACGCTAATTGTTTGAGAATATGTCCACGAGGATGTCGTTATGGAAATGGTGAGTGCTTCTACTCGACCGTCTCTTGAGAATAGAGACACAGGCGGTGCCAAGGATTTGGAGCCGAATGAAAGTAATGATCCTCCCATCGTTGACATGGACAATCCCAACTCCTTGAACGCTTTGGATATCTCTCAAGTAAGCATATACCCTGTACCTTCTTCATAGAAGTATAAAAGTGATGATTTTTGAATGAATGAATGTGAATCCATGTGCGTATATGAAAACTTAATCAAATTTCGTCGTCAGAAAATTCGGAACCCAGCTTTTTAGTAAAAATGCCGTAGAATCTTCGTCCGGAATCGGATTTTGATGATATACATGTGCAAATTCAATCCCGGAAAATTTACAAGATTTTGCAAAGAAGCTTTTTAAGTTTTTAGCACGTTCAGAGCCTGAAAAAGGCGAAATAGTAAACTTCCAAGAGACTTCCAGGACTTTTTCAGATTGCGCATCACTTGATATTTTGGCCACATCTACTTGATCGTTCATCGGATTGTCATGAAATTTTGACATGTCGTAGAGGACATTCATACAAAGAGAATGGTATATGTCCCATCCTCAAATTCCTTGTATATTGCTCCCAGTTCGTATCTTAGTACAGAGAAGAGTTCAATTTCTTCAGACGGACTCATCGTAAAACGTGTTTTCATGACTTTTATGTTATTTGATCGTACCTTGAATGTATTATGATGAAACTTGATGATGTTTCCTTGCTGGTATACTGTGTTTCATAATCTCCTTTGGATTCGTGACTCTAACCTCATGTAATCTTCGTATGAGGTGCTAAATACCGAAGTTGAGGATACTGGAGCCAACGATGATAACTCTAACCATTATGGAGTTATTGATGAAGAGACAACCATCCCTGCACTTAAAGGCCATGAGAAGGTCTCTACTGATGTTATGGAAACCCATATGGTTGTTGCCTCAGAGATAGAAAAAACCGAGACAGCAGCGGAGAATACCGAAGGAATTATTTCTTTGGTTGTGGAAGCCGCTCCAGTGACTGAGAACCGCATAATAGTGTATGAATATCCAACTGAAGGAGTTGCTTTTGATCCTCCATTTAACACTTCACTCCCATATCATGAACTGATAGGTGGATTCAACGTTCCCATTGGATATGCACGCTTGTACGAGACAATATGGAAGAAGTTTGGCCACATGATCGTTGACAGGAATCCTGGGCGTGCTTATGCTTTAACCATGCAAGTAGGCGTTATCTTGCGTATCGTGAGTGATATGCGTGCCGGACCTAGGAATACTGTGACTCCAGATATACTCTTTGATTGGGAATTTAACTTGGAGAATTCAGAGAGACTTTGCCTCAACGTGAAATGGCTATGCAAGCTGACCGAGGAGTTGAACAAGGAGAGGGCGGCTTTGCAAATCTTGAAGGATGCTGATGAGCGAAAGCCTTTTCTTGCTGATTTCCATTGATTATCTCTTGAACTTCTGAACTTCTGAGAGATGTGAGGTTTATACTTGGGTTTTGATATTTAGATGGTTTTGGATTGACTGGTGGTTAAGGATTTTCTTTTAGATTTGATAGAGATTTTCTTTTACGAAATATGAACTGAATTTTGATAAATTGCTGAATTCAAATACTAATTGCAAGTATTGTAAACGTTTTGTAGGAATTGAAATACAAATGAAAGAAAATCCTAAATGTTAAATCCAAACGCCATGAATGCTTCGAACGCCTAATACCTCAAATGTCCAATAATTTCAGATAAACGCCTTGAGCCAACTTTCGTGAATTACTGGCAGGGTTCTGTCATCTGTGTTGATGAATCTGTAGTATCCTCCGGCCACGGACATAGCGACCATGAATGGTGCTTCCCAATTGGAGTTCCTTGTAGAATGAAGACCGTGCTGAACTGCTTTGAGAACCAGGTCTCCTTCATGAAACTTGTTAGGCTTGGTCGATCGTGCCTTGAATATTTTCTGCTAATTCGGAATTCCATGTTTGACGAAATTCCACGATTGTGGCACATATGGACACTCACGCGGAAGAGAGTATCCAACATAGTGTTGATCATGCTTAGCCAGGTCTTCAACAATAAACCTCTCGATGGAGTGACCGATTTGAAGAAGTTCTGAACCCAACCATTGGGTGTAATATTGCTGAGGTGAAGTTACCCACTCGTAGCTTTTGATGACTGCAAAATTGTTCATGGGGAGGAGTCCCTGAGCCATAGTAGCATATCTGAACATTGGTAATGTTGGAGCATGAGGAGAAATAAGACTTGCCTGAGCTCGAAACCTTCTGACAAAGGTGTGCGGATTTTCTCCAAGTTCCTGCTTAAGTACCATCATAGTTTTTACTTCTTCCAGATGCTCAAACGATGGTGCGTTCTCTACTTCGTCTTATGACTCAGAATCCTTGTCGATGACAGGATGTGTTGAAGGCATCGTTATCCTTCCAGCATGAATCCAAGTTCTTCCAAGGACCATGTCGTATTCAGGGTCTTCCCGGATTATGAAAAACTTAGCCTCAGTGCAGATCAATCTTTCCGTAAATTTGAGAGTGATGAAGCCGTATGTTTCTCTGGAGATTCGTTCGTGGTACCTGATTGCTATGGGAGCGTGGGTGGCTTCCTGTCGAGTAATACCAGCAGCTCTGAGAGTTTTCAAAAGGATGATGTTGACAGCGGTACCAACATCGACGAACGCCCTCTTGAACTCATTTCCTTAAATGTGCACTCTGGTGAGCAGTCCCCAATCATACATTTCTTTGTCGGTGGCTGAAGGTTCGGTGGTGGTCTCTTGGATCAGCAGGCGTTTTCCGGACACGATGTGGTTCAATGCAGCAAACGTGTCTTTCCTTTGAGCTTTCGAAAGATACAACAACTCACAGACATGTTCGATCAGAGATTGGACCACTTTCTTGACAGGAGGTTCAAAAATGGTAAAAGTTCGGACTAGGAGGGGGTTTTTGTGTACTCCCTCAGTCCCCAGGTTGAGCTCTCCTGATTCGACCTTTTCTTTGAATATGCGCTTCAAAATTTTGCAATCACTTGCGGGATGGCTGACGTATCTATGGAAGAGGCAATACCGATGATTTTCCATGGCTTCTTCAGTTGGTTCCTTCTTGACATAAGGAAATTTGATTGCACCATCTTGGATCCAGGCATCGAGTAGTTCATTAACTTCTTCCATTGAACAGGGAAAATCATGTGCTTCTGGATATTCCGTATGCTGAGGAGGGACTTTTGAATTCTCCTTCTTGTGTGCCTTTGAAGGGGTGGAGGAAGTCTGCTTGTGTTGTGGTTCTGCTTTTCGCTTACTCCCTTCTGCGACAGCATTTGTTGAAGGTTGCAGGTTGTACTGCTTGTTGATCAAACGCCTGCTTCCTCGAGTGTCTTTTGAATCCTCAGTCTTTGTAGACTTTGATCTTTCCAAAAGAGCGGGTGCAGTGGTTGCCGACGTTTTCGCAGCTTCGTGAAGCTCTGAGAAAGTCTGGAATCGAAGGTTCTCCAGCAGGGCCCTGTAGACCGGGAGCATGCCATTGATGCACAAGTCCACCAATTGTTGCTCCGTGACGTTTGGGTCATGACAACCCAGGGCTTGGACTCTGAACCTTTTCACATAATCATTGGGATTTTTACTGACGCTCTGAAAAATTCTTCCAAGGTCGGAGAGGATGACTTGTTCTTACACGAAGAAGTATTTCCTGTAGAATGCGTTAACCATTTCTCCCCAATTGCTAATAGTCCCGGATGCGATGTTGTTATACCAGGTGTATGCTCTGCCTTTCAGAGACTTCGAGAATTCCTTGAGACAAACAACATGATTATGTTCATGTTCTCCAAGGGCTTCGAGAAAATGAGAGACATGTTCCCGAGCATTGCCAGTTCCATCATATAAGGTGAAGGTTGGAGAAACGTAACCTTTGGGGAGTGGAATCCTCTGCGTAGCGGCAGGATAAGGAGGTTGATGACGATGGACATGCGATGTTTTGTCTTTTCCACGGTTCTCCAAGAGGTGCTCCAGATCCTCACGAGTGATGAAGTTCGATGATCCCTTCGCTGATGAGTTGTCTGCAGCAGTTTTGCGGACTTCGTCGTCTTTTACTGTATGGATTGGAATTACTTCAGGATCGTCATCTGAGGATTTCTCCTTCTCCTTTCCCTTCTCTTGAGTTTTCTCTGAAATCTTGTCAGTAAGAGTTTTGAGATAATTACACAGCTCCTTCTGTGTAGCAGCCATGTCAGTCTGATTCTTTGCAAGAGTCTCCTGCGCTTTGATAAGATCAACAATGGTAGGTGGTGGATATCCTCTAACTTCTTCAGGGTGTCGTCCGGACAGTGGATGACCTTTGACGTGAGGAGGATTAATTTCACTACCATCAGTGTTGGAGTCGGAATTGTCTCCGGGATATTCTGATTGTTGTTGTTGCTAGTGCTAGCACGGTTTGTGTTAGGATTCGTAACGGAACCTGACCTGAGATCAACCATCTTGTGGAATTGTGAGATTGCAACTGAGAGAATGATGTCCTACTGTGGTCGCCAATCTGTAGATAGGGAAAAACGATTTGCTGGTTTTTAAGGAATTGAGGAGACGACCGTACGGAGGAGACTCCTAGAACCGAGCGAAATGTTAAACCTCACACAGATGCACCGCTGCAAAGGGGGTGCTTTAGATTCGAGATATCAATCTGTAGTATTCCGGCCTAAATCAAGACAATGACCGTTCCAGAGTAAATTCGGTCACAAGAGAGGATGGGTTGATCTGTAAGAGGGAAGCTAGGAAATGTGTGGAATCAATGGTAATCAAAAATTATGGGTGTGTGAATTCTTAATATGATAAGCTCTGAATGATTGAAATTGCTCAATTGACAGTAATTTCTCAATTGATGAGTTGATGATCTCGTGTTGTCGATGAGACGTGAGATTGATGATACTGTTGATGCCGATCATTCAATCAAAATTCAGAGACTTATTTATATTGCTGAAATTTTAGATACCATGACCCCATGAAGTGTGACAGTTGATGGAATCAAGGAGTGTGGAAGTGGAAATCGTGTTTGAAACCAGTTGCTCAACGTGTGGATACTTGGTCGATTTTCCACCCACTACCTCGTGAATTCATTCAAATGATTGCACGACTTGCTCACATTCCATCGTGTGTTTGAATACACGTGTCGTAGACCGCCAGACCAAAACCCTAAGTGATATCCCCCCAAAGTGACACGATTGACGTCTCGTGGTATGTTAGTCAATTGATGACTTCGTGGTTTGATGGGAAGATGAGTCCATGTAGTAGTTGAGTTGAACATGATGTTCTGAAACTCATGAGTTGAACATGTCATGAGACAGAGGTATAGTTCTTACGATGAAGTGAGCAAGTATTGCTCATTCGATGGATCGTTGAATATTGATTGTTGAACCAATATTCCTTGGTTTGAGAAAATATTTATCATCTGAGCAAGTGTTGCTCATGTGATGAATTGTTGAATATTTGATCGTCTGAGCATGTGTTGCTCATCTGATGGGTTATTGGCAGCGTGCCAAAAATATTAATTAGAATACTGGTCGTTGAACCGAGCATAATTAATAGAATTAATGACCATGAGGTCGTTGTAAAATTATTAAGGTTGGAATCTGGAATGATGATCCTTGGATTCAGAAACCCTAATTTGATCAATTGATGATCAATTCATGGTTCGTCAGAATTTTAACCATGGGACGAAGGAGGGAGCGACTACATGGGACCGTGGATCAACCATGTAGTGTCCATATGCTCACTGAGCAAACACAAAGAACTCCTGAAGAGTTGACGATTTGTTGGTGAAAGAATGATTAAATGCTGGTTTAATCATTTATTCGAAAATGCTCGTCTGAGCCTTAGGTGCGAGAAACCTAATTAATTATGACGGAGTGAGGGACCGACCATGGGGTCATGAAACCGGCCCTGGGTAGTCACGTGACCACCTGATGATCACTTCATGAAAATCCAAAGTGTTTGGAAGAGTCTTGGACCTAATACGTGCAATTGTGCAAATTAGGTCAAAACTGTGAAACTTGATGGGACCGGCTTCTGTAAGACAAAGAGCCAATCTTGGTCGGTCAAGATAGCGTGTTCGTGTCCCTAAGGCGTCTACGTCTCAGTCATGAGAATTTTGATATTTTATGGCGTGCAATTGAGCATCCATTCGAGAAAATATGCCAAAATTAGGGTTTCGACGAAACTGAGGAAAACACCATGAGATGATGGAAAATAATTATAAAATAAGGAATAAGGAGGCGTGGGACCGCCGAGGCCAAGGCATGGTTGGACGGTCGTGGCCACGGTCCCGTGGTGCCTTTTCCTTAATTTTATAATATTTTGATGATTTTATGAAAAATTCATGAATTTTGAGAAATTTGATGAATTTAGGGAGTTTCCATGAATTGGAGGAGTTTTCATGAGTTCAGGAAAGAAAAAGAATATTAAAATAATAAAAACAAGGGCGTGTGGGACCGTGGAGGCGCAGCCGGCCGGCTAGGTCCTGGTCCTACGAGTTTTCATAATTTTTAATATTTTTTTAGGTATTTTCTCATGATCTGAGGGAATTTTTCCTAATTTGAGAGAAATACCATGAAATCAAGGAATTTGATGAATTCAAGGAAAATACAAATAATAATAAAACAAAGGGGCGTGTGGGACCGGCTAGGGCATGACCGTCCGTCCAGGGCCGGTCCCACAAGTTTTCATAATTTATCTTATTTTATTATTATTTGGTGATTTTTGCAAAATACCATGAAATCAAGGAGTTTTTTCATGAAAATAGAGAAATAATAATAATAATAATAAAATAATGAGGAACCGTGGGGTGTAGGGCCGACTGGGACCAAGGCAGGGCCGGTTGGCCCATGGTCACGCCCCACGCCCCAAACTATTTTCCTTAATTTTATATTATTTTTTATGGATTTATGACAATACCATGAAACCGAGGAGTTTCCTCGAGACGAAGGAGGTTTGATCAAATGAGAGAATTTTCATCAAATCATGGAAAATAATGTATTAAAAATATAAAACTGGCGTAGAACTGACCATGACACGGTCGGTTGGTCTTGTGTCCGTGTTCCCAGCACCTTGGTCAATATTTTTAACTATTTATTATTTTCTTCCCTATTTTACATAGGTTCATCGTTTCGTTGTATTTTAAAATACTCGTTCGTGCGGTGACTGTTAGTGCATCGTCGTTGAACACACTTTCACCATGGGTCTTACTTAGAGGTATCTCAGACGCCCGGTTGTTGATTATTTATTACTAATTGTGGAATTTAGTGGAGAATAATTCACAAAACTGAGTAATAAGATGTTTATTATTAACTCATAGGATCAGCTGAGGATTCGACTACGAATTCAGAATAATAAAGTGAGCATTACCATTCCATGGGATCGTAGATTCGACCATAGAATCAGAGTAATTAGGATTTATCTATTGCCATTCATGAGACCAGTTGTGGATTCGATCATGAAATCGGAGTAATGAGATAATATAGTTATCGTTATTCTATGAGATCAAGCCGTGAATTCGATCATAGAATCAGAAAAATTGTTTATTGCCATTCCATGGGACCAGTCGTGGATTCGACCATGGAATAGGAGCAATTGTTATTGCCATTCCATGGGACCAGTCGTGGATTCGACAATGGAATAGGAGCAATAATAGATTATTCTGGGAATTCAGTAGTGAATGTCACGGCAGAATTAATCTTAATTAGGAATAATTAACTTTGTGGCTCTATACTAGCAGAGAAAGCTGTCTAGGAGCATTAATTATCCCGATATGATCTTGTCGGTAAGTCATATCCTTTATATAGTCAGGGTAAACTCGTTGTTTTTTCCTGAAGACGTTATCGCTCTATACTAGCAGAGCAAGTTGTGTAAGAGCCTTCCATCTGGTGATACTATATAGAAATAATCACTGAAAGTGTTCAGTATTCATGAGATATGTCGTTGTCCAGTCGTGAGACTACATATCTACATGTGCTCCGAGAGAAAGTACTCTCCGTTGAGAATTCGATGAGAGACCCGTGTCTCAATACTCACGTCTGATTGCTGGATCAAAGCTTTGTATAATTATGAGTTTACGATTTTAGCCCTTGTTGAAAATGCACCATATACAGTGTGTTGGTAAGCTTTCGCTTTAGCCAAATTCATCTTTCCCTAGTGACGAAAGTCATGTAATGTTTCAATCACTTTGGAAATTGCTCTGACGAAAAATGGTCTGTGAATAACGGCTATATAACGTTCTCTGAGAATGTTTCAAATGATTGAAATGAGAGTTTAGATTACATAACCATTGGTAGGATATAAGCATTGTTGTGGAAACACATATATGTATAAGTCTTTATTCCTTGAACCAAAGTTTGCGAAATTTGTTGATCAAGAGAAATGGAAGTGGCGTGAGCCAAGCCCGCGAACTGGCGGAAGTTCTCGACCCGAGAATTTCTGTTGGAGTTTGTGTACTCCTTCCATGAGCTTAAGTCCGCGAACCCAGTCCGCGAACTTGAGTGGTTATATCTAAAACCGGTTGTTCTTAAACTCATGTTTATATAAACTAAGGAATGCTTTTGCAAACCGTGGCTATAAAGTTCATGAACCGATTCGAGTAAATCAAACTGTTTTTGCTTCGATTATGTCTTGTATAGTTACATAAGATTTCCTTGAAATTGAACAACTCTCTAACTAGTTCATTTGAGTCATTTGAACTAGTTATGGTAAAGAAGAATATGGTTGATATGAAAGTGATCATATGGCTAACCTTTGGTTAACTACTGATGAACCAACAAATGTTAATGTTTGGGTACGGTTCATAAACCCAAAATTGGACATTTCATTTGTGTATAACAAGTTAATTTTTCGATCTAACGGTTCAGAAATATTAGCATGAATCTAATCAGGTTTTCATCTAACGGTGAATATTGAATGCTTTGTTACCAAGCTAACATTGATTGCAAACCCTGATTTGAAAGACTATATAAGGGAGAACTCTAGCAACTGGGAAACCTAATCCCTACACCTTACGTGTGATACTAGTTGTGCTAAGCTAGAGTCGATTCTCCTTTAACCTTTGGTTTCTTCTTCTAAACCAGGTTAACGACTTAAATACTTCATTTGGATTGAGAAGCCAGACCGATACTGTTAGAGCACTGCTCTCTCAAACTCGCATGTGTTGCTATCTCAAGCATGCTTGTCAATATTAGTGATCAAAACTATAAGTCTTGATTTTTAGTCTCTTATAGCTAAGTCTCGGACTAGGATAGTAAGTGTAGTTGATCTCAAGGACTTCATGGCGATTCATAATACAAGTAGAAGATCTACTCAAGGAACCGGTGGAACTTCTCGACAAAAAGGTATGTGGAGACTTGAACTTATCTGTCACTCAAAAGTCTATCTATTCTATCTCCTACTCATTGAGACAAAAGTCGTATGTTATATATATATACTAGATTATACACATTTGGTACTTCGATCTGAGTATACCTCGCCTATCTATATATCGAAATATGTGTTGGTAATCTTTTCGCTTCGACCAAGTTTATCTTTACCTAGTGACGAAAGTCATGAATGTTTCAATCACTTTAAAAATTTCTTTGACGAGAAATAATGTAACAACTATATAACGTCCTCTAAGAATGTTTCAATGATTGGAATGAGAGTTTATATTACATAACCAATGGATTCGTTGAACCGAAGTTTTCGAACTTTGTTGATCAAGAGAACCGGAAGAATGGAAAGTGCCAAGTTCACGAACTCAGTCCGCAAACTGCCGAAGTTCTCAAACCCGAGAATTTCTGCTGGAGTTGACAAACTACTTGTGTGATCCAAGTCCGCGAACCCAGTCCGCGAACCGGCAAAGTTCTCGAACTCGAGAATTTCTGCTGGTGTTTGTAAACTCTATCCGGTGTCTTAAGTCCGCGAACCTAGTCTGCGAATTTGAGAAGGTAATATATCTAAAGATAATTTCTGAACTTAATCTTAAAAGACTAAGGAATGCATTTGTAAACCGTGGCTATTAAAGTTCATGAACCGATTCGAGTGAATCAAATCATCTTTGCTTCAATTGTGTCTTGTGTAGTTACATAATATTTTCTTGCAATTGAACAACTCTCTTAACTAGTTCATTTGAGTCAATTGAACTAGTTATGGTGAAGAAGAACATGGTTGGTATAAAACGCTCATATGGTTAACCTCTTTGGGTAGACTATTGTTGAACCAACAATGTACACGTTTGGGTGCGGTTAACAAACCTAGAAGCGTATAGTCATTTGTGTATGACAAGCTAAGTTTTCGATCTAACGGTTGAGAAATATTAGCTTGAATCTAAATCAGGTTTTCATCTAACAGTGAATAAGGATTTCTTTGTAACTAAGGCAAAACCCTGATTTGAAGGCTATATAAAGGAGCATCTAGCTTTGAGCAAAACTAATCCCCACACGTCCGTGTGATACTAGTGCGCTCGCTAGAGTCGATTCTCCTTTAATCTTTAGTTTTCTTCTCTAAAACCTTGTTAACGACTTAAAGACTTCATTGGGATTGTGAAGCCATACCGATACTACTTTTATCGTAGTTGTGTGATCTGATCTTGCATCTTCTATCGTAACAGTACAATCATATTGATTGGCTTGAGATCGTGAGAGTTCTCCGATAGGCAAGATATAAAATGTAGTTGCAGGAAATCCTACACTACACCCCTCATATGATTTCATTATTACTCAACTCATTTTTAGATTTACACTCTTAATTTTATTGATCAATCTTTGAATATTCTTACAAGAAAAGATAAAGGAATCAAGAATGACCTCTGCTCTATACTTTCTCTCTCCTATTTACTTGTTTCTTACTCAAAAAATATCTCTCCTCTTCCTTTACAACTGAACGACTATTTATAGGGAAATACATAGTGGATGACAGCTAATCTATCCTTTATTTTCGGAAATGACTTGCGATATTCTCGCAACCTTAAAAATCTTAATCTCTCAAACTCTCTAATTTTCATAGGACCATCACATCTTTCTCATGATTTTAGCTGACGTCGTTTATTATATCATTTCTGAAATTATTCTGCGACGATGTTGTGTTGTGTTGTTGATAATTTCGCTAAGATATTATTGTTGCGAGATTCTGATCCTACATCTTTCCTCTTCTCATATCTTTTCTGCGAAGTAGAGAATGATGTGAGAAATACCGCAGCTGTTCATCTCTTCATATTCTGCATTTATCACACGTATTCTTTCTTCCATCCGTTTCTTGACACGTCTTCTGTAACCGCTGCTTTTCAACCGCTCACGTCTTTTCGTCTTAATGGTGTTTATTTCTTCGAGTAAAAAAAAATCTCCTTTATATACTCTTCTTTCCACTTTCTTTTTACTTTCTCTTCTCTTTTTATTCTCTCATCTCTGCAAATATGTTATTATTCTGCAAGTTCTGCTACTGTAATTTTTCCCCCTTCAATCTTCTTACTTTTTATTCATTCCCATACTCTATATTCAAATATGGCTCTAAGTGGTCATAGACATGAGAAGAATTTAAAAGATGTCCAAAAAGATCTTGCTGATAAAGGTTTCACACTCTTTACCATTCCTGGTGAAAATGCCAAGTCAATTCTTTCTGTCAAACTTTTCTATGAACAGTACTGTGATGATCAATCAATCATAATTTCGCTAGGTCAGATTCTCGCAGGTCTCCCTATTCCTCTTTATGACCCAGATCTTCCTTTATTCTATGAAATTCTCGATCACTCGGGATTTTCGCGAGCTATCTTCCAACTGAGTGGGGACTGCATCCGTCTGATGCTAGAGTTCGCTAACTGTGGTGTTGGTAAAGGATCTATGTACTCCAAAGAATTTAGGGATCCTTAATTTGCAGACCTAGAGATAATTGTTGAGAAATACACAGTAGCGAGTTTCTTTGAGAACTATGAACTTATCTCCATGAAGAAAGAGAATACTCGCTGGGGTATTCGCTTAAAAAGGAAAAATAACATTGATGAAGCTAAAATTCTCATGCAAGATATTGACTGATATTCTGGTAAAAACACAACTCCTCGCCAATCCAAAGATGATAAATGGTGTGTTTTTCCTTTAATGCTAAAAGGACCTTACATTGCTGGGTCAAATGTTCTTCCTGCGAATCTCGCTGCTTATCAGCCTTGGGTTTTCTCTTGGCCCGAGAAGGAGAAAGAGGTGTGTTTCTTCCAATTTAGCTCACTTTATATTTATTTATTTGTCTTTATTATTTTGTTCGCTAACTCTTGCGACATTCTGCAGATCCAAAAACTGAAAGATAGTTATAACAGGACTGGGAAAGCTAGTACTCTGTTAGCTCTTCGCTCATACACATATGAGGTAAGAAATTTTCTCTTATGATTTTAAACAGTATACTGTTGCTTCCATTTCTTATTTCTATCTGTGTGTGAAGATTATTGCTGAAATAGAAGAACCTGCTGATGTTGTGAAGACTTGTGATAAAAGCAAAGGTACTCTTCGCAGAGGAAAATCAACTGATCCTCCTTCAAAGAAAAGGAAAGTCCATTCTTCTTATCCTTCAAATATTCCTCCTCATGAAAATTCTGAAAGTGACAAGGATGATGAGGACAATGATGATCTTGCCGCAAGTGAAGATTTTCCACCTGAATCTTCTATGGCTAAGCTCCCTGGCCTCTTTTCTGATTCTCTGCAAGGAATGGGAAATAGCCAATTCGCTAATACCTGCAAAGCTCTCGCTACAATTTGCGATGTCCCTTTGCTGGATGGTGATGGTTCTCTTCGTGGAGTTTCTAGATCAGTGACTCCCGACTTCCTTCATTCCCTCAATAGTCTGGTATACTTTTATCCTTTTATTTCTTCATTGTCATAACTCAAAATTTCTTTCTATATTAATATTTTTTATATTTTCTCGCAGGCTGGAAAAGCTTCTTTCGCTGTTGCCTCGGATCTAGAGAGGAGACGCGAAAATCATGAAAAGAAGAATCTTCAATTTCGCACAAAGAATGAAGAATTGGAAGCTGAAGTTAAGGGTCTTCGCGAGAAAAATAGACAACTAGAAATTGATTCTTCTTCGTATAAGAACAAAATCTCTAGTCTTCAGCAAGCTAATAATCAGCTTTACGGCATGTTACTTTTCACTTTTCCCTTGATTCATTCATCCTGTTGTCTTATCTTATTTAAATGATCCTTTTTGCATACATTTATGGTCTTTCTGATGAAGCTACCCTTCTTCGTTCATTTCCTAATGCCTTGGATAATGATACCCTTCTTGAGCGTCTTAATAATTCCTTAAATAGTTTCTCAAATAATAGAATTTCATCTCTTTCTCTAAATGAGCTTAGATCTAAATTTCGCCTCTTAGAAATTGACCATAGATCTAGTTTAGGCATAGCCAACCGATTTAAGCGTCTCTTTCTTGATTCTAAAGACAAAACCAATGAGTTAAGAACCAAAATTAGCGGTCTCATAGATGATAAGGATCGCATCTTTGATCAAGGTGCTAAGGATTTGGCGAAATTCCAAGAGACTCTTCTTGAAGTTCAACTTGAACGATTTGAAGCTAGCCGCAAGAACATCGAACTCTGCGAAAGGGAGAATCAAATTCGTTCTCGTCTTCTTATAAATAATGAGGATGAATTTGTTTGGGATGCGAAAATCTTAGATGATGCCAGAAAAGATTTAGGTGTAAATGTTAGTCTCCAAGTTGAGCAAACAACCTTGATTAGAGGTATGATTTCTGACAGAGAAGGTTACTAACTGCTCTTCTTTACTAATCTTTTGCTTCTTATGAATTTTCATCAAGTTAATAATTAATTGTCTTTTGCTCGCAGATTTTGAAAGTAGATATCGTGAAAAGATTGAGGAACTCGAAGCTGAAAAGGAGGAACTCGCGAAGAATCTTTCTTCTCGCAACGACAAGTATTCTAGATTAAAGAATCAAATCAAGATCACTATTGCGAATTTTAAGAATGATGCTATGCATTTTCGCAATCAAATTATCCAGATGGTTTGTGACGATCATAATATCCCTCATTATGATTATCCTTGTCTCTTGGAAGAGATCCCACAGAATACTCCCAGTCTGATTATTTCTGATAGCGAAGCTGATGATGAAGAATCTGATGGTGATGAAGGTTCTGATGGTGATGAAGATTCTGACGCAGACGAAGAAGGGAACAAGTCTGATGAAGATAATGAAGGATCAACTAAGAAGTAGTCTTTGTTTCTTTCTTTGATTCTCTGTAATACTTGTACATTTATTCCTTCTTTTCGTATATTTGTGTTTCTTTTATTTTGACCTGCATTCATTAAAAAAATTATTCCTTGCAATACAGTTAATCAATATAATCATTAATTTTTGAATCTTTCAGTAAATCTATCATATGGAGACAAATAACATTTTCTAATTTCATTCATTCCCATACTTGCCTCTGTTATTTGTGCCCAAATGAGAGATTTTATAAATTTTTCTTATTTTATGCCTCAATTTCACAGTTAATTATGTATAACTTCGCAATCTTATGCGAAGTGAATTTTGATTCTTTTCAAAATCTCATTCCTGTGTGGTCTTATTTTGCCTTCCTAATTAAAGGTCTTATTATGCCACCTCTTGTCATTGCGACAAAATTGCAGGGCGTTCTTGCACTTTCATGCAAAAATCCATTGATCTTGCCTTAACTTTTTCTTTTGTATTGTGGCCTCTTCAGGAATGTTGCGACAATATGACAGGCATAAATATTCTTGCGAAAATAAAGCCCCATGACATTGCCTTCTTGCGACGAAATCGCAGGACGTCTTCGCACTTTCATGCGAAAACCCATTGATCTCGTCTTATCTTTTTCTTTTGTATTATTGCCTCTTCAGGATTGTTGCACAAATATGACAAGCCTTAATACCCTTGCGAGTAAAAAGCCTCATGACATTTGCGTCTTAAGACACTTATCAGCTCCCTAATGGAGGGTGCCGCCCTTATCTCCCCCCTGGTTGCCCCTTCAAGGAGGCGTACTTCTACCATACAAGGTTAGCTCCTCCCATCCAGTCTTAACAACAACCAGTTGTTTTCGCAGCCTCTTATCCCTTTTACCTATAGGGCTTATGGTTACGAGACTGCACCCTAAGTGGGGTTTTCTTCAGGCCGAGTGCAGTATAAGTCAAGACTTGTCAAGAATGGCAAAGTACGCGTCAAACGTCCCTGGAACTCTTGACTCAACCGTGTACCTCGACGCCTTGATCAGATCTGCACTCCTTGGGAGAGTCCTTATTACCTTAGTCGCCCAATCTAAGTCATATGCTTAAGCTGAGAATCCAAGGTGCCTCTCCCGAATGGGCTTTATTGACCCCAAATATCCATGACTCAGGTTCCGGTGGCGGTGTAGCCTTTCCCTGAGCCATGCAACAGGTACCCCCTTATATGACGTAATTTAGGTCTCACATTTGCCTCTTGAGAAATTGCATTCGCGAACTAGGGTGTACGCCATAAAGGTTTGCCCCTTTCTCTTTTGTCATTTTTCTCCGATTGTCTTCTGTAAAATTCATTATCTCTGCGAGAGTCTCGCACATCATCATATTGTATTTGGATTTCGCAATCTCAATTTCGTCATTCAATAAAATGTATTTTTGAGAATTTTACTTATTGCGAGAGTGTCGCAACAACTTAATAATTCATACATTTCTTGTTTTTATTACGTTTGCCATCCTCTGCTTCTTTATTATTTTCTGCTACTGCTTCCTCGGTAATGGTATGTTCATCATTTTTATTCTGAACTAGCATTAGTTTTGCAACATCGCTTCTTCTTTTCTTTCGATTGCATCCACCATCAACCTCTCACTTCTCTGTGTATCTTTGATTTTGTGTCGCCAGTTTTCCTTCTTGTTTGCTCTTCCTTCGCAAGATTCTATCTCAGTTTCGTAACACCTCTTTCCTTTAACCAAATCTCCCTTTATGATTCCTACACCGCTGGGGTGAGGGAGTTTGATGCACTGGTGGAAAGTTGAAGCTACACCTATAATCCCATGTAGCCAAGGTCGACCAATTAACGCATTTTAGGGTGATTCTACATCAACGACACAGAATAATATTTCGGAAGATATTTCCTTCAATGGAATTCGCATAGTAACCTCCCCTTTAGGATTGTTAGCAGTACTATTAAAACCATATATCTTATATGTTGATGGTATAAGATCATCATCTCTTCCTCCCATAGTTTTATAAGTATGATAAAATAAGATGTTCACAGAGCTTCCAGTATCGATTAGAATTCTATTAATTGCCCATGAATCTTCAGCTTCATCATCCTCATCTTCTTTCGGTTTTGGATTAATTTCTAATTTTACTACCAATGGATTATCATGCACCTCTTCACCTTTGGGAATCTCTTCTACGGTAAAATAAATGATCTGTTTCTGCCATTCCTCTAGTGGCGAGATTTTCGCAATATTCATAATTTCTCTTCCATCGTTATCTCTTGCGAACACTCTACTCAAAACATTGTCATGAAAATCTTCGATTGTCTTATATGAATGTACGATAGAGTGACAAAATAGATTCTTTGCTTTTGCACCAACTTCTATGAAGAATGTTTCCTTCTTTTTCGTTGTGTTTACTTTGTGATGCTCTGGTGGTGGTGGCAATGGTTGAGATTGTGGGTGCCCTACCAAAAAATGGTTTAGTTTTCCTTGATCTATCATTCTCAAAATAATTCTTTTTACATTTCTGCAATCATTTGTTGTATGTCCATGAAAATGATGGTAAGAACAAAACTCATGGCTTCTGTGGTTTGGAGGCGGTTCCGTTCCCATGTTCCATGGTGTTGGTATATTCTCCATCAAAATTATAGCTTCCCATATTTTCTCCACACTTGCATTTAGAGGTGGCATCTTGATTTCTTACCATATTACCTTGTGACCTCCTTGTCCTCTATTATAGTTTTGTCTTTGACCTCCATAAGTTTCTTGTGGTTGATCGAGTCTTTGAATCTTGTTATTGCCACCACGATTGTAGAAATTTCTTTCTCTTTCATACTCCTCTTGATCTCGGATTCCCATAGCCACCAGTTTCTGTTGATTGTTACCCGTCACCTTCTCTTGTTGTACTTGCGAAGTATTCGATACTGTGTTTATTAGCTTGAGTAATAAACTTGCATTTGAGTTGGTGTTCGCAACTGGATATGATTCTATTTCATTTTTCCTTTCCTCTAGAGCAATGTATTCTTCTTGAAGTTCTCGCAATTCAGTCATTGTGATCGTATTCTTGACTCTGAAAATTTGGATATACAATAGGTTTGTTGCAAACATAGAATTGATAAATGATAATATAAGATATCTCTCATCTACACGGCCATCCATTTCGCTACACATAGTTCTCCATCTTTTAGTCAGGTGTTTCAAACTTTCGCCAGTCATCTGTTTTAATCCAAACACATCTTCTATACCAGGTCGCGAAGAATTATTACTTATATATGCCCCTAGGAATGTAGTCTGCAAATGATTGAAGGATGTTATTATATTCTTTGGTAGACCTTCAAACCATTTTAACGCCTCTCTTGTTAAGCTGGATGCGAAATATTTGCACAATACGTCATCATGATTTTCCCATTGCAACATGCACCTCACATAGGCTTTAATGTGTTGAATTGCACAAGTTGTTCCGTCAAAAATGCTGGTTAATGCGGGCAAATTGCATTTCGGTGGTATTCCTCCTAATTGTACTTCCCTTGTAAATGGAGTTTTCGCAGCTTCTTCTATTGCTTCATCCAATTGTCTTCTGCCTACTTCTCCTCTATTATTTAGCATTCCTCTCATTTCTTCTAATTCTTTCAAAATTTGTTTATTTACACCTGAATTTTGGTCCATTGGTCTTTTTAATTTCGCCTCTCTTCTTCTGCGTTCATGTCTTTCTTCTCTCGCGAAATTTTGCATTTCTTCGAGAATTATTCCTTCATCTGCTTCTTGATTTCTCTCTACCTGTCTATGGTTTCTAGTTTGCTGCTCTTCTTCTACTTCTTCTGCCAAATTTGATTGCCAAGTGTGTATACTCACCCTATCATAATCTGTATTCCTACCTTGTACTAGTATTTGTTGAATTGGTGGTTGAATTTGATTTTCTCTATTACTTCTCATTCTAGTAGATTCTCCCATTTCACTTCTTTCTTTCCCAGCAATTCTCTTGCTTCTTCTAACAGTAGTCAGTTGTTCGGATGTATTTCTTCTTCTAGCCATTTCTTCAATGTTAACAATATTGCAAGAAATTATGTAAAATTCTTAATCAATCACTCTAAATCTTCACAAATCTCAATATTAATCTTCAGCTTTTTCTAGAATAATCTTCAATACGTCCCTGTTTCTAGCGCCATTATATAGTTGCAGGAAATCCTACATTACACCCCTCATATGATTTCATTATTACTCAACTCATTTTTAGATTTAAACTCTTAATTTTATTGATCAATCTTTGAATATTCTTACAAGAAAAAGATAAAGGAATCAAGAATGACCTCTGCTCTAGACTTTCTCTCTCATATTTACTTGTTTCTTACTCAAAAAAGATCTCTCCTCTTCCTTTACAACTGAACGACTATTTATAGGGAAATACATAGTGGATGACAGCTAATCTGTCCTTTATTTTCGGAAATAACTTGCGATATTCTCGCCACCTTACAAATCTTAATCTCGCAAACTCTCTAATTTTCGCAGGACCATCACATCTTTCTCATTATTTTAGCTGACGTCGTTTATTATATCATTTCTGAAATTATTCTGCGACGCTGTTGTGTTGTGTTGTTGATAATTTCGCTAAGATATTATTGTTGCGAGATTCTGATCCTACATAAAAAGTAATCACAAACATCTTCATCTCATCGTTTGTGATTCCGTAACATCTTGTTTCGCTACCATACGATTAAAATTGTTGTGAGGTGATTGATTAATTTAGGCTGTTATTCGGGAATATAAGACCGGATTATCAATTGGTTCTTGTTCGCCTTGATTATTATAAAAAGACGGAACAAAAACTTTAGGGTTTTTCTGTGGGAGACAGATTGATCCTTTTACTTGTCTGTGTGAGACAAATTTGTTTATTGTTAAAGCCTGCGATTTTGGGTCGTAACAACTGTTAGTTGTGGGTGAGATCAGCTAAGGCAATCAAGTGCGCAGTATCCTACTGGGATCAGAGGCGTAAGGAGTACAACTGTACCTTGGATCAGTGGGAGACTGATTGGGGTTCAACTATAGTCCAGTCCGAAGTTAGCGTGGAGTAGGCTAGTGTCTGTAGTGGCTTAATACAGTGTGTATTCAATCTGGACTAAGTCCCGGGGTTTTTCTGCATTTGCGGTTTCCTCGTTAACAAAATTCTGGTGTTTGTGTTATTTCCATTCCACATTATATTTGTTTATATAATTGAAATATCACAGGTTGTGCGTTGTTCAATCAATTAGAATATCTAACCTTTTGGTTGTTGATTTAAATTGATTGACACTTGGATATTGGTCTTTGGTACCATCCAGATTGCTAAGCGAAATATTGGGTGGTGTTGTTAGACCCCCGCTTTTTCAATTGGTATCAGAGCAGGCAAACACGTTCAAGACTTTACAAGTCTGTGTTTGTAGAGATCTGACTCTATGGACAGAGGTGTTATCTCTATTAACGTACCACCAGTCTTCGATAGCTCTAATTACTTATGGTGGAAAATTGCTATGCGAGCTTTTCTTCAAGCACGTGATTTTCAATCATGGGTATATATTGTTAATGGCTATGATGGTCCCGTTGTGGAAGTTGGAGATGTAAACATTCCCAAGAATATTGGTGAATACAGTCCTGCCGAGATACTTGCTGCAAAGCAAAACTCCGACGATTTGAATGCCATCATACATGCCATTACCCCAAATCTTCAGCACCATGTGTCTAATTGCACTAGGTCTAAGGATGCTTGGGATATTTTAGAAATCGTATTTGAAGGTAACTCCAGTGAAAAGGAAGCTAGGCTTCAAAACCTTAATTCCGATTGGGAGAACCTTCGTATGGCAGATGAAGATACATTTGATGAGTTTAATCACAAAGTGTCTGAAATTGTTAATGCATCTTTTGCAATGGGTAAGACTATTCCTGAAAAGGACATTGTGATGAAAATTCTCAAATCGCTGCCATCTAGATACGAGTCTAAGAAGCATGCCATCTGTAGATGGTGGATTTTCGACAAGGGCTAAAATCGTAAACTCATAATTATACGAAGCTCTGATCCAGCAATAAGACGTGAGTATTGAGACACGGGTCTCTCATCGAACTCTCAACGGAGAGTACTTTCTCTCAGAGTAAATTTAGATATGTAGCCTCACGACTTGACAATGGCATATCTCATGAATACTGAACACTTTCAGTGATTATTTCTATATAGTATCACGAGATGGACGGCTCCTAGACAGCTTGCTCTACTAGTATAGAGCGATAACGTCTTCATGAACAAATAACGAGTTTACCCTGACTATATAAAGGATATGACTTACCGACAAGCTCATATCGGGATAATTAATGCTCATAGACAGCGTACTCTGCTAGTATAGAGCCACAAAGTTAATTATTCCTAATTAAGATTAATTCTGCCGTGATAGTCACTACAGAATTCCCAGAATAATCTATTATTGCTCCTATTCCATGGTCGAATCCACGATTGGTCCCATGTAATGGCAATAACAATTGCTCTTATTCCATGGTCGAATCCACGACTGGTCCTATGGAATGGCAATAAACAATTGTTCTAATTCTATGATCGAATCCACGGCTTGATCTCATAGAATAGCAATAACTATATTATCTCATTACTCCGATTTCATGATCGAATACACAACGGGTCTCATAAATGGTAATAGATAAATCTTAATTACTCCGATTCTATGGTCGAATCTACGATCCCATGGATTGGTAATGCTCACTTTATTATTCTGAATTCGTAGTCGAATCCTCAGCTAATCTTATGAATTAATAATAAACATCTTATTACTCAGTTTTGTGAATTATTCTCCACCGAATTCCACAATTAGTAATAAATAATCAACAACTGGGCCTCTGAGATACCTCTAAGTAAGCCCCGATTCAAATGGTGAAGGTGTATTCAACGACGATACACTAACAGTCACCGCACGAACGAGTATTTCAAAAATACAACGAAACGATGAACCTATGCAAAATAGAGAAGAAAATAATAAATAATTAAAAATATTGACCAGGGTGCTGGGAGCAAGGACACACAACCGACCAACCGTGTCTTGGTCAATCCCACGCCAGTTTTATATTTTTAATGCATTTTTATTATTTTCCATGATTTGATGAAAATTCTCTCATTTTATCAAATCTCCTTCGTCTCGAGGAAACTCCTCGGTTTCATGGTACTTACATAAATCCATAAAAAATAATATAAAATTAAGTAAAGGAGTGTGGGGCGTGACCATTGGCCAACCGGCCATGCCTTGGTCCTAACCGTTCCCACACCCCACGGTTCCTTATTATTTTATTATTATTATTTCTCTAATTTCATGAAAAAAACTCCTTGATTTCATGGTATTTTGCACAAATCATCAAATAATAATAAAATAAAATAAAATATGAAAACTTGTGGGACCGGGCCTTGGCCGGACGGCCATGCCCTAGCCGGTCCCACATGCCCCTTTGTTTTATTATTTTATTATTAGTTTTCCTTGAATTCATCAAATTCCTTGATTTCATGGTATTTCTCTCAAATTAGGAAAAATTCCCTCAAATCATCAAAAATACCTAAAATATATTAAAAAATTATGAAAAACTCGTGGGACCGGTCCAAGCCGGCCGTCCATGCCTTCCACGGTCCCACACGCCCTTGTTTTTATTATTTTAATATTTTTTGCTTCCTTGAACTCATGAAAACTCCTTCAATTCATGGAAACTCCCTAAATTCATCAAATTTCTCAAAATTCATGAATTTTTCATAAAATCATCAAAATATTATAAATTAAGGAAAAAGCACCACGAGACCGTGGTCACGACCGGCCGACCATGCCTTGACCACGGCGGTCACAAGCATCCTCATTCCTTATTTTATAATTATTTTTCATCATCTCATGGTGTTTTCCTCAGTTTCGTCGAAACCCTAATTTTGGTATATTTTCTCGAATGGATGCTCAATTGCACACCAGAAAATATCAAAATTCTTAGGACTGAGATGCGGACGCCTTGGGGACACGAGCACGCTATCTTGACCGACCAAGATTGGATCTTTGGCTCACGGAAGCCGGTCCCATCAATTTTCACAGTTTTGACCTAATTTGCACAATTGCTCGTATCAGGTCCAAAACTCTCCCAAACACTTTGGATTTTCATGAAGTGATCGTCAGGTGGTCATGGGACAAGACAGGGCCGGTTTCATGACTCCATGATCGGTCCCTCGCCTCGTCATAATTAATTAGGTTTTCTCACCTAAGGCTCAGACGAGCATTTTTGAATAAATGATTAAGCCAGCATTTAATCATTCTTCCACCAACAAATCGTCAACTCTTCAGGAGTTCTTCGTATTTGCTCACGTGAGCATATGGACACTACATGGTTGATCCGCAGTCCCATGTAGTCGCTCCCTCCTTCGTCCCATGGTTGAAATTCTGACGAACCATGAATTGATCATCAATTGATCAAATTAGGGTTTGAATCCAAGGATCATCATTCCAGATTCTAACCTTAATAATTTTACGACGACCTCATGGTCATTAATTTTATTAATTATGCTCGGTTCAACGACCAGTATTCTAATTAATATTTTTGGTACGCTGCCAATAATCCATCAGATGAGCAACACATGCTCAGACAATCAAATATTCAACAATTCATCACATGAGCAACAATTGATAAGATGATAAATATTTGCTCAAACCAAGGGATATTGGTTCAACAATCAATATTCAACGATCCACCGAATGAGAAATACTTGCTCACTTCATCGTAAGAACTATACCTCTGTCTCATGACATGTTCAACTCAGCAACTACATGGACTCATCGTCCCATCAAACCACGAAGTCATTAATTGACTAACAAACCACGAGACGTCAATCGTGTCACTTGGGGGGATATCACTTAGGGTTTTGGTCTGGCGGTCTACGTCACGTGTGTTCAAACACACGATGGAATGTGAGCAAGTCGTGCAATCAGTTGAAGGAATTCACGAGGTAGTGGGTGGAAAATCGACCAAGTCTCCACACGTTGAGTAACTGGTTTCAAACACGATCTCCACTTCCTCACTCCTCGATTTCATCAACTGTCACACTTCATGGAAGCATGGTGTCTAAAATTCCAGCAATATAAATAAGTCTCTGAATCATAATTGAATCGGCATCAACAGTATCATCAATCTCACGTCTCATCGACAACACGAGATCATCAACTCATCAATTGAGCAACTACTCTCAATTGAGCAATTTTAATCATTCGGAGCTTATCATATTCAGAATTAATACACCCACAATCTTTGATTACCATTTATTCCACACATTTCCCAGCTTCCCTCTTACAGATCAACCCATCCTCTCTTGTGACCGAATTTACTCTGGAACGGTCATTGTCTTGATTTAGGCCGGAGTACTCCAGATTGATCTCTCGAATCTAAAGCACCCCCTTTGCAGCGGTGCATATGTGTGAGGTTTAACATTTCCCTCGGTTCGAGGAGTCTCCTCCGTACGGTCGTCTCCTCAATTCCTTAAAAACCAGCAAATCGTTTTTCCCCATCTACACCATCGTTGAGGGAAATAACCTTGATAATCTTTCCAGAAATACATTGGTTGGAAAGCTAAGGATCTTTGATCATGAGCATACATCAAAAATCGGAAAGGATGTTTCCTTTAAAGAACAGAAGAACACTAAATTACTTGATATGAGTAAAAGTGTTTATGTCTCTGAGGATGATCAGTCTGAGGGTGATTTTTCAGATGAAGATCTTGACAAATCAGTCTCCTTGATCAAAAGACAGTTTAGGGATCTTTTATTGAAAAGAAGTAAACGGTTTTCAAGAGACAAACCTCGGTCGTCAGATAAACCTCACAATCGCGTCCCTCATAAGAACAAGGATGCTGACGAGGCTGATGACGAGGATATGCCACAGTGCTTTAAGTGCAAAGGTTTTGGTCATTTTGCAAACGAGTGTCCAAATCGTAGAAAATACTCTTGGAACAAAGGTCTTGCTGTAACACTTGATGAGATGTCTGAGATCTATGATTCTGAGGAAGATAGGAAATCAAGTGTCGGTCTTCTGTGTGAAAACATTGATTTTGATAACTGTAGCAATACATATATCAATCTTAATGGTTTCGGTGAAGATGAGAATCCAATTATGCTGGAAGAATCAATTGTCCCATCCTTTGGAAACCCTGTCTGTAATGTTTCATGATCTACCGTGTGTTTAACTGCTGTGCACCACAGATGCCTGATTATTATCCAAGATTGACGTGCTCGTTTTGTTCTCAGAAGGGTCATGAACTATCAAGATCTTACAAGTACAAACATCAATTGAGGAACGCCAACAAACTTCAACGAAGAGCAAATCAGCTTGCAAGGAAGCATAAACTTGCTCAGAAGACTGCTAAGGTATGTAAGATTTTATCTTCATTTAAGAAGTCTATTTTCAAAGACAAAACAAGACCATTTGAGAAGAAAATATGTTCAAATAATTTTGATAGACAGAAGCCAGAGGATTCCTCCCATGAGGAAAATGGTGGACAAATCGTTGTTCACCACAACACAAATTAATTGTGTTGTTTGGTAAATCTTGTCTCATGTGCCTGATCAAAAGAGACAAGGTTGTGAACGCACAGGCTTTAGGAAAAGTTTTCTTAGGTTTATTCTTTTCCGTCTATCAAATAAAAGGAAGGGTTACTTTCGACAATTTTACTCTTTATAAGGTTTAGAGTTGGACGTCCACGAACCTGTTTAAAGGTTGCGAACCCTACATTCCTTTTTCCTCTCTGATATCCTTTATATCTTAAGACTGCTTATTGAGATTTTGAATTCCAATCAAAAAATTCAGTTGGTTATAGCTGTTCTCATAAACATCATGTCTTTGGATGGAAAGGATGTCAACATGATTTTTAAGCCATCAATCAAGGAAAAAGAAATATCTCCAGTAATTCCATCCTTAAAAAGAAAAAGGAGGAATACAAGAAAGCCAAGGGATGTCCCTTCTAACTCTCAGAAATTTTCCGATGTTCTTGATGAGTTAAAGGAAGTAAGAAAGGAGATTCGTGAAATAAAGGCTTGCGTTTTAAGATCTTTGGAAATTCAGAAAGCCCTGGTTCCACATCACCAGCCAAGACGGTTTGTTGATATTAACTCATATCTTCACGAACCTTATGTACCAATGGCTGTTGACAACAAGGAGTTCGGGAATGATAAAGAATTTCTCAAAGACATTGTTGCCTAGTATGTCTTCCTTTTGGTTTTGTAGGAAGAATAACTAGTGCGTTGAATAGCGAGGATTGTGACTACACATAGCTATTATTTTCATCTTCTTGTTCTTAGGTTTTTTGCTTTAAATTCTAAAACTATTTGGAGGATGATGTTTTGCAATATTTTTGATTTGTTATATTGCAACTTGTTGTCCCATATTTTGTCAAAAGTAAAGTCGTTCACGATCGGTATTCATGTATTGATTTAAGGATGAATAGACTTTTGACATATACAAAAGTTAATCCTATATTGTCAATCTTTGACGAAAGATAGGTTAAAATCTTTTGTATCCAAGGATTATTGCTATTGTATATGCTTGTGCAAAAGAATGAATCCTTGGGTATTCCACGATATTGATCTTCATTGATCCATCCTTTTTGTATTACCATGAGGTTCCGAGATGTATCTTATGTTGAGCACGATACAATCAAGTTGATTATTCTTGATTTGCTTTGTTGGTTGTTCCGTGAGGTACGTTATGTTGAGCATTTAAAACTAAATTAATCATCTTCTTGGTTATTTAGTTATTACTCCACAAGTTCTCTTGTGTTGAGTATATGAACGATTAAGCCAATCACTCTCTTGTATGGTTATCTTAGTCGTTGCTCCGTAAGTTTACTTATGTTGAGCACAATAAATTAAATTGATCACTTTTGTGTTTAATTTGATTATGTATTCCGATTAAATTATTCATGGGTTTACTTATGAATAATTTGGTTGAGTTTTGGATACAAAAATCATTCTCATGGTTTTGGTGTCCAATAAAAATCCTTCGTTTCTCTTGAAATTAAGGTCACTCGTTGTTGTTCTTTCGGGAATGATATCAAATGGGGGAGAGTTCTTTTGAACTTGTGCTTAATGGTCATATTTTGAGGGGTGTGCGGCTGTGGAATTTTAGAGGGGTTATCTTGTATCTTTAAACTCCTTGATGAATGTTGTTAGCTTCGGCTATATGATTGCATCAAAATAAGATGATGTGTGTTTCTCTCTCTCAGTCATGAAATGTCTCTTACGGAAATTTCATTATGATCCCGTTCTTGTACCTTTGCCAATTTTATTGACAAAAAGGGGGAGAATTAATATGTAGTTCACCCTACAAATACATATGGTTTTCGGATCATTGTATAAGGGGGAGTGGTTTTCATGTGAGATGGAGTATTGACTAAGGGGGAGTGATACATATCACCATAGTATTATTGTTGAAGTTGTGATATAACTGGACTTTGACACTGTATAATAATACTATGACACTGTATAACAATGATCGAGACCGATGCTTTCTCATTGTTATAGCTACGGATATTCAACAACGGTGATGCTAAACTTACAACCTTTGGGATCACTGGAGTACTTGGAAGTGACGAAGATTTTGAAGAATGTTGAAGATTAGACATGTGGAATAGGAGCTACTAAAGTTTCATTATCTTTTTTGTATTCCATATGTATTGATAGTTTTGTCATTAAAATTGACAAATGGGGAGATTGTTAGAGCATAGATCGGTCTACCTCGCATGCGTTGCTATATCAAGCATGTTTGTCAATGTTAGAAATCAAAACTATGAGTCTTGAAGATCCGTAGCTATAACAATGAGAAAGCATCGGTCTCGATCATTGTTATACAGTGTCATAGTATTATTACACAGTGTCAAAGTCCAGTTATATCACAACTTCAACAATAATACTATGGTGATATGTATCACTCCCCCTTAGTCAATACTCCATCTCACATGAAAACCACTCCCCCTTACACAATGATCCGAAAACCATATGTATTTGTAGTGTGAACTACATTATTTCTCCCCCTTTTTGTCAATAAAATTGGCAAAGGTACAAGAACGGGATCATAATGAAATTTCCACAAGAGACATTTCATAGACTAAAATAAAAATACATACCAACTTAATTTAGATGCAATCATAAAGCCGAAGCTAAATGCAATCATCAAGGAGTTTTAAGATACAAGATAACCCCTAGAAAATTCCACAGCCGCACACCCCGCAAGATATTACCATTAAGCACAAGTTCAAAAGAACTCTCCCCCATTTGATGACATTCCCGAGAGAACAACAAGAGCGACCTTAATTTCGAAAGAAAAGAAGGATTTTTTAATTGGACACCAAAAGCCATAGAAATGATTTTCTATATCCAAAACTCAACCAAATTAATCACAAGTAAACCCATGATTAATTCAATTTGAATACACAACTAAATCAAACCACAAAAGTGATCAATTTAATCGAAAGTGCTCAACATAAGTAAACTTACGGAGCTACGACTAAGATAATCATACAGAGATGACTAACTTAATTGTTCACATACTCAACATAAGGAAAACCTTACGGAATATACAACTACATTAACCAATAGAACATGATTAGTATAGCCGTTCATATACTCAACACAAGAAACGTGGAATATATGAAAACTCAACTAGACTAATTACAAGAGAACTTATAATTAATCTAATTGGAATACAAACAACCAAACTAATCACAAAGGTAATCAATTTAATTGTCAAAAGATTTGCTCGACAAAAGAAGACTTTCAGAGCAAATAACTAAATAACTAACCAAGAGGATTAATTTAGTTCATAATGCTCGACATATAGCATCTTATGGAACAACCAAAAAGCCAATAAGAATAATCGAATTAGTTGTATCGTGCTCAACATAAGACACACAATGGAGCCTTCAAGGTAATACATAACAAAATGGATCAATGTAGATCAATACCGTGGATAACATACAAGGATCTATTCTATTTTCCATCATAACGACATAATAGACTTTATCCTTGTCAAACAAAAGATTTTATCCTATTCTCCATCAAATACATGACTGCATAGGCATAACTTTTGTACTTGTCAAAAGTCCATTCGTCCTTTTATCAATACGAATATCAATTTATGAACGAATTTACTTTTGACCGCATATGGGACCTTCAAGTTCACGGACGCAAACAATACATATCCCATAAGCAGATTGCAATATCACATAATCATAAAGATCAATACTGCAATAACATCATCCTCCAAATATTTTTAGAATTTAATATCAATAAACCTAAAAAATAACATAAGAAGATGAAAACAAAAATAGCTATGTATAGTCACAATCATCGCTATTCAAAGCACTAGTTATTCTTCCAACTAATCCAAAAAGAAGACATACTAGGCATATAAAATTTAGTTTTCCTTGATGATTTCATACCTCTGAAATGGTCCATCAAAGTAGGAGTCACTGATATCCTTGACCCGGTTGACTGTAGAGACACCATGTTCAAAAGTTAGAATGTTGACTTTCCGATTAATAGTGCGAGCATAATGACGAGCCTTTGCACAATCAAGGATAACTTTCTTCTGATTTCTGATCAAGATATTCTGAGTACCAAGGATTTTTTCCTGTCCATCAATAAGTTGGTTTATCTGCAATTGAAGGTTAGCCAGTTCATTTTTAACTTCATTCTGAGCATGAATCAGATGCTTGACAGTTTAACCAATCCAAGTGTTATACTCTTTTCTTTCAAGCATCTTCTTTGGGAATTACATCCTTTGAGATCATCCTCAACCATAGGGTTCACTTCTTCTTTGGGAACATATTCCATAGAGTTCCTTTCTGAAGAATAAAGCCACACATATAAGACTTATATATGTTCGTGAAAACCCTAGCTGGAAACCCTAAAGTTTCTTGAGGAGATACGGACGTTAGTGGGCCAGCCAAAGTGCAAATGGACCAAAAAAAGAAAAATGCATACCATGTCGCTTTCAAAGATATTCTCTCTCCAAAAGATCACAGTGATAAAAGAAGGAAGTACTAACAACATTACGTCAAAAGATATACAAAATGGAGACAACAACACAATACTTGAGCATCTCACAAATCCTCATTCTTGTATCTCTCAAGTTAGACACAAGAATAGACTTTCTGTTACTAGGTAGCTGATAGGATATAGGAATACCCTATATTATAATAACCGCAATCGCACGGTGTCCAACTAGTAGACAGAGACAAGTACGGGTCGAGCCCACAAGGAGCGGTGGAAATACCGATAACTAATATCTCTAATCGTAAAACAATACTTTTGGGATTTTTAGGATTAAGAATGAAATAATAAAATTAAACTAAACTAATAGAGTAAATCCAAAGTAAAATTCGGTAACCAGGGTTTCATGGTATCCACTACTATCTCTATTTAATTACTGAAATGAAACATGATTGCAAATATATGTTCATTGTTCGTTTTATCAACACCACCTATTATATGTATTAGAGTCGCAAATATCACTGAGTGATCGCTGTCGTATGCGTCAAAATAAATTACTTTCTCACTACTCAAAATATAAAATATAGCAAGTGTAAGAAAGGATCGTTCCCATAGAGAGGATCTAGGTTGTCAAGTTGTTTCGGTTTCCTATATAAACAAGGGGGGATTTTCTGATTTTTATAATCTAAAAGTAAAATAAAAGCAAACAAAAAAAAATAAAGCGAAGCAAACACGCAAATCAAGATGTAAAGAAATTGATTAAGGATCCGTTTTCATCCACAAACATGTTTTTCAACAATAACTAGAATTGATATTTAATCTCAATTTTTATCAAAGGCCCTAGGATACCTTGATCGCAAGAATATCCCGCTAATTTCCTCTTATCATCAACAAACACATTAAAAGATGCGAATATGAATTCTACCTAACGTGTAAAAGCACTATCAAGTTTAATTCCCTAGATGCACTAAGTTTTATGAAATCAGGCCAATAAAAGCAATCGAACGTGTAAAAGCACTAATCCGATTTAACAAAGGTTATGACTCACATGTGACTATTAGGATGTATCACTAGAAGCAATAATCACAATTACACTACTTGTATTCAAGGTGTATCACGTTTACGTATAATAAACCCTAAACTAGCAATAGATATGATTACGAGTTCTACCAATTTGCAACTTGATGAAACTAACAATCAATCATACATGCGATATTTCTAGTGAATCATAATCGATAATTGTGAGACAAAACTAATTTATTGAACAAAACCCATGTTTGGAAATTCAACTTATTCCTTAACCAATAATAAAAAACTAGCTCATGTTAATGGAGTTCATAACAAGGATAAAGAGAAGAGTTTCCATGTCTAAACCCTAGAACAAAAGTAGATAAGAAGATCATAAGATATGGAGATCTCTCCCCTTTTTATTCACTAATTTACACAAAAGTTGAAAAAAATGAAAAATTTACAATGCAAATGCAAATTCTTAACCACTCCCCCAAACTTAAACTTTACATTGTCCTCAATGTAAATTGAATCGTCCAAACAAAGTCAAGGTGGGAAATTTCTCATAATGATATGCGACAAGAAATCTGAAAAAGTAAATACGAGACAAGAAAAAGCTAAAAACAAGACAAGAAACAAATACAAGACAAGAATACTCATCCTATGGGTTGCCTCCCATTTAGCGCTTGGTTTAAAGTCGTCAGCCCGACTTGCAAGACGAATTCCCCATACACCAATAATCTGAAAAGTTGGGGATCCTTCCATGTAACCTGTTTTGCAAACATTAACTTCACACAAACATTAGTATAATAAAGCAAAAGTGAAGCTACAGCCCAATAGAAGT
The DNA here is from genome assembly GCF_003573695.1 of Papaver somniferum. Taxonomy (NCBI): domain Eukaryota; kingdom Viridiplantae; phylum Streptophyta; class Magnoliopsida; order Ranunculales; family Papaveraceae; genus Papaver; species Papaver somniferum. The sequence continues at coordinate 16,448,335 of NC_039358.1, forward strand.
TTCCCCCACACTTATTCTTGTCCACACTTGGAAGTGTATAAAGAACATAAAATTCAGGAACTTCTATGGTTTCTTCTATGCAAACATTCATAATATGAGAATCAAATGTTTCTAATGTTGGAAATCGAGAAAAAAATTCATTCAACAATATTCTCGAAGCACATACATTCAAACCAACAAGAGGTAAAGGAGAAGAAACAACATGCAAAGGGTTAGACAAACCTTGCACAATCTCTTGTATCACATAATCCTCTTCATCCTTGAAAAACTCAAGTGAATTACTCACCACTTTTATATCATGGTCCTCTATCAAACCTTGCAACCATTCTTCACCCGTTTCTACCTTAACTAAATTCTCGACATTAAAATCATCATTATAATCCTTTGCAAGATCAATTGGGTCTTCCAAAATATTGGTCATAACAGTCACATTCTCAACATACTCGTCATCATTAGGCTCAAACTCTTTTGCGGCTGCAAATTTCACTATAAGGAACTTTTTTAGAAGACTCAAAAATGCATCATCCTCAAGCTCCACCCTTTGAATAGGCTCTTGATCATTATTAAGATCAATTCTTGAGTAATCTATACTAGTGTCAACATATTCCTCTTCGTCTTCATTTTGATCCCAAAAAGATTCCGCTGTACACCTTTGGGAAATGTCACCATGAGTTGGTTCAAGCGATATATCATCATAATCATCATCACTTTCATAGTTAACATAAGATTGGTTGTCGCTGAATTTAGTGTTGCTAACCTCAAACTCATCCTTTTGGATAGGCGAATGATCATTATTAAGATCAAGAGTTGAGTTAGCTACACAATTATCAACGAAAGTCCCCAAAGGGTGACCCTTTTCAACATTAGCATCAATCAAATATTCATCATACACCACAGGCACATTAGAATAATTATTTCTTTGAAAACAAAATTCTTTTTCATACCTTTCTTCCTTGTATTCATCAATGCTTCTTCGTAAGATAGCCATACCTTCACGAAGTTCTTGGAGTTGCTCGTTTGTAGCCTCTTTATCTTTTTGAAACTCTTGTCGTAAAAAGTTGGAAAAGTTGTCTAACAAGTTAGAGACTTGTTGTTCACGAGCATAAGAATCCTCCAATCTTTGTGGTTGTTCACACACATACCCACCATAAGGTTGTTGATATGTAAAAGGACCACATTATTCCGTAGGATATTGATGATAACCAATGAATTGGTGTTGACTATAACCCTGGGATGGTTGGTAGTTTCCATATTGTTTAGGTTGTTGAAACCGTATCCGTTGTTCCAATATGTTCCGTCCATAGAAATTGGTACCTGAAACACGATCCTCAAAACAAGGTTAACAACCAGAAGATAAAAACAAAAACAAAACTAAAACCAAAACAAAAACAAAAAATAAGAAACCAAAAACAAGTGACAACCGCTGCCGGGGTAAATGGACCGTTGTCGTATGCGTCAAAAATAAATTACTTTCTCACTACTCAAAATATATAATATAGCAAGGGTAAGAAAGGATCGTTCCTCACAGAGAGGATCTAGGTTGTCAAGTTGTTTCGGTTTCCTATATAAACAAGGGGGGATTTTCTGATTTTTATAATCTAAAAGTAAAATAAAAGCAAACAAAAAAAAAGCGAAGCAAACACGCAAATCAAGATGTAAAGAAATTGATTAAGGATCCGTTTTCATCCACAAACATGTTTTTCAACAATAACTAGAATTGATATTTAATCTCAATTTTTATCAAAGGCCCTAGGATAACTTGATCGCAAGAATATCCCGTTAATTTCCTCTTATCATCAACAAACACATTAAAAGATGCGAATATGAATTGTACCTAAGAGAACAACCTAACGTGTAAAAGCAGTATCAAGTTTAATTCCCTAGATGCACTAAGTTTTATGAAATCATGCCAATAAAAGCAATCGAACGTGTAAAAGCACTAATCCGATTTAACAAAGGTTATGACTCACATGTGACTATTAGGATGTATCACTACAAGCAATAATCACAATTACGCTACTTGTATTCAAGGTGTATCACGTTTACGTATAATAAACCCTAAACTAGCAATAGATATGATTACGAGTTCTACCAATTTGCAACTTGATGAAACTAACAATCAATCATACATGCGATATTTCTAGTGAATCATAATCGATAATTGTGAGACAAAACTAATTTATTGAACAAAACCCATGTTTGGAAATTCAACTTATTCCTTAACCAATAATAAAAACTAGCTCATGTTAATGAAGTTCATAACAAGGATAAAGAGAAGAGTTTCCATGTCTAAACCCTAGAACAAAAGTAGAGAAGAAGATAATAAGATACGGAGATCTCCCCCTTTTGTTGTGTGAATATGCTTATATATATCTTCTCCTGATGTGTGTGTGAATAATCTACTTCCAAATCTCGGTCAAGGCTAAATGTCCAACCCATAACTCACTTCATGCTTCCGCCTCAACACATCCCAAAAGCCCATTAGCTCTTACAACATTTGGCTTGTCAAGTCTCTGGAACTGACATCCTAATTTTCACTCAGTTTCCAGAACTGACAGTTCATTCTTCAATCATCTACTTTCCTCAACTATTGCAACTGCATAACAGCCAGCACCAGATCCACAACCTGCAATTTCAGCTCAGAATTCATTACCAAGCATGTCCAACTGTTACATTCACCACTGCCTTGCATCTAACCCATGTTATCCTATTTGTAGTTGCAATTCTCTTCTGTATGCTATATCTCCTTGCTGCAACACCAAGTCATAGCATCAGTTCACAAACCATTCTACCAACTTCTGCTGCCTTCTCCTTAAGCCGGCTTTGAGCTTATCCATCTTCCAAACATAAACCCATCTCCTTGTAAACATCTGAGATGTATTCTAACCCCCACTGTATTTTCTTCTTGATTTAAATCTGCAGCCAAACTCAATTGCCTCCCTGTCTTGTCAATTCACTGCATACAGCCTGAACCACCTGGCCTGTAATGCCATCTGCCAACTGAACCATCATCTAACTTGTAATCACTTCTAGCATCTGCAGTTCCAGCCTCATCACAGGTTATATTTCACGGCTCAGGCCATCCAACCTAGCTTCTTGACCTGTGAAACCTAACATTCATCTAAACACCACTGCAACCTTCTTTTCTTGTTCGCACCAAATCCACAGCTCCATTCAATCCGCACCATCCATTGTCACAGCCCAATGCATCCATCCACTTTGCCTGTACATAAACTGCATCTAATTTGAGCCTCCATTAACTTCAACAAAACCCCTGTAATCTCTGGCAGAACCCATGACCTGCAATGTCTCAACTGCAACAGCTCCGCAGTCAAAACTGCAACTGCATCCAAGCTCTCCTGTCACTTCAGCAACACATTCTGTAATTTTGCTCAAAACCCATTCTTTGAAGCTTGTTCTTCATTACCAGCTTGCATCGGAAACTCAACAGCTTCACAACCACCTCAACCTGCAGTTCCAGCTTATTTATACAACCCATATCAACATTTTCAGCATCATGACACTCATGGCCACACTAACAGCCACTTCAACCTAAACCCAGTCTCTGCCTCATTCTGACCATCTCAGTCAGTCCACTAACCTGTTCCCCTAGACAACATCTGCCACCAATTCATGTAAATTGCGGCATCACCCTCAAGAGCTCAACCGCAACCAACACAGGCCTGAAACATTCACTAGCTTCAGTTAACCTCATCTGCATCTAGCCATCACACTGCCTCTGGCATTGCATTCATTTCTCTTCACATTGCTACAGCTTTGACTGCAGTTGTAACCCTTGAACACCATAGGCCACCAACACCTCCATCAGTTCTTCACAGTTCATCATCTTTGATCCTGGCCGCAGCATCACAACAACCTTAATACCAACATCAATACTTCCTGCAGTTCCATTGCTCTGCCATCTTTCTCCGACAACACCTTATTGCAGCTACACATCCTACAGCAGCAGCCACATCACAATGTTATTTACATTCTTCACTCATTCGTTTCTGAATTCCATTTTCTAATTCTCTGATAGAAACAGATCCAAGGGAGATCCGGGAGCTAGGCGGGAATGTCGTTCCCTTTCTGGTTCATCTCAATTCAAAGTCTCAGCATCAGTACCTCCTTTTAAATCTGGTCTCAATCAAACCCATAATTTATCAAATTTGTTGTTCAAACCTCCTCTGATTCATCCACCACAGACCCATCTTCTCAATCTATCTTCTTGATTTGAATCTGCATCTCAGTTCTCAATCACCTTGTACTCAAAACCCTAACTTCTATTTCTGTTAAAAACCCTTCCAGATTCGAACAACATCTGCTTCATCTTCACCACCAATTGCAACAGTTTGAGCTCAAGAATCCATCTTCTAATTTTTCCCCAATTTTCTCTCAATTTCGATCTCTCATTGTCTCGGAATAATGATGCCGTCAATAGTTTCTTTTCTCTGAATTTCTAGATGTGAAAGAAAGAAGAGCTAATGATGGGGAGGAATAATCTTCTCTGACTTTAAGCATTTTGTAACGGGTAAAATTGATATAGACATCCAACAACCTTATGCAGTCCACCAGATGGCAGCACCTAAGGTTAAACATGAGCAATTGATTGCCCCTTATCCTCCACTGTGCTCCCGATATGCTTGCAATGAATTGGCGCTTTTGCACTTCTCGCTCCAAATTCCGGTTTCTCCTTCTTTTGCTCCAAACGACTCCAAAGTACCTAAACACTCAAAAACAAACATAAGATACATAATTTACAAGAAAATTTAGCAAAGAAAGCATAATCAATAGATAATAATCTAGGTGTTTATGACACCTATCAGATTCCCCCACACTTAGACTTTGCTAGCCCTCGAGCAAATCAAACAAAACAATTCTAAAGGATACATACAACTCCGTGTCGTAGAGGCTACGGTCACACTTAGCACGTATAACAAGCCTTTAAACCCCTAGGTGTCCCTAGTGGAAGAGTTATAGTCTCGTGAAGGTTTACAAGAGATATACCCACAAAACCTATATTTCCAACTTACTAGTTCTCCGTAATAATAGCATCCAACGCGCTAAGAAGACATAGAGATTCTTCACACTAGTCATAAGAAGTTAGACACATAAATGAACACAATCTCATCCTTAAAAGTTGAGAGAGAAATAATCATCCCTTATCGAAAGAAATTCGGGTTCAGAGTGATCAAAAGTCTCGACTCTGCCTCACAAGAAAGGGTTTTATGAAGTTTCTCTCAATAATAAATAGCTTTTTATGGGTCACACATGTGTCCAGGTAGGAATGAAGAGAGAATCATGTGACACGTTGAATAGTAGGAAGGCCAAACCCTCCGAGTTGTTTTGAAAACCCACATCTTTTATTCATTTTGAAAAACTTTTTTTCTGACGATCTCAAAGAAAGGAAATTAACCACTTAACGAAGGTGGGAATATGCTTACTTACCTCGTTATCCGTTCGACGTGAAGCTAGCACCACTCTCACAGCATCCATAGAAACGTCTTCGGTCTTCAATCGGTGTCTTCATCTTCGTCTTCGGTCTTCAACTCTTGATGATGAAATCTTGAACTTCGTAGAATCTTGACAATGTTATTCTTTCCTCTAATTCCTTGTTGCTTGAAACTTCATTACGGATATTCCTTCTTTCCATTGGCTTTATTGAAAGAATACAAAACTAAAAACGAACTATACAAACCCAAAATATGATACAAAGGATTTTTCTTGTCTTTTTTTCTTCTTTTTTTTTTCTTTTTTTTTTTCATGAGACAAGAGAAATAAACCAAATACAAAATAAAAACAAAACCAAAATAGTAAAAAATAATAAAACTAACAAAATTTTCTCTTGTCTCTTTTTTTTTTCATTTTTTTTTGACAAGGGACTTAGCATAAAATGACCATGTCCCAAGTTTTTTTTTTTCGGAACAAGAGAAAATAATATACAAATATGATAAAATAAAAAAAAATGCAAGTACAAAGGCCATGGTGTAAGTACTTTACCGTTTGATTCTTCACAACTTGTATGTCTCGATATCATAAACTCCTTGAACTCTCATCTTGATAATCTTCGCTCTTGTACATAAAGTCTTCAACTTGTAAAAATTCTTCTCCTTGTCTTGTTGCTTTACATGAATCTGAAATCTGCTCATTTCTGTATTGTTGCTTGTAAACCTTGAACGTCTTCAACTTTCCTTCGAATTTGTGATGCTCCCCTTGTTGATGATGATAGTGTTTCTATGGACCTGTTGGTGTAGAGAGAGATAAAGTGGATGGTGTTAACTGCGAACAAGATTACAAGTGATATGTAAGTTAGCAATTCGATGTCACCATCATGATTGATAAAATAACACTCAAGAGATCAAAATAGTGTTTTTATTGGTGGGAGGTTGGGTAGGTCACCATTCTACCCGGAGTTTACGTACGGTGACACACACTCTAAAAGCACATATTTAGACAGGTACAAAGAAGTGAAGGTCGGTGCCTCACATGATGTAACAATAGGTAGTCTCCACTATAGGGGACCACTACTATAATACCGAATTCAATCTGCACCTCATTTGCCACTGGCATGGTTAAATCCAACTTTAACTCTCATACAAGTAAGAAACCTGATCATGTTCTCTGTCATCTCTAAGTTCAGTCACTCTTATGAGAATCTCGATGTAATCTTAGCGACATGTATACTATGTGACTCTAAACTAACTACAAGTTGGATTTATTTTTTTTATTCACTAATTTACACAAAAGTTGAAAAAAATGAAAAATTTACAATGAAAATGCAAATGCTTAACCACTCCCCCACACTTAAACTTTACATTGTCCTCAATGTAAATTGAATCGTCCAAAGAAAGTCAAGGTGGGAAATTTCTCATAATGATATGCGACAAGAAATCTGAAAAAGTAAATACGAGACAAGAAAAAGCTAAAAACAAGAAAAGAAATAAATACAAGACAAGAATACTCATCCTATGGGTTGCCTCCCATTTAGCGCTTGGTTTAAAGTCGTCAGCCCGACTTGCAAGACGAATTCCCCATACACCAATAATCTGAAAAGTTGGGGATCCTTCCATGTAACCTGTTTTGCAAACATTAACTTCACACAAACATTAGTATAATAAAGCAAAAGTGAAGCTACAGCCCAATAGAAGTTTCCCCCACACTTATTCTTGTCCACACTTGGAAGTGTATAAAGAACATAAAATTCAGGAACTTCTATGGTTTCTTCTATGCAAACATTCATAATATGAGAATCAAATGTTTCTAATGGTGGAAATCGAGAAAACAAGTCATTCAACAATATTCTCGAAGCACATACATTCAAACCAACAAGAGGTAAAGGAGAAGAAACAACATGCAAAGGGTTAGACAAACCTTGCACAATCTCTTGTATCACATAATCCTCTTCATCCTTGAAAAACTCAAGTGAATTACTCACCACTTTTATATCATGGTCCTCTATCAAACCTTGCAACCATTCTTCATCCGTTTCTACCTTAACTAAATTCTTGGCATTAACATCATCATTATAATCCTTTGCAAGATCAATTGGGTCTTCCACAATATTGATCATAACGGTCACATTCTCAACATACTCGTCATCATTAGGCTCAAACTCTTTTGCGGCTGCAAATTTCGCTATAAGGAACTTTTTTAGAAGACTCAAAAATGCATCATCCTCAAGCTCCACCCTTTGAATAGGCTCTTGATCATTATTAAGATCAATTCTTGAGTAATCTATACTAGTGTCAACATATTCCTCTTCGTCTTCATTTTGATCCCAAAAAGATTCCGCTGTACACCTTTGGGAAATGTCACCATGAGTTGGTTCAAGCGATGTATCTTCATAATCATCATCACTTTCATAGTTAACATAAGATTGGTTGTCGCTGAATTTAGTGTTGCTAACCTCAAACTCATCCTTTTGAATAGGCGAATGATCATTATTAAGATCAAGAGTTGAGTTAGCTACACAATTATCAACGAAAGTCCCCAAAGGGTGACCCTTTTCAACATTAGCATCAATCAAATATTCATCACACACCACAGGCACATTAGAATAATTATTGCTTTGAAAACAAAATTCTTTTTCATACCTTTCTTCCTTGTATTCATCAATGCTTCTTCGTAAGATATCCATACCTTCATGAAGTTCTTGGAGTTGCTCGTTTGTAGCCTCTTTATCTTTTTGAAACTCTTGTCGTAAAAAGTTGGAAAAGTTGTCTGACAAGTTAGAGACTTGTTGTTCACGAGCATAAGAATCCTCCAATCCTTGTGGTTGTTCACACACATACCCACCATAAGGTTGTTGATATGTAAAAGGACCACATTATTCCGTAGGATATTGATGATAACCAATGAATTGGTGTTGACTATAACCCTGGGATGATTGGTAGTTTCCATATTGTTTAGGTTGTTGAAAACCGTATCCGTTGTTCCAATATGTTTCGTCCATAGAAATTGGTACCTGAAACACGATCCTCAAAACAAGGTTAACAACCAGAAGATAAAAACAAAAACAAAACAAAAACCAAAACCAAAAATAAGAAACCAAAAACAAGTGACAACCGCTGCCGGGGTAAATGGACCGCTGTCGTATGCGTCAAAAATAAATTACTTTCTCACTACTCAAAATATAAAATATAGCAAGGGTAAGAAAGGATCATTCCCCACAGAGAGGATCTAGGTTGTCAAGTTGTTTCGGTTTCCTATATAAACAAGGGGGGATTTTCTGATTTTTATAATCTAAAAGTAAAATAAAAGCAAACAAAAAAAAGAGCGAAGCAAACACGCAAATCAAGATGTAAAGAAATTGATTAAGGATCCGTTTTCATCCACAAACATGTTTTTCAACAATAACTAGAATTGATATTTAATCTCAATTTTTATCAAAGGCCCTAGGATACCTTGATCGCAAGAATATCCCGCTAATTTCCTCTTATCATCAACAAACACATTAAAAGATGCGAATATGAATTGTACCTAAGAGAACAACCTAACGTGTAAAAGCACTATCAACTTTAATTCCCTAGATGCACTAAGTTTTATGAAATCAGGCCAATAAAAGCAATCGAACGTGTAAAAGCACTAATCCGATTTAACAAAGGTTATGACTCACATGTGACTATTAGGATGTATCACTACAAGCAATAATCACAATTACGCTACTTGTATTCAAGGTGTATCACATTTACGTATAATAAACCCTAAACTAGCAATAGATATGATTACGAGTTCTACCAATTTGCAACTTGATGAAACTAACAATCAATCATACATGCGATATTTCTAGTGAATCATAATCGATAATTGTGAGACAAAACTAATTTATTGAACAAAATCCATGTTTGGAAATTCAACTTATTCCTTAACCAATAATAAAAACTAGCTCATGTTAATGGAGTTCATAACAAGGAAAAAGAGAAGAGTTTCCATGTCTAAACCCTAGAACAAAAGTAGAGAAGAAGATAATAAGATATGGAGATCTCCCCCCTTTTGTTTTGTGAATATGATTATATATATCTTCTCCTGATGTGTGTGTGAATAACCTACTTCCAAATCTCGGTCAAGGCTAAATGTCCAACCCATAACTCACTTCATGCTTCCGCCTCAACACAGCCCACAAGCCCATTAGCTCTTAGAACATTTGGCTTGTCAGTTCTCTGGAACTGACATCCTAATTTTCACTCAGTTTCCAGAACTGACAGTTCATTCTTCAATCATCTACTTTCCTCAGCTATTGCAACTTCATAACAGCCAGCACCAGATCCACAACCTGCAATTTCAGCTCAGAATTCATTACCAAGCATGTCCAACTGTTACATTCACCACTGCCTTGCATCTAACCCATGTTATCCTATTTGCAGTTGCAATTCTCTTCTGTCTGCTATATCTCCTTGCTGCAACACCAAGTCATAGCATCAGTTCACAAACCATTCTACCAACTTCTGCTGCCTTCTCCTTAAGCCAGCTTTGAGCTTATCCATCTGCCAAACATAAACCCATCTCCTTGTAAACATCTGAGATGTATTCTAACCCCCACTGTATTTTTTTCTTGATTTAAATCTGCAGCCAAACTCAATTGCCTCCCTGTCTTGTCAATTCACTGCATACAGCCTGAACCACCTGGCCTGTAATGCCATCTGCCAACTGAACCACCATCTAACTTGTAATCACTTCTAGCATCTGCAGTTCCAGCCTCATCACAGGTTATATTTCACGGCTCAGGCCATCCAACCTAGCTTCTTGACCTGTGAAACCTAACATTCATCTAAACACCACTGCAACCTTCTTTCCTTGTTCGCACCAAATCCACAGCTCCATTCAATCCGCACCATCCATTGTCACAGCCCAATGCATCCATCCACTTTTCCTGTACATAAACTGCATCTAATTTGAGCCTCCATTAACTTCGACAAAACCCCTGTAATCTCTGGCAGAACCCATGACCTGCAATGTCTCAACTGCAACAGCTCCGCAATCAAAACTGCAACTACATCCAAGCTCTCCTGTCACTTCAGCAACACATTCTGTAATTTTTCTCAAAACCCATTCTTTGAAGCTTGTTCTTCATTACCAGCTTGCATCGGAAACTCAACAGCATCACAACCACCTCAACCTGCAGTTCCAGCTTAATTATACAACCCATATAAACATTTTCAGCATCATGACACTCATGGCCACACTAACAGCAACTTCAACCTAAACCCAGTCTCTGCCTCATTCTGACCATCTCAGTCAGTCCACTAACCTGTTCCCCTAGACTAACATCTGCCACCAATTCATGTAAATTGCGACATCACCCTCAAGAGCTCAACCGCAACCAACACAGGCCTGCAACATTCATCAGCTTCAGTTAACCTCAGCTGCATCTAGCCATCACACTGCCTCTGGCATTGCATTCATTTTTCTTCACATTGCTACAGCTTTGACTGCAGTTGTAACCCTTGAACACCACAGACCACCAACACCTCCATCAGTTCTTCACAGTTCATCATCTTTGATCCTGGGAGCAGCATCACAACAACCTTAATACCAACATCAATACTTCCTGCAGTTCCATTGCTCTGCCATCTTGCTCCGACAACACCTTATTGCAGCTACACATCGTACAGCAGCAGCCACATCACAATGTCATTTACATTCTTCACTCATCGTTTTCTGAATCCCATTTTCTAATTCTCTGATAGCAACAGATCCAAGGGAGATCCGGGAGCTAGGCGGGAATGTCGTTCCCTTTATGGTTCATCTCAATTCAAAGTCTCAGCAGCAGTACCTCCTTTTAAATCTGATTTCAATCAAACCAATAATTCATCAAATTCGTTGTTCAAACCTCCTCTGATTCATCCACCACAGACCCATCTTCTCAATCTCTCTTCTTGATTTGAATCTGCATCTCAGTTCTCAATCACCTTGTACTCAAAACCCTAACTTCTATTTCTGTTAAAACCCCTTCCAGATTTGAACAACATCTGCTTCATCTTCACTACCAATTGCAACAGTTTGAGCTTAAGAATCCATCTTCTAATTTTTCCCCACTTTGCTCTCAATTTTGATCTCTCATTGTCTCGGAATAATGATGCCGTCAATAGTTTCTTTTCTCTGAATTTCTAGATGTGAAAGAAAGAAGAGCTAATGATGGGGAGGAATAATCTTCTCTGACTTTTAGCATTTGGTAATGGGTAAAATTGATATAGGCATCCAACAACCTTATGCAGGCCACCAGATGGCAGCTCCTAAGGTTAATCATGAGCAATTGCTTGCCCCTTATCCTCCAATGTGCTCCCGACATGCTTGCAATGAATTGGCGCTTTTGCAGTTCTCGCTCCAAATGCACGGTTTCTCCTTCTTTTGCTCCAAACGACTCCAAAGTACCTAAACACTCAAAAACAAATATAAGATACATAATTTACAAGAAAACTTAGCAAAGAAAGCATAATCAATAGATAATAATCTAGGTGTTTATGACACCTATCACTGAGACACCCTAAGCATGGCACATCAAAAGACTAAACCCAAGCAAGCACCATCAAATTGTGTTAGCTTGAAAGTTATACGAAACTAAATTATTGATTCACAAATTGTATCTGGCTCTTCTAAGTATAACCCATCAAAGGACTCAACCCAGAACTATCAAATAATGAGACCAAACCTATTTGTAAAACTATCCAATTACGCACAATTCAATAAATCAATAAACAATATTCGAAAATCAATCTAATCAAATCATAATGGACTATTGCTATATAATCAACCAAAGTAGCCTAATACCCAAAGTAGTTTCAACATAAACCCTAGTTACGAAAATCTAGCAACACATGATTATGGGTTTCTTAAAAACCCAAATAAAATGATTACAAGAAAATAAAGGAAAAGATTAAACCCTTGTCACTGAATCGTCTCCTTTCCCCTTCGATCTCTTGTTCTTCCGTTCTCGCCTTTACGGCTGTTCGAACTGCTGCTACGTCGTCTCTTTTTCTCCTCTGTGGTTTCGGCTCTGTAGCCGCTACTCAAAACCGGCCTCCCCCATTCCGTTGCTTCTCATTCATTTATAATTTAGTGCAGCCAAGGAGTTCGACTAAGACCTAGTAGAATTACCTAGGCCCAGTCCATCATGGTCCAACTACCCTCAGGTCCAACATCTCCACATTACACTCGATATTCAGAGACCCGCAATCCATCTTCACCATCCGCGTCTTCCAGACTCGAGCCAAAGTACTGAAACATCTCCAACTCCGGCCAGAAATAGTGAACTCTAACTGCAGTAATCGCCTTCTCCGACTTCCTACTACCAAATTCTGCTCAAGATCAAAAGAAACCAGCACCCATTCTTCTTCTCATCCAACGCCATTGCTTCAAGTTCTAGTCTTAGATCAAACCGAGAACACCCAATTTTTTCTAACAACCTGAACTCCGATAAGCTCCATCACCTTCACGCCAGTGCAAACTTCAAGTCTCTTCTATTACAACTGGTTTTGTCGCTGCCAATCTTAAATTCAGATCTCCCCTAGCTAGTGCCAAGCTCAAAGACGAGCTTCTTCCATCGATACTTCCATACACTTTTCAGCATCGAGCACGAGTTCTTCTCCTTCGAACATCATCACGAGCCAACGCCTTAACTCACATTAGTTACATCTCATGCATCTGCTCGAGCTCCAACATCCTGTCTTCACTGGTCTCACGACCCTCCACCAGTAACAAACCCCGTTGCAGACATAACTCAGTTACTGACCTTGTATGCATCTTTCTCCGACTGCCTACTATCATCTGCAACTAGCTCGACCTTTCTCCATCTCGATTTGGCAGCAGTGCCTCCTGCTTGAATAGGAAATGAAATTTCCATTTCTTGTTTTAACACGAACTGAAACACCACAAAATGTTGTGGTACCAATGTGTACACGTCCCACATTTTCTTTACCTCTAGTGACTCCACGTTCTGCACAAACACAAATCTTTGTCTCCCCCGATATGAAAGTAATATGGCTTGGTGGTGCGACAGCCCAACTAGTAGCCAAACAATAAGCTCCGTCCCATTTTGGTGGCGTTTGTTACGGACACCTCTTTAATCTCCAATTTAGCCGTTTTTAGGTCGGTCGATCGGATTTCCTTGTACTTTCTACAAAAGCACTAAAATGAAGTTGTTAGTCAAAATATCGAGTCCTAGCTAATATAAACATGGGTATAAAACGTAGCATATACGTGTTTATCAACACCCCACACTTATATTTTGCTAGTCCTCGAGCAAAACAAAGAATATATCCGCTACACAGCTGGATAAGGAGAGATGTCTGCTAAACATCGAGACTGATTTGTTAAACAACGAGATCGAGAAATGTCTGCTATACAGCGAGACGAATCCACTAAACAGTGGATAAAGATGTCTGCTAAACAGCTAGACAGAAAGACCCGCTACACAGCTGGTCATAACCCTAACAATCGATTTTTTTTAAGACCCGCTACACAGCTAGTCATCATTTCATATTTTTTTAAATTCTTTTTTGAAAATACTTAACGAAAGTGCCACTCCCCCACACTTAAACATTACATTCTCCTCAATGTAATTGAGTCATCCAACGTAGAAATTAAGATGGGAGATTCAAGCAAATAGATAAAAGATGGAGGAAAGAAAACAAATCTGATGGGTTGAGTCCCATGAAACGAAATATTATGGGTTGACTTCCATGAAGCAAAATCTTTGTATCCCTGCTTGCGCACATAAAGAACCTCAAACAAGGTGAGGTTGCACCAAAGTAAGCAGCAAAGCATATATATAAAGTCTGAAAAGTTGGGGATCAATCCAACGAATCAGGTCAGCTGCGAATATGAACCTGCAAACACTATAAACCTCCAAAAAGATGTGTAAATCCATTCCCAATAGAAAAAAGTCATTAGTCGAGATAAATAAATCACTCACATGGACAACAAACATAGAATGTATATTATTTTCTATTCGGGAAGCACACTCTATATCAGGTTCTAAATCAGCTGAAATACATCCGGTCGACACATTTTCTTCACTAGAAATCATAGGAAGCAATGTATTGAAAATGCAAAAAGGTACCGGATTATCAAACTCAACACAATGGTTTAAACTTCTATCTAATGGTTCAAGTTTATCAAAATCTGCAACTCCTAAATTCGGTCCTAAGTCCGCGGAAATAACTTCCGTTGTTGAGTTACCTTGATTAACTATTGGAGGTCGCAATGCATTGATAATATCAATAATCATAGGGTCATCAGAATCAGAAAAGTGGGCTAAACAAACAGATAAAGGCTCAAAATCATTGACACAAGTTATCTGACCAATATCAATATGTTCAACATTCACATCAGGATTCAGAAAATCACTAGATGGATCAGAAAAACAAAAGCACAATGGAGCAACAATATCATGAATAATCGCCTCATCACTATCTGCAACTAAGTGACTTATAGGAAACTCATTATTTGAATGATTAGAAAAATATCTCATTATGCAAGTCTACTGTCTCTAAGTCATCAGACTCAACAATAGTATCTTCCGTATAAATATGTTTTTCTGAATCATCATTATCTGAATAAATGGCGTCTCTAACACAACTCTCGTCCTTTTGAATAGACAAATAATCAGTAAAATGGTCATGAGTTGGATAAGATACAATAGACTCAGATATTATATCGATATCATAATTCCTAAAATCACTTCTAATGTAAAGTTCATTTTCACCCTCATGGTATTGGGATTGATACTCATCTGAATAACCACCCATAGAGAAATTACGTGGATTCCAAGTTTCATACCTGAGACGATTATAAGCAAGAACTTCCTTATACCGTGACCCATACATGTATTCACCAAGCGTCATTTGAGATGAAGTCTCCTGAGGATGTGAACTTCTACGCCTATATTCACCAAGTATCATCTTAGATGACGTCTCCTGAGAAGCACTCAACATCCTCAAAAAGGTACCTGAAATAAAATTCTAACACACAAAACAAGTCAAAAGGAAAAAAGAAATCCTAATATAAAAAAATAAATAAAACAAATACTGTACAAAAATATAAATAAACACCTCACTATTTACAAAATCAAAATTACTAATTACAATATTCCACAACCGCTCCCCGGCAGCGGCGCCAAAAATTGATAGGATATGGGAATATCCTATATTATAATAACTGTAATCGAACGGTGTCCAACTAGTAGACAGAGGAAAGTACGGGTCGAACCCACAAGGAGCGGTGGAAATACCGATAACTAATATCTCTAATCGAAAAACAATACTTTTGGGATTTTGAGGATTAAGAATGAAATAATAAAATTAAACTAAACTAATAGAGTAAATCCAAAGGAAAAGTCGGTAACCAGGGTTTCATGGTATCCACTACTATCTCTATTTAATTACTGAAATGAAACATGATTGCAAATATATGTTCATTGTTAGTTCTATCGACTCCACCTATTATATGTATTGGAGTCGCAAATATCACTGGGACACCCTAAGCATGGCACATCAAAAGACTAAACCCAAGAAAGCACCATCAAATTGTGTTAGCGAGAAAGTTATATGAAACTAAATTATTGATTCACGATTTGTATCTGGCTCTTCTAAGTATAACCCATCAAAGGACTCAACCCAAGCATGAACTATCAAATAATGAGACCAAACCTATTTGTAAAACTATCCAATTACACACAAAGGTTATTACTAAACCGGTGGAGCAGCAACTCATTTTTTCAATCAATCAATAAACAATATTCGAAAATCAATGTAATCAAATCATAATGGTCTATTGCTATATAATCAATCAAAGTAGCCTAATACCCAAAGTAGTTTCAGCATAAACCCTAGTTACAAAAATCTAGCAACACATGATTATGGGTTTCTTAAAAACCCAAATAAAATGATTACAAGAAAATAAAGGAAAAGATTAAACCCTTGTCACCGAATCGTCTCCTTTCCCCTTCGATCTCTTGTTCTTCCGTTCTCGCCTTCACGGCTGTTCGAACTGCTGCTACGTCGTCTCTTTTTCTCTTATGTGGTTTCGGCTCTGTAGCCGCTACTCAAAACCGGCCTCCCCCATTCTGTTGCTTCTCATTCATTTGTAATTTAATGCTGCGAAGGAGTCTGACTAAGACCTAGTAAAATTACCTAGGCCCAGTCCATCATGGTCCAACTAGCCTCAGGTCCAACTTCTCCACATTACACTCGATATTCAGAGACCCCAAATTCCACACGCTGCAATCCATCTTCACCATCCGCGCCTTGTAGACTCGAGCCAAAGTACTGAACATCTCCAACTCCGGCCAGAAATAGTGAATTCTAACTGCAGCTCCATTCAACCACGGCAACCCCAACTCATTGATCGCAGAACTATCTCTGTCCTTCTTGCCACCAATTCCTATATAGCATCGCCAGTTAGATGCCAAGCCTGATTTCATCTTCAGTCCGTCTGTAATTTTATCACACAGCCACCATCATTGCAACTGAAAACGTCACATAACACCCATTTCCATTCTGAACCTTCTCGACCGGCAGTAGCAACTCGTCCAAGCTTGGCCAACAATGAACTCCAACTTCAAAGTACAACCCTAAAGCTAGCACTTCCTTGTAGACAAACCCATCTCCGCTGATTGCAATATCAACTGCTGATTGTTGCTGCAGTAATCGCCTTCTCCGACTTCCTACTACCAAATTCTGCTCAAGATCAAAAGAAACCAGCACCCATTCTTCTTCTCATCCAACGCCATTACTTCAAGTTCTAGTTTTAGATCAAACCGAGAACACCCAATTTGTTCTAACAACCTGAATTCCGATAAGCTCCATCACCTTCACGCCAGTGCAAACTTCAAGTCTCTTCTATTACAACTGGTTTTGTCGCTGCCAATCTTCAATTCAGAACTCCCCTAGCTAGTGCCAAGCTCAAAGACGAGCTTCTTCCATCGATACTTCCATACACTTTTCAGCATCGAGCACGAGTTCTTCTCCTTCGAACATCATCACGAGCCAACGCCTTAACTCACATTAGTTACATCTCATGAATCTGCTCGAGCTCCAACTTCCTGTCTTCACTGGTCTCACGACCCTCCACCGGTAACAAACCCCGTTGCAGACATAACTCAGTTACTGACCTTGTATGCATCTTTCTCCGACTGCCTACTACCATCTGCAACTAGCTCGACCTTTCTCCATCTCGATTTGTCAGCAGTGCCTCCTGCTTTAATAGGAAATGAAATTTCCATTTCTTGTTTTAACACGAACTGAAACACCACAAAATGTTGTGGTACCAATGTGGACACGTCCCACATTTTCTTTACCTCTAATGACTCCACGTTCTGCACAAACACAAATCTTTGTCTACCCCGAATATGAAAGTAATATGGCTTGGTGGTGGGACAGCCTAACTAGTAGCCAAAGAAATAAGCTCCGTCCCATTTTGGTGGCGTTGTTACAAATGCCTCTTTAATCTCCAATTTAGCAGTTTTTCGGTCGTTCGATCAGATTTCCTTGTACTTTCTACAAAAGCACTAAAATGAAGTTGTTAGCCAAAATATCGAGTTCTAGATAATATAAACATGGGTATAAAACATAGCATATGCGTGCTTATCAGTAGCAGAGGGAGACATAGTCTCGCCATAGGTTTTCAGAGAAAAACAGTTATTACCTCCAGGATATCTGAACTTAGAATTTCTTGTCCTTCCTTGGCAGTTTCCAGATACGAGAGAACATCTCATAGTCCTTCTGGGAAACACATGTGAGGAATCTTTTTGATAACAAAGTCTAGGACCTCTAGAAATAGGTTCCAGGGGATTTTCCGAAATTGGTCTCCATACACTAGACTTAGATTTACCAGAGTTGTTCTTATAAGCACATGACATGCTTTCATAGGTAGTACGATTTATACCACTAGAGTTTATCAATGTCCTGTAGTGATTTCTAGGAGAGAGATCACTTTTATAAGATGCATGGTTTCCTGTGAAAGGGAGTTTTACAGCAACAGCCGTTCGACTATTTACTCCATTGACAGTAGAAAGAAGCAATTTGTGAAGATTAGAAACTTGTTTCTTTCTGGCAAAGCAATGGATGACATAGTGATTTCCTTTTCCACAGAAGGTACAGGTTCGTGGAGGAGAAGTAACAACAGGCACTTGTTTGAACTTCATAGCCATCGAAGAAGATTGTAAGTTATGAAAACTTTTCTTGACACAATCTTCATCTGGAGAAAATTTCATTCTGTACAGTAACTCATGAAAATTAGTTTGTGCAGAAGAACTTTTCATTAAGACAGAGTTTTCTTTTTCCAGGGATTTGCACTGTCTATGGGCTAGAGCAAGTGAGGTTTCAAATTTCTCTTTCTCAACACGAAGTCTGTCTAGATCGGATGAATGCGTCTTGATCAAACATTTTCCTCTAATTGAGCCTTCTTTCACCAGCTTTTCAAGATTACAAATCTTTTCACGCTGTATATTGTTTTCTTGAGGAAGTTTCTCAATTTCCTTAGAGAAAGACCCTAGAATGTCGTAGAGTACATGTTCACGATCAATAGACTTTTCGAATTTATCAATGAGCTGTACATGATCCTTGAGATCAACAAACTCTGTAGAATTTTTTGTAATTCTGGTGAGCTCCAATTCAGATTTAGCCATTATGTCCAATGTCTCATTAGAGGAAGAGTGGCTTACACAAGATGAGACAATCTTCCTACCTCGGGATTCGGAAGAATCAACTAAGGAGTGATCCTTTGAGGTATTTCCGAGACACTTGACAAAGTTGACAGCTTTAGGAGGCATTTTGGTATGCGTATGAGATTCTGTCCACAAACTCAGATTGCCAAAAAAAACAGACTTGTTAGGTCTTAAACGTGTTTGCCAGCTCTGATACCAATTGAAAGAGTTGATTTATCTAAAATTCTATCAATTTTTGATAGACGCATTTATGTGTCTATTTTCATCTCGATTTTGTATATTGTTAGTACCCATTTTTGTACTTATTATGGTGTTTGATGTGTTTGTAGGTATTTTTGGGCAATAAATGTTTTTGGAGAAATCGGCTCGAAAAGTTGATAAAGGCACCCGGAGGACGCCTACTATTCGGACTCTCGGTTTGGTTAAGGGGTACTTCAATTACTAATGGGCACCTCACTATTATTGGCACCCCAGATGTTGGATAAGGGAAATCTCCTCCTTCGTTTGAATTCAGAAATTTGGCGAGAAAAGAAGCTCTCAACCGGCAGAATTAGGGTTTATGATTTGGGCATGTTTTAGGGAGACTAAAGGGCTGGAATTAATTGGGTTTGCTCTAGTGGAGTATACAGGGTTGGTAGTGGTGTTCGTTTCGATTGGAATCGACTATATCGACGATTGGGAGGTAAACATAATTTTTGGTCGGGATTGTTCGTCTTCTCCGGCGAAGTCACCTGGTTATGATTTGGACGAGCTTTCTATTGGACTTTCTCATGGTTTAGGGTTGGTTTAGGTCTGTTTCGATCAAACAGGCTTGGTAATGGACATTGAATCGAAGAAACAGAGTTATCCATGAAGTTTTGGCAAAACAGAGAAGTAGGGTTTCACAGTTTTTCTTTTCCTTCTCTGTCCCGAGTGCAGCTGATGTTTGCGTGTGGGAAGAAGCAGTTGGTTGCGATTTAAAAGGTGCTAGGAACGTTTTTGGAGTGTGTAAACACAAGTCAGTTGCGTGAGGAGTTGAAATAGCAAAGAAAAATCTCGTATCTTGCATGGAAGTAAAATAAAATATTTTTGGTTGATTGCCGAGATTATTTGGAGTTATAGGGATTTATTCTCGGTCCAAATGGGTATATATAGGATGCTGGGATATGAGAAACGGGGCATGGAGAGTTAGGGGTAGAAAGTAGCGAGCACAGAAGGCTGCAGAGAGTTGTAGTCGGAGTTCCTGCACTTTCAGGCGAAGAAGAAGACGAAGAATAGATCACTGTTTGTGTAGTACTTGTCATCTTTTCTTTATAACATCAATTGTAACAGAAGATTCTGCAACTTTTCATGATTGTGGTAAAAGGGTGTTACAAAATCTTCTGTTACAATTGATGTTATAAAGAAAAGATGACAAGTACTACACAAACAGTGATCTATTCTTCGTCTTCTTCTTCGCCTGAAAGTGCAGGAACTCCGACTACAACTCTCTGCAGCCTTCTGTGCTCGCTACTTTCTACCCCTAACTCTCCATGCCCCGTTTCTGTGATCCCAGCATCCTATATATACCCATTTGGACCGAGAATAAATCCCTATAACTCCAAATAATCTCGGTAATCAACCAAAAATATTTTCTTTTACTTCCATGCAAGATACGAGATTTTTCTTTGCTATTTCAACTCCTCACGCAGCTGACTTGTGTTTACACACTCCAAAAACGTTCCTAGCACCTTTTAAATCGCAACCAACTGCTTCTTCCCACACGCAAACATCAGCTGCACTCGGGACAGAGAAGGAAAAGAAAAACCGTGAAACCCTACTTCTCTGTTTTGCCAAAACTTCATGGATAACTCTGTTTCTTCGATTCAATGTCCATTACCAAGCCTGTTTGATCGAAACAGGCCTAAACCAGCCCGAAACCATGAGAAAGTCCAATAGAAAGCTCTTCCAAATCATAACCAGGTGACTTCGCCGGAGAAGACGAACAACCCCGACCAAAAATTATGTTTACCTCCCAATCGTCGATATAGTAAATTCCAATCGAAACGAACACCACTACCAACCCTGTTTACTCCACTAGAGAAAACCCAATTTATTCCAGCCCTTTAGTCTCCCTAAAACATGCCCAAATCATAAACCCTAATTCTTCCGGTTGAGAGCTTCTTTTCCCGCCAAATTTCTGAATTCAAACGAAGGAGGAGATTTCCCTTATCCAACATCTGGGGTGCCAATAATAGTGAGGTTCCCATTAGTAATGGAAGTACCCCTTATCCAAACCGAGAGTCCGAATAGTAGGCGTCCATCGGGTGCCTTTATCAACTTTTCGAGCCGATTTCTCCAAAAACATTTATTGCCCAAAAATACCTACAAACACATCAAACACCATAATAAGTACAAAAATGGGTACTAATAATATACAAAATCGAGATGAAAATAGACACATAAATGCGTCTATCAAATACACCCCAAACTTATTATTTTCTAGTCCCGAGCAAATCAAATCTAGGAAAATAAAAACTCACTAGGTGGCCCTAGCGATGGAGTGTTGTCTCCGGAGGGTTTACCAGAGGTGTACCGACAAAACCTTTACTTCTATTTGGTCACAAGTATCCAAAGAGCTATGAGGACATAAATATTCTCAACCTATCTCCAAGTAACTAGAATGCCAGAGAAATTAAAGATGTCATCTCTAAAGCTGACTGAAGAAAAGGGGAGACACATCCGCAACACTGCTAGATAAAGAGATATCCCCTACACATCTAGATAAACATTGTAAGATGTGTCCGCTGCTTTACAGCTGGATAAGATTAGGAGAGAGATAAAGATGAGAGGGACATCTGCTACACAACTGGACTAATTACGTGTGATGAGTTAAACCAGTGCTAGAAAGATCTTGTGCCAGATTGAAAGCGGACTAACAAAGCAACCAAATGTATCTTTCTTCGACTCTCTCATAGTGCTTAGTAGAAACAACGTGTTCTTCGGTCTTCAACTGTTGATGATAAACTTTCGAACCTCATAGAACCTTGACAATTTAACTCTTCTCTTCGATTTATTGCTTGACTTAAAAATTTCTACTTCCTTATGGCCTTATTAAAAAACGAACATAATGATGACTTTTTTTTTTTTTTTGACACAAAAATTACAAGACAAAAATTTACATGGCCATGAGAGAAGGACTTGGATCTTCGCAACTTGTGATGTCTTGGTATCATGAATTCCAACAACTTATATCATTTGCTCTTATAACTTCTTGTAACTAAGTCTTCAACTTTTATTTTTGAATTATTCTTTTCTATTGTTGCTTCTAAACCTTAAACGTCTTCAACTTTCTTCATAGATTTTGATGTCGCTCCGCTTGTTGATGATGATAAGTTTCTACTGAGAGAGAATCGTAATCCAATAACTAAGACTACACTGTGATGTTGTTTTGTCTTTCTGGCATTTCCTGATCTACTTTCCTTTCCATCATGGATGGTTAGGTCCATAACGGTTACCCTCTAAAAGGAACATGTTCTCTCCTGAATGTCAAAGTTCTCAATGTCTTTTTCTCTAATGTCTCAATAGAATGTTATCCCTAGCAATTATAATTTCCATCTTTTCGGTGAGAAACAGTATGTAAACTTAGCTAACCGGATACTATGTGACACTAGAAGTTTCTCCCTTACCCCCAAACTTAAATCTAACATTGTCCTCAATGTTCTAAAGATGAAATTAAAAGCACGAACAAGGAGAAACTGTTACCACTTGAGGGAAAAGAGATAAGGAAGGATGTTACCATTTCGCATGAGCGCGGGAGCCTCCCAGTAAATGATAATTTTAAAGTCTCTAGCTAGACATCAAATAACCCAAAAAGGATTGTCACCTTCCAAAGTTATATACCAATAGTCGAAACAATTGTGGGTCCACAAGACCAAATAGAGCTAACACAAATATGAGACAACTGCACTGGTTCAGAAAAATGAAAAGAAGGAGCACATCCTCGTCTAAGGTTTCTGTCAAGAAAACTGGGTTTATCTGGGTAGCATAATTGAGCTTATTATGTGTATCTTTATAAATAGATTCATCCGAAAAACGGGTATTTAATACCTGAGTTACCTCCTGGACAATATCAGGTGGATCGGGTTGCGGAGTCTGAATAGACTCAAGTGATATGTCAGATGCACAAAGCTCGAGTCCCAAGTTAGGGACTCTAATTAGGGATACGTGACAATCACAAGAACCATCACTACCCCCAAACTTAGGGTTTTCACTACTCACAGACAAACCTCTAGCTATTGCTTGAATTTCTGTATCTTCAAAGTCCTTAAAATAATCAAGAGATTCTTCCAATTCTCCACCCCAAAACTTAGGGTTATCATTACTCTCAGAAAGACCTAACACTATTTCCTGAATTTCAGGGTCCGTAGAGTCTTTAAAATACTCAAGGGATTCTTCTAAAGATTGATCACGCATCTGGTCTAAGAGAATGGTTTCCTCAAATTCATCTAAAGAATCTCCCAATAGAGTATCATGCCAATTATCCTGAACTATATCCTGAACTAAAGTTCTAATCATATTCACTTCTTCTAATTCATCATTCTCAGAAGGTTGTCTAGTAACATTAAAGACATTTAGTTCAGTGGTCATATTACCAAAGGATATGTTCATAAGTCTGGTCCTACAGTTGATGACAACGTTAGATGTGGCTAAATTGGGAGACCTAAAATCACCGGGATTTGAGCACTTGGGTCCTGAACTGGCTGGGTGTCTAAAACAACAAACTCCACTTGATAAAGAAACTTATGAACCTCAATCAGAACATCCTCTATGACACCACGGGGGACTTTGACAGACCTATCAGCTAATTGTAGTGTCATTTTAGTCGGTTTCAACTTACCAAGACCTAGATGGGTGTATACATGATACGGGAGTAAGTTAACACTAGCTCCCTAAGTCAAGTAATGCCTTATCGACAGTGTGGTTACCAATTGCACAAGATATGGTAGGGCATCCAGGGTCCTTATACTTAGGGGGTGTTTGGTTTAGAAGAATTGAACTTACTTGACCAGCTAAAAAGACTTTCTTATGAACATTAAGCTTACGCTTTCTTGTACAAAGATCTTTAAGGAACTTGGCATAAGCAGGCATGTTCCTAATGGCTTCTAATAAAGGAATGTTGATGTACACCTGCTTAAATATTTCCATTATCTCGTTGAAAGTTGACTCCTTCTTTGTTGGGGTTAACAACTGAGGATATGGGGCTCTAGGCACAAAGGTAGTCCTGTCAGGAATTTCTTGGGACTCCTTAGGGATTGTTTCAGTTTCCTCAGTTACGGGTTCCTCTTGGGAAGTAGAAGGTAGAACTAGAGTATGTTCACTAGGCATGGCTACCTTATTGTCTACTGTTTTACCGCTCCTAAGGGTTTTTATCGAGTTCACATGGTTTGATGATTCCTCACCAACTAAAGATATTTGATGGACCCCCTAGGATTGGCTTGAGTTTGACTAGGAAACTTACCTTCTTCTCTCTCACTTAAATACTTAGCTATTTGGCCGACTTGAAGTTCTAATTTAGCAATAGTCTGGGAATTATCCTTATGGTTCTGCCTGGTTTCTTGTTGAAAGCTAAGGTGGTTAGATGATAACATATCATGGTTCTTTACTAACATAGTAAGAGCTTCTTCTAAGGTAGAGATCTTTTTCTCAGAAGTGTTCTGAAACTGGGTTTGACCTGAAGGGTTCTGAGTATAACCAAAACCTGGGGGAGGCTGAGAATTACTAGACTGACTTTGATTCTGGCCCTTAGACCAAGAAAAATTAGGATGGTTTCTCCAACCAGGGTTGTAGGTCTCTGAGTATGGGTCAAACTTCTGACGGTTCTCAATCCTAGCATTGTTATAGACAGCACGAGCTTGCTCTTCACTAACCTGACCTTCCCAAAATGAGTTATCGGGCTCTATTCCACAACTAGAGACTTGAGAGGCTCTATTAGGTTCGACAGGGGACCTATTTTTAGACTGTCTCATTTCCAAAGCTTCTAACCTTCTAGACAAAGCAGCAAACTTAGCATCTGACGCAAAACTCGTATCTACCATATTGGTGCTACTTCTATTAACCAAGAGTCTTTTAGGGGGTTTAACACAACACTCCAACTGTTGGGATTTTTCAGCGACAACTCCTAAGAAGGTAAAAGCATCATCAACATTTTTACTAGTGAACTCACCAGCGCACATAGACTCGACCATGGCTTTGGTCGAATAGTCTAAACCCTCATAAATAATTCTCTACAAGTTTCATCTTATCAAATCCATGGTGAGGACACTGGGATAGGAGATCATTGAATCTCTCTAAAAACCTATAAATAGACTCTCCCTCTTGTTGCACACTAGCACTAATATTCTTCCTAACAGCTGCAGTTTTATGCTTAGGGTAGATTTCATATAGAAAGCAGCAATAAGTTCCTGCCATGTTTCAATGGATTCAGATGCTAGGTTGTTTAGCCAGGTCTTGGCTTTATCTTTCAAGGAAAAGGGGACATCTTAAGTTTCAAAACTTCATCAGTAAGGTCTTTTATTCTAACTGTCCCACAAATTTCCTCAAAGTCCCTAATATGAAAATAAGGGTTCTCATCATCTTTTCCTAAGAATTATGGATCATCTGAAGAATACTAGGTTTTATCTCGAAATTAGACGTATTTCCTGGCAATTTGATGCACGAAGATCGGTTGGTCCTAGTTGGGAACATGTAATCTTTCAAAGTTGCCATCGCTGGCACAGTTGAAGTACTAGGGGTACTTTCCTCACAAAGAGACATATTCTCAAAACTGAAGTTTACAAAAACGGGGCTCTCAAAAGAAAAGTCTTCGAGCTCCCACCTTCACAAGAAGAACTACTAGGTTTATCACTAATAAAACGACCTAGAGTGTTTCTTTTCCAAGACCATTCTCTAATGACCTCGGGCATACACTAGAAAAAAAAAAGAAAAAGAAAAATCCTAAAAGGAAGGGAAGTTCTATGCAAACACAAACAAGGCTGACTTCATCACAACAAACCTACCGATTTCTAGCAAACAAAAAGCATGATGGCTCCACTTAGATTGTTTCTAGACCAACTTCTAATCCTTCGAAAGGGAATTCGTTACAATTTAAGAAAACCTCTCTGGAATCAATCCGAGTCAAAGTAAGTTGAATAGAGGCGAGGGAAGCTCAGTGGAGCTTTGATACCCAAGGCCTCACCGGCATTACAGGGCGGCGCAGTCACGCATTCAACTCACAGAAACCATCATGAACTTTGAAGTATGCTTAAAAGAGTAACCAATATTTTTCGAATGACTTTCCTATTAAGCTCGTTACCCTATCGGTCTCGTTCTAGTCAGTATTTTAAGCTTAGGCTCGCGTTTGGTATCGTTTTCCTAAAACGGGCAAGAAGAGAACGGTGATGAAATCCGAACCCTTATCTTGTATGGCTAGTCCTTGCCCTTTACTAAGAAATTAAAGCAGCCGTTTTCGAGTCCTCAACATATATGCATACAAAATCATCCAGTAAACCCGCTGACAGGGGATTCGCGGGTTTTAGAATTCTTACCTCCCGTTCCAGACGGGGGATGAACCGCTGAAGTCGACTCGGGCCACGACTCCTATGTCATGTACGAACCCGAGGCGCCGAGGCGATATCGTAATCGCCGTCCTTCTCTACAAACATTTTATATTTAAAGCTACCCTTCCGTAGGGTTTAAAAAATAAAAATAATGTCCCAAAGTGTAAAGTCCAAAATCCAAAAATAAAGTGCAAAAGAAAAAGAAAATTACAAGAATATAAGATATCCTAATATAAAAAAAAATAAACTCTTTTTTTTTTCTTTTCTTTCGCTCTTTTCGCTTTGTCTTTGACTCCAAATCTTTGAATATTCACCAAAAGCTTTGGCAAATTTTTTATTTTGCTCCAAATTCCAAAATCTGTAATGCAAAGACAAAAACCCAAAAACGTAAAGTAGAACAAACAAAACTAAAAAAAATAAAAACATAAAAAAAAATCTAAAAACTCTAGCCTAAAGACAAGTCCGCGTCGGCGGCGCCAAAAATTGATGGTGATTTTCACAGTGGTTGTAGAAGTGGTAAATAATAGAGTTCGTTCAAGACTTGTGAAGGTTGTGCTTTTAGATTTAAATTTTAAGAATAACAAAAATAAAGCAAGTAAAAGTTGATGTAAAAATTAGAGAAAGACCGGGGCTAGGATTCCACCATTGGTCTATATTAGTGATTTAATAAAACAATAATTATGCAACTCAACATTCAAATTGATTCTAATAGTATTGCCTAGACATGTAGATTTCCAAAAGAATAGATGTTAATCCAAGCATAGAATATCAAAACACTAAAGAAAGCATATTCTATCAAGAGAAAATACACCTAACTAATAAAAATCATATAATCAATTTTGAGTTCAATGCAAAAATCATAATAGAGTTCTTATAATTAATTAAAATAAAGATATATCACTTTTACCGAAATAACAGCTTCCTCCATCGCCCCAAGGATTGGGTTTAGCTCATCATCATGTTGGAAACACGCTCAAAAGTTGATTTCATTTTGTGCTCAAAAATGGTTTACAAATGATGAGAATGGTTAAAGTTACAGAGAACGATAAATGCAAATTGTCGCTGTTACTGTAGTATATAAGACTGTCAACTGTCAATCGCTGTTACTATAGCTTCTAAGACTGCCACTGTTGTGTTGCAATTACTGTAGCATGAACGACTATCTAGGATGGTCTTATGTTCTTCGTGTTCTTCACAGCAGCAGAAATGGTGGTTTCCTGCCACTTGATTATCTCGACTCTCTGATGCTCTGCAACTGTCCCAATCTCTCCCCTTTTCTTTAGCTTAGATCCAAATATGAAAGCAAACAAAAATACCAAAACGCGTAAAAAAGAACAAATAAAATAAAACCTAAAAACAAATCTATAAATAAATCCGCGTCGGCGGCGCCAAAAATTGATCGAATTTTAGATAGTAGTAAAGGTTGTTGTTCACTCGGACTTTGTTGGATTGATTTTAAGTTTTAATAAACGAAAATAAGTAAAATATATACAAATATAGTGACAAGATGAAGAGGCACTGAGACGCAGGATTTCACTACTTTTCATATTCTTGTGGTTCAATCATTAACTCTAGACAATGTAGATCAAACAAAAGAAGTTGTGACTCTAATTCTTTGCCAAAAATAGATTTCATAAAATATTATTTGTAAGTCGTAAGCATGACGCATCAAAAATAATTTAAACCAAGCATGCTACATCAGACAAAATAACAAGTAATTAATAGAAATCATAAAGCAATTAAATCTATGTAAAAAGTCAATAAAAGAATTAATTCATGAAAAGTTGCTTTCTCCGTTGTCCCAGTGATGGGTCTAGCTCCACATAGTGAAAAACACGCTCAAAATATAATTCATTGATCAAAAATGTGTTTCTATTGAAGAATTATAATGGAGCAGAGATTTGCAACGGTGAAAGGGCGTTACAGAATCTTCTGTTACAATTGTTGTTACAAAGAAAAGATGACAGGTACTACACAAACAGTGATCTATTATTCGTCTGAAAGTGCAGGAACTCCGACTACAAGTCTCTGCAGCCTTCTTTGCTCGCTAATTTCTACCCCTAACTCTCCATGCCCCATTTCGGTGTTCCCAGCATCCTATAAATACCCATTTGGACCGAGAATAAATCCCTATAACTCCAAATAATCTCGGCAATCAACCAAAAATATTTTCTTTTACTTCCATGCAAGATACGAGATTTTCTTTGCTATTTCAACTCCTCACGCAGCTGACTTGTGTTTACACACTCCAAAAACGTTCCTAGAACCTTTTAAATCGCAACCAACTGCTTCTTCCCACACGCAAACATCAGCTGCACTCGAGACAGAAAAGGAAAAGAAAAACCGTGAAACCCTACTTCTCTGTTTTGCCAAAGCTTCATGGATAACTCTGTTTCTTCGATTCAATGTCCATTACCAAGCCTGTTTGATCGAAACAGGCCTAAACCAACCCGAAACCATGAGAAAGTACAATAGAAAGCTCGTCCAAATCATAACCAGGTGACTTCGCCGGAGAAGACGAACAATCCCGGCCAAAAATTATGTTTACCTCCCAATCGTCTATATAGTCAATTCCAATCGAAACGAACACCACTACCAACCCTGTTTACTCCTTTAGAGCAAACCCAATTAATTCCAGCCCTTTAGTCTCCCTAAAACATGCCCAAATCATAAACCCTAATTTTTCCGGTTGAGAGCTTCTTTTCCCGCCAAGTTTCTGAATTCAAACGAAGGAGGAGATTGCCCTTATCCAACATCTGGGGTGCCAATAGCAGCGAGGTGCCCCTTAGTAATTGAAGTACCCCTTATCCAAACTGAGAGTCCGAATAGTAGGCGTCCTCCGGGTGCCTTTATCAACTTTTCGAGCCAATTTCTCCAAAAACATTTATTTCCCAAAAATACCTACAAACAAATCAAACACCATAATAAGTACAAAAATGGGTACTAACAATATACAAAATCGAGATGAAAATAAACACATAAATGCGTCTATCACGGGGGTCTAACAACACCACCCAATATTTCTCTTAGCAATCTTTATGGACTAACTCCCAAATACTTTGCTAGAGAATCAACTAGACAGTCAGACTCAATCTAGATAAAAGTATCTCAAGGAGTTAATATCTCTCTCTTGTTTTTGATATTAATCAAGCTAATAGAAATCAGTGAGTCCTAATCGAACACAAGGAATACTTGGACGGTACCAAAGACCAATGTCCAAGGATCAATCAATATCAATCAACAACCAAAGTTTGGATTTCCAATTAATGATCACGAACGAACAACCTGTATTATTTCAATTATATAAAATATAATAGGGAAAAGAAATAACACAGACACCAGAAATTTTTTTAACGAGGAAACCGCAAATGCAGAAAAACCCCGGGACCTAGTCCAGATTGAATACACACTGTATTAATCCGCTACAGACACTAGCCTACTCCAAGCTAACTTCGGACTGGACTATAGTTAAACCCCAATCAGTCTCCCACCGATCCAAGGTACAGTTGTACTCCTGCGCCTCTGATCCCAGCAGGATACTGCGCACTTGATTCCCTTAACTGATCTCACCCACAACCAAGAGTTGCTGCAACCCAAAATCGCAGACTTGATAATAAACAAATCTGTCTCACACAGAAAAGTCTATCAAAGGATAAATCTGTCTCCCACAGATAAACCCTAGGTTTTGTTCCGTCTTAAGATATGAAATCAAGATGAACAGGAACCAATTGATAATACGGTCTTATATTCCCGAAGAACAGCCTAGATTAATCAATCACCCCTCTATAATCCTTCCTGACTACACATGCGGTTTGTCGAGGAATCACAAACAGTGAGACGAAGATGTTTTTGACTTCTTTATCTTGCCTATCGGAGAACTCTCACGATATCAAGCCGATCAATCGATTGTACTCGTACGATAGAAGATGCAAGATCAGATCACACAACTACGATATAAGTAGTATCCGTATGGCTTCACAATCCCAATGAAGTCTTTAAGTCGTTAACCTGGTTTTAGAGAAGAAAACCAAAGGTTAAAGGAGAATCGACTCTAGTGAGCGCACTAGTATCACACAGACGTGTGGGGATTAGTTTTTCCCAATGCTAGATGTCTCTTTTATATATCCTTCAAATCAGGGTTTTGCCTTAGTTACAAAGAAACTCATATTCACCGTTAGATGAAAACCTGATTTAGATTCAAGCTAATATTTCTCAACCGTTAGATCGAAAACTTAGCTTGCCACACACACTTGGGTAGACATTTACTGGGTTTGCGAAAACCATGCCCAACTGTGTACGTGTATGTTGGTTCAACATAGTAACCCAAAAGGTTAACCATATGAGCATTTCATATTAACCTTTTTCTTATTCACCATAACTAGTTAAAATGACTCAAATGAACTAGTTAAAGAGTTTTTCAATTGCTATGAGATCTTATGTAACTACACAAGACACAATTGAAACAAAGATGATTCGATTCGATTTGAATCGGCTCATGAACATTATAACCACGGTTTGCATAAATCTTTCCTTAGTAATTTAATGTTTCATGTTTAGAGCACATATTTAGATCATAACCTCTTAAGTTCACAAACAAGTTCGCGGAATTAAGTAAACCGGTTGAGTTTTCCAAACTCAGCAGAAATTATCGGAGAGAACTTCCCCCAGTTCGCGGACTGGGTTCGCGGACTTAGTCACACAAACGAGTTTTGGAAAATCCAGCAGAAATTCTCGGTCGAGAACTTCCGGCAGTTCGCGGACTGAGTCTGCGGACTGGGTTCGCGGACTTGGCAAGCCAATTCCACAATCCTTCCGATTTCTCTTGATCAACAAAGTTTCAAAAACTTCGGTTCAAGGAATACATGGTTATGTAATCTAAACTCTCATTTCAATCATTGAGACATTCTCAGAGGACGCTATGTAGCCGTTGTTCACAGACCGATTCACGTCAGAGCAATTCTCAAAGTAATTGAAACTTTTCATGACTTTCGTCACTAGGTGAAGATAAACTTGATCAAAATAAAACGCTTTACCAACACACGATTTCGAGAAAAAGATAAGCAATGAATGCTCAGCTCGAAATGTCAAATGTGTATGATCTAGTCTATATAGTATACGACTTTTTTGTCTCATAAGAAGTAGGAGATAGAATAGATAGACTTTTGAGTGATAGATAAGTTCAAATATCCACATACCTTTTTGTTGATGAAGTTCCACGGTTCCTTGTATAGATCTTCGTCGTTGTATGATGAATCTCCATGAAGTCCTTGAGCTCAACTACACTTTTCTATCCTAGTCCGAGACTTAGCTATGTAGGCTAGAAATCAAGACTCATAGTTTTTATCACCAACATTTACAAACATGCTTGAGATATCAACGCATGCGAGGTCGACTGAGAAATGCTATAACAAAGCTAAGTTTTCGATCTAACGGTTGAGAAATATTAGCTTGAACCTAAATCAGGTTTTCATCTAACGGTGAATATTGATTGCTTTGTAACTAAGGCAAAACCCTGATTTGAAAGGCTATATAAAGGAGATATCTAGTATTATGCAAAACTAATCCTCACACCTTAAGTGTGATACTAGTTTGCGTACTAGAGTCATTTCTCCTTTAACCTTGGGTTTTCTTCTTCTAAAACCAGGTTAACGACTTAAATACTTCATTGGGATTGTGAAGCCAGACTGATACTACTTTTATCGTAGTTGTGTGATCTGATCTTGCATCTTCTATCGTAACAGTACAATAATATTGATTGGCTTGAGATCGTGAGAGTTCTCCGATAGGCAAGATATAAAAAGTAATCACAAACATCTTCGTCTCATCGTTTGTGATTCCGGAACATCTTGTTTCGCTACCATACGATTAAGATTGTTGTGAGGTGATTGATTAATCTAGGCTGTTCTTCGGGAATATAAGACCGGATTATCAATTGGTTCCTATTCTCCTTGATTATTATCAAAAGACGGAACAAAAACTTTAGGATTTTTCTGTGGGAGATAGATTGATCCTTTGATAGACTTGCCTGTGTGAGACAGATTTGTTTATTGTTAAAGCCTGCGATTTTGGGTCGTATCAACTGTTAGTTCTGGGTGAGATCAGCTAAGGGAATCAAGTGCGCAGTATCCTGCTGGGATCAGAGGCGTAGGGAGTACAACTGTACCTTGGATCACTGGGAGACTGATTGGGGTTCAACTATAGTCCAGTCCGAAGTTAGCTTGGAGTAGGCTAGTGTCTGTAGCGGCTTAATACAGTGTGTATTCAATCTGGACTAGGTCCCGGGGGTTTTCTGCATTTGCTGTTTCCTCGTTAACAAATTTTTTGGTGTCTGTGTTATTTCAGTTTCCGTATTATATTGTTTATCTTTATAATAGAAATAATACAGGTTGTGCGTTTAGATCATCAATTAGATTAATCCAACCTTTGGTTGTTGATTGTCATTGATTGATACTTGGACATTGGTCTTTGGTACCGTCCAAGTTATTCCTTGTATTTGATTAGAACTCGCAGGATCTGCTTGAGTAAATCAAATCAAGAGAGAGATATAAACTCGTTGATATACTTTTAATTGATTGCTAAGCGAAATATTGGGTGGTGTTGTTAGACCCCCGTTTTTTCAATTGGTATCAGAGCAGGCAAACACGTTCAAGACCTTACAAGTCTGTGTTTGTAGCGATCTGACTCTATGGACAGAGGTGCTATCTCTATTAACGTACCACCAGTCTTTGATGGCTCTAATTACTTATGGTGTAAAATTGTTATGCGAGCTTTTCTTCAAGCACGTGATTTTCAATCATGGGTATATGTTGTCAATGACTATGATGATCCCATTGTGGCAGTTGGATATGTAAACGTTCCCAAGAATATTGGTGAATGCAGTCCTGCCGAGATACTTGCTGCAAAGAAAAACTCCGACGATTTGAATGCCATCATACATGCCATTACCCCAAATCTTCAGCACCATGTGTCTAATTGCACTAGGTCTAAAGATGCTTGGGATATCTTAGAAACCGTATTTGAAGGTAACTCCAGTGAAAAGGAAGCTAGGCTTCAAAACCTTAATTCTGATTGGGAGAACCTTCGTATGGAAGATGAAGATACATTTGATGAGTTTAATCAGAAAGTGTCTGAAATTGTTAATGTATCTTTTGCATTGGGTAAGACTATTCCTGAAAAGGACATTGTGATTAAAATTCTCAGATTGATGCCATCTAGATACAAGTCTAAGAAGCATTCCATCATTGAGGGAAATAAACTTGATAATCTTTCCAGAAATACATTGGTTGGAAAGCTAAGGATCTTTGATCATGAGCTTACATCCAAAATCGGAAAGGATGTTTCCTTTAAAGAACAGAAGAACACCAAATTACTTGATAAGAGTAATAGTGTTTATGTCTCTGAGGATGATCAGTCTGAGGGTGATTTTTCAGATGAAGATCTTGACAAATCAGTCTCCTTGATCACAAGAAAGTTTGGGATCTTCTATTGAAAAGAAGTAAACGGTTTTCAAGAGACAAACCTCGGTCGTCAGATAAACCTCACAATCGCGTCCCTCCTAAGAACATGGATGCTGACAAGGCTGATGATAAGGATATGCCACAGTGCTTTAAGTGTAAAGGTTTTGGTCATTTTGAAAACGAGTGCCCAAATCGTAGAAAATACACTGGGAACAAAAGTCTTGTTGTAACACTTGATGAGATGTCTGGGATCTATGATTCTGATGAAGATAGGAAATCAAGTGTCGATCTTCTGTGTGAAAACATTGATTTTGATAACTTTAGTAATACATATATCAATCTTGATGGTTTCGGTGAAGATGAGAAGCCAATTATGCCGGAAGAATCAATTGACCCATCCTTTGGAAACCATGTCTGTAATGTTTCAGGATCTACCGTGTGTTTATCTGTTGTTGCACCACAGATGCCTGATTATTATCCAAGATTGACGTGCTCATTTTGTTCTCAGAAGGGTCATGAACTATCAAGATATATGTTACAAGTACAAACATCAATTGAGGCACGCCAACAAACTTCAACGAAGAGAAAATGAGCTAGCAAGGAAGCTTAAACTTGCTCAGAAGACTGCTGAGGTATGTAAGATTTTATTTTCGTTTAAGAAGTATGTTTCCAAAGACAAAACAATACCATTTGAGAAGAAAGTATGGTCAAATCATTTTGATATACAGAAGTCAGAGGATTCCTCTCATAAGGAAAACGGTGGACAAATCGTTGTTCAACACAGCACAAATTAATTGTGTTGTTTGGTAAATCTTGTCTCATGTGACTGATCAAAAGAGACAAGGTTATGAACACACATGCTTTAGGAAAACTTTTCTTAGGCTTATTCTTTTCTGTCTATCAAATAAAAGGAAGGGTTACTTTCGACAATTCTACTCTTTATAGGGTTTAGAGTTGGACGTCCACGAACCTGTTTAAAGGTTGCGAACCCTACATTCCTTTTTCCTCTCTGATATCCTTTATATCTTAAGACTGCTTATTGAGATTGTGAATTCCAATCAAAAAAATCAGTTGGTTATATCTGTTCTCATAAGCATCATATCTTTGGATGGAAAGGATGTCGACATGATTGTTAAGCCATCAATCAAGGAAAAAGAAAAATCTCCAGTAATTCCATCCTTAAAAAGAAAAAGGAGGAATACAAGAAAGCCAAGGGCTGTCCCTTCTAACTCTCATAAATTTTCCGATGTTCTTGATGAGTTGAAGGAAGTAAGAAAGGAGATTCGTGAAATAAAGGCTTGCGTTTTAAGATCTTTGGAAATTCAGAAAGCCCTGGTTCGACATCACCAGCCAAGACGGTTTGTTGATATTAACTCCTATCTTCACGAACCTTATGTACCAATGGCTGTTGACAACAAGGAGTTCGGGAATGATAAATAATTTATCAAAGACATTGTTGCCTAGTATGTCTTCTTTTTGGTTTTGTAGGAAGAATAACTAGTGCGTTGAATAGCGATGATTATGACTACACATAGCTATTATTTTCATCTTCTTGTTTTTAGGGTTTTGGTTTAAATTCTAAAACTATTTGGAGGATGATGTTTTGCAATATTTTTGATTTTTTATATTGCAACTTGTTATGGGATATTGGTGTTTACGTCCGTGAACGATGCTGTCCCATATTTTGTCAAAAGTAAAGTCGTTCACAATCGGTATTCATGTATTGATTTAAGGATGAATAGACTTTTGACATATACAAAAGTTAAGCATATATTGTCAATCTTTGACGGAAGATAGGTTAAAATCTTTTGTATCCAAGGATTATTGCTATTGTATATGCTTGTGCAGAAGAATGAATCCTTGAGTATTCCACGGTATTGATCTTCATTGATCCATACTTTTTGTATTACCGTGAGGCTCTGTGATGTATCTTATGTTGAGCACGATACAACCAAGTTGATTGTTCTTGATTAGCTTTGTTGGTTGTTCCGTGAGGTACGTTATGTTGAGCATTTAAAACTAAATTAATCATCTTCTTGATTATTGAGTTATTACTCCACAAGTTCTCTTGTGTTGAGTATATGAACGATTAATCCAATCACTCTCTTGTATGATTATCTTGGTCGTTGCTCCGTAAGTTTACTTATATTGAGCACAATAATTAAATTGATCACTTTTGTGTTTAATTTGATTATGTATTCCGATTAAATTATTCATGGGTTTACTTATGAATAATTTGATTGAGTTTTGGATATAAAAATCATTCTCATGGTTTTGGTGTTCAATAAAAATCCTTCGTTTCTCTTGAAATTAAGGTCGCTCGTTGTTGTTCTTTCGGGAATGACATAAAATGGGGGAGAGTTCTTTTGAACTTGTGCTTAATGGTCATATCTTGAGGGGTGTGCGGCTGTGGAATTTTAGAGGGGTTATCTTGTATCTTTAAACTCCTTGATGAATGTTGTTAGATTCGGTTATATGATTGCATATAAATAAGATGATGTGTGTTTCTTTCTCTCAGTCATGAAATGTCTCTAACGGAAATTTCATTATGATCCCGTTCTTGTACCTTTGCCAATTTTATTGACAAAAAGGAGGAGAATTAATATGTAATTCACACTACAAATACATATGGTTTTCGGATCATTGTGTAAGGGGGAGTGGTTTCATGTGAGATGCAGTATTGACTAAGGGGGAGTGATACATATCACCATAGTATTATTGTTGAAGTTGTGATATAATTGGACTTTGACCCTGTATAATAATACTATGACACTGTATAACAATGATCGAGACCGATGCTTTCTCATTGTTATAGCTACGGATCTTCAACAACGGTGATGGTAAACTTACAACCGTTGGGATCATTGGAGTACTTGGAAGTGACGAAAATTTCGAGGAATGTTGAAGATTAGACATGTGTAATAGGAGCTACTAAAGTTTCATTATCTTTTCTGTATTCCATATGTATTGATAGTTTTGTCACTAAAATTGACAAAGGGGGAGATTGTTAGAGCACTGCTCGGTCAAACTCGCATGTGTTGCTATCTCAAGCATGCTTGTCAATTTTAGTGATTAAAACTATAAGTCTTGATTTCTAGTCTCTTATATCTAAGTCTCGGACTAGGATAGTAAGTGTAGTTGTTGTACCCCCGCTTTTTCAAAGTTAATGTCTTTCAACCGTTAGATCGAATTTAGCTTGTTACACACAAATGAA
Source organism: Papaver somniferum (assembly GCF_003573695.1). Classification (NCBI taxonomy): domain Eukaryota; kingdom Viridiplantae; phylum Streptophyta; class Magnoliopsida; order Ranunculales; family Papaveraceae; genus Papaver; species Papaver somniferum. Next base: position 16,485,724 of record NC_039358.1, read on the forward strand.
ATGTACGTTTATTTAGGTTTGTGTAACCGTACCCAAACATGTACACTTAGTTGGTTCAACAATAGTTAACCAAATGGTTAGCCATATGAGCACTTCCATATCAACCATATTTTTCTTTATCACAACTAGTTCAAATGACTCAAATGAACTAGTTAGAGTGTTGTTCAATTGCTTAGATCTTATAGAAGTATACAAGACACAATCTAAGCAAAAATGATTTGATTCACTCGAATCAATTCATGAACTTTATAGCCATGGTTTGCAAATATGCATTGCTTAGTTTATATAAGTTTAAGTTCACGAATAATCGTTTTTAGAAAATAACCAACCTAAGTACACGGACTGGTACGCGGACTTAATTACCCGGAATGAGTTTGTTTTCAGTTCACAAACTCCAGCAGATTTTCACGGGACGTGAACTTCTGATGGTGCGGGTACTGGTACGCGGACTTTAGTTCCGGTTTTCCAGAGCAACAAAGTACGCATACTTTGGTTCAAGGAATAAGAACTTCCACACATATGTGTCACCACACAGTGTTTATATCCTTCCAAGGTTATATATTCTAAACTCTCATTTCAATCATTGAAACATTCTTAGAGGACGTTATATGATTGTTATTCACAAACCATATTTCGTCAAAGCCATTTTCAAGTAATTGAAACTTAATATGACTTTCGTAATTAGTAAATATGAACTTGGACAAAGCGAAAGCTTACCAACACATATTTCTAGAAATAGATACGCGAGATAAACTCGGCTCGAAATATCAAATGTGTATAATCAAAGTCTATATAGCAATACAACTTTTGTCTCAAGATAAGAGATAGAGTAGATAGACTTTTGGATAGATATGTTCAAGTATCCACATACCTTTTAGTCGATGAAGTTCCACAAGTTCCTTGAGTAGTTCTTCGTCTTTGTACGATGATCTCCATGGAGTCTTGAGCTCAACTATACTTTCTATCCTAGTCCGAGACTTAGCTATAAGTATACTAGAAATCAAGACTTATAGTTTTGATCACTAACATTGAAAAACATGCTTGAGATAACAACGGATGTGAGTTCGACCGAGCAGTGCTCTAACAGGTTCTACCTTAGTTACCAATTTAGGTAAGGTTCAGTTCTACCATGATTCCTAACATAAGTAGGGATCAGTTCTACCATGATTCCAAATAAGTAGGAATGGTCCTGCCTTAGATCTTCAATGAAAACTGGGCCACCAATCCATTTAATTTCTTTCAACTATGAAATAAGTTCGTAAGTCTACTTCCTTAAACTCACGTAATCAAACATAGTTTTCTAAGCATGGAATCAATCCTAAGTTCATTACACAATATAATAACAAGTTACACAGATTATGTCTGTGTTGCAATTACGAAGCTCAAAAGATAAATGTTATATGTTGTAATTGAATATACCAAGGTTGTAAAACAACTTATATATTCTTCCTTGACACTTTGATCATAATAAGATGATCAAGTCTCTAATACTAGAGTTTCATGTATATAACTTTGCATGCTATATTTTCAAACTAAACAACTTGAAAGTAACAATATGTAAATGAAAACAAGTCAAGTTTTGTATTACTGACCTCAAGTAGAAGGATGATGTCTTCGTTGATGTCGATAATTCTTCAGAATCTCCAGGTCTTCAGAGTAATACTTGTATGTCTCAACTTTTCTAGACATCCTAGTCTAACCAAACGAGGCTGACTATAGTATTCTAATCAAACGTCTTTTTATTTTTGATACTAAAATATGACAACCAACCTTGACATACCAACGCTTGGCGGGTTCAACCGAGCAGTGCTCTAACAAAATTTATGCACTAGTTCAATAAATAACTTTTCCAGTATGTTTTTTTATTCCCCTTTACCATAGAATGGTTGACATGATCTTATATATCACGTGCCCATGTTAAACCTAAAACCGAAACTCATATGTATAATAAATACGCAACTTATGAAAACGTAAATTGATATTGGTGTAATTATGACTTCACACATGAGTTTACAAAATATCTACTTATGATATTTTGATAAAGAAACCCAATAGGTTATATCTGAAATCTTGCTAAATCAAAAGTTACAAAACCATAAGAGATACCACATTATGAGACTGAATCATTAGGGTTAATGAAAATCGAAAACGAATCTCATAATCTGAAAGGAAAGGGACATAAGAATCACAATATGATCACACAAACTACCAAATGATGTTAGTTTATTAGAGTGGATTAAAATTATCAATGTTGTAATGTGTTTTTAGACGACCAAAGAGAGTCCCTATGTGATGAGAAAAAACAAATCTTGTCTGTCATAGAGAATGTGCAAAGAAAACAAATTTGAAAACAATTGCACCAAATTGACTTACAATTTGAGATGATTAAACAAATTGTTCGAGAATTTCAACCAAAAACAATCAGACAAACAAATTAACATTTCAAAGTTATTTGATTACTCCAATAAATCAGTTCGAATCGATCAAAAATCATAACCCAGAGCAAAATTTCAACACTGAGGCAGAGATACGTTGAGAATTGAGAAAAAGTAACTCAATTTAAATATAATTGTGATCGTACATACACCATAAAATTCAATCAACTATATCGAATTCGACTAGATTACAATAACAACAATAGAAATTTAAATTTACAGGTTCTCGAATTTGGTTTAGTCGTGATCAGAGACATCAAACCCATTCCACCGTAAATCCAAATATAATTTCTTCCCATGTCTTCTACTCCACGAGTAGCATGAATCTCCGTTCCAATATTGAGACATGCATGAAATACCCACATAGGCTGCATCACTCTCTGACAAAGAGAATTTCAAATCGACACGCTTTTGATTAAAGACATCTCGATCGAACGTATTTAATTTTCTTAAGAAAAATCTGGACTATCCATATCAGTCTCAGAAACGATCGTGGCCACGCAAGTTGGCCGCACAATTTAACAAGCCTATCCAAACCCTGGAAAAAATAGGCAATTGTTGTGATGACCACCGACGGAACCACTTATGCCCTAGCCGGTCGAACAATCACTATACTCCCCCCAGCGTCATCAAACGCCAACCCAAAGTGGAGTGACCACGCTATTTTGGGAGAAGCTCAACGAGCATAGACTGTTCAGGGCAGTCTTAAAACCATCGCAACCGTCCAACTTCGCCAGCCTGGTTGGACGGATTAGATCATCCCATGAATGATCAGGGAAGCGGTAACGCACACGTTGGAGGCCCACTTCTCCTTCACCCGATCGGTTTTCTCACGGCGAGGCCATGAATCAATGAAATGATTGCTCAAACCATGGTAGGTGTGATGCTTCTAAGAGTCGCGAAATTCCACTAGTGTCTTAAATCGATCACAACCATCCAACTTAGCCAGCCTATTTGGATGGCTTAGATCGCATTTAGGACCATCAGAAAGGTGCCCGCAAGTTCATCGTCGACCCAACATGGGCCCCACGTGATCGATCTCCCCAAAGGAGGTCACGGCTTGCCAAACCGTTTGGCCAAAGTCACGCGTGCGTGACTGATTCAAAACCCTAGTTAGGGTTTGCGGCAATGCACATCTGTCGTAGTTCGATCATGACCATCCATCTTCGCCAGCCTAAACTGAGGGTGTAGATATGGACTTAAGAGATCCCAAGGATGTCAACGTTATCAACATGGGCCCACCTTTGCGTGTGACCGGCCTACCTATGCAGACTAGGGCCCGGCGCCTCGAAACACATGCCTAAAAGGTGGCATGCCACACGACTTTAAAAACTTTGCGGCAATGTATTTCTATCGCAAATCAATCACGACCACTGATCTTTGCCGGTCAAATTGAGTGGAACCGATCGAATCTTTGTGGGATCAAGAGGTATAGGCATGCACGCTGGCGGACCGTCTCCACGCATGCCTGGTCGGTCCCACCAAAATTAGCGCCCATGATTAGATTCGGTCAAGCCAAAGAGGGGATGTTGCGCACCTCTAAATCCATCAACGACAGCAAATATGTGCCGTAAATAATCTCGTCCGTCCAACTTTGCCGGCTTGGTCGGACGGCTTGGATTAAAAATCAGGCGATCAATGAAACGCCTCAATGATCACCGTACGCCACTCTGTCACAGGGAGTGATCGACCAAATGGTGTCCCACCCATGTGGCTTCCAGGCGATCACTCGAATATGGTTGGACGTGCTTCCCTTTTAAGACGCTTAATCCGCGACTTATTCAATCAAGCTTTAAAACAGCGATGCTTTATGCATATCGATTGTTTTGAGCTGCTTGCTTTAAAGCGATGCATTACATGCATCGAGCATACACGGTATTTCATGAATATCAATTCCATAAATAACTCAGTTATTTAACTTAATAGTATCGTATGCTATTTCCTGCGGCGGGTCTCACAACCTGACCCACTCATTCGAGACATCAAACATGTCACAAACTAGGGGATACTTACTAGGGTATTGGTCTGGCAGTTTACAGCGTGCGGCATGCAACGCGCCCATTACGAGTTAGGAGGCATGGACGGTTAACGATGATGAGAGAAGTGGGCAAAGGCGTGATCGTGTGACAGTCACCTACACGACCCCACTTCTCCATCACTCAACTTCCTCCACTTCCTACAAGATGAGGGTTGCGCTCAAATGACTTGTATAAATAGGTTCTTCAACCTACTTTCAAAAAACACAGAGAAACCAAGTGTTGTCACAGTATCCAGAAAACACCCAGAACTGATAACTTACATTGTGCAAGACAGTTCAACATTCTGATACAAGTCATAAACATCCAACACCTTCACAATCTCAACACCTTCTTCGCTTCCCTCCTTAAGATCAACCCCATCTCCTTCACTTTGTGAACGAAGCAAGTACGGAATGGCCATTTCTTGGTTTAGTCCAGAATTGTATAGATTGATCTCTCGAATCAAAAGCAGTCCCGTGCAGTGCATTTGTTTAGGGTTTAGATTCGTTTCCCATCCACACACACCCAAATTTACCAAACCAGTGGAAACAGTTTTCACCCATAAACAATTGGCGACCACAGTGGGAGATTAGTCTCGTGGTTGTGAAGTCAGTTTCTTCAATACCCAATCCCATTTGGCTGATTTCAAAATGGTTGGTCTTAGGACTTCCACAACAATTTCAAATCCCGGTCGAAGCTCCTCCAATGAAGATACATCTCTTCCCAACGGTGTATCCGATGGTGTAACCGGCAGAATCCCAACATTAATCGAGTTAGCACGGGTTCAGGAGATTCACACGAAGAACATGGACCTGATCAAAGAAATAATAAACGGCATACTCGATATCCTCGTCAAGATGACATCAGAAATGAGTGGTGGTAGATTCAGAAAATCCACAATAAAATACTGCAAGTGCACAGTGTCTAACTAGTAGAACAATGGCAACTACAGGTCGTTCCCACGAGGAGTGTGAAATACTCTACCAACTAATACCAAAAACTATGTAATTGTAATATGATGGTTTTGAGAGTTTCAGAAATTCGGACAAAATGAAATAATAAATAACAAAGACGTAACAAAAATGAGAAAGGGTTGTTAGGGTTTTCGATTTCCACCAATTCAATCATATAAAAATCTACTAATCTCTATTTATCACTCAAGACAAATTTCGAAATCAATCTCATGTCCCGGAAGATGTTATATTAAATTCTAAAATATAGTTTCTCCGCTGTAACTTCTTTCGCTTCGTATGTAGCGATCCTAAAGCATTACCTATCTATCCTTGCATACCTCGTCTGGGGATTTAACCGAAGCACGAAATATCAATTCAAAAGCATAAATAATGTAGAAAATCACATGAACGATAAAACACCAAGCTATATGAAGAGAAATCACTAATCAATGAATCATTATTAGAAATATCATCGTAGAGTTTATAAAACTAAATTGGCTTCTATCTAAACCCTAATATGGATTAGCTAGCCATGGCTTTCTCCAAAAACCATAAACAAATTGAAATCAAAATTAGCTAAACCAAAATAATTGAAAAATGGGCAATGATCTCAAACCCTAGCTCCTGTTCCTAGCTCTGCAGCCGCCTCCGGCCTTTTTTTTTTTTTTTTTTTTTGCCTTCTTCTTCTGTTGTTTTATCTCGCATATATATGGGTGCTCCCAAAGTCTTCTAACGCCGAACAGATAAATGCTTTAAGGCCCAGTCCATTACCCAAGTCTCGAATCCTTCCAAAACTGGCCACAACAAACCTTTCTCCTTTCTGTCCATCTATCATCTTTCTGCACCCACTGTGTTCACGGCCACGGCCTATAGCACCTTCGCAGCTTACTCGCATCAGCCAATCAAACTCCATCAAATGCAACTATCCTAAACTTGATGCCGCCAACTTCTTCTTTGCTCGAGACCAAAATTCCTTGAATCCCACATCACCAGTAGCCACCAACTTCCAAGACAGAACTTCACCTTCTCGTGCACAGCCCAACAGTAACACTGATGGCATCAGTTCTCTTCTTTCGACGACTGCAACAGCTTGACCAAGTTCAGTCCCTTTCAGTAGACGAGCATCTTTACTTCTTCACAATTTCTTTTCTGCATTTACGTCTCAGCTTTCCAGTTCATCTCCGGAGTCTCCATCTCAGCAAACATGACGAAGTCCTGCCATACTTTTCCTTGTCCGTTCCAATTTGGTCACCCATCGGCTGCACAGTTCCAGCGACTAGTCAGGCCAAGTCACCTCTGTCCGTCTAAACTTCTTCACCTGAAACGCACCACCAACTTGCTCCTTAGAACCAGCTCAACTTGAACCCCGTAGTACCACTTAGAATTGGTCTTCATTTCCATCTCCATTCATGCAAACACGATCAGTATATACTCCTCTATTAATGACAGCAAATCGAGTCTCGTGTCTGACTTTCCGGCACAGAATTCAGTTCATTCTCCACCTCGAGCTCTCTATGCAGCCACCAAATCAACACCAGTACAATCCATGCAATCCCCACAATCTGTGCTTAATGCACTGGCGACAACATTTCTCCACCTTCTTTCAAACCAGCTCAGCCAACCCCTATTGCATGAGCAACTGAGCATCTTTCTGCACTGCGAGACAATCCTCCATTTTCACTGTCTTTATAATCTCGTCATCACTTCAATAAATCGAGCCCCACAGGTCCATAGCATCACTTCTTCATGGCTAAACTCGACCACAAAACTGCTCTGCATTCTTCCCCATTTCCTCCTGCTCAACGAAAACACCATGTACCCCAGCGGACTCATACAATCACTGAGCATCAGGTCCCTGCTTTTTGTTTGTTGTCTAACACATACAGATTCACCTTGAAGACCAATTTCAGTCATTGTCAACGTCTCAACTTCTCTGCACTGCCACTTCTCACTGTTTCCTGCTGCCAACTTACTTTACAACTCAGCTTTCAATACTTACTTCCACCACCGACTGCACACAGCTTAACCAAATGCCATCTCAGTTTAGTCCGTAGATAGTTCAGCTGATACAACACCACTTAAAGTTCGTCTTCATTTCCTCCCTGATCTGTTGCTGCCAATTGCAATTCGAACACCAACTGCTCCTTCCCAAATTCAGGTTCTTTCTTGACTTCGACCGCAACATCACTTTCAGTCGACCCAACACAGATTCAAGTTGTTGGTTAAACTTCAACATAGAAAGTCACTAACAAGCTGGTTAGGACAAGATTAGGAAAATGATGTAATCCTAAGGGAATTAGAAGTCATCTAGTTCTAAGAAAAGGAAAGACATGTAATAAGGTAATAGGACTAGGAAAACGAATCCATAGTTCTATATATATATGATCACCAAAGTTGTGGTTGATCATATGAGCAAGATTAGAGCTTGTGTTTAGTTTTGAGAGATTTTCTAAACATCAATAAAGAGAGTTGTCTTTATATAAGCTAAGTTTCATCTTGCAGTTGCCATTAATTGGTATCAGAGCTTGTTTCTGAGCCATGGAAAACGAAACCACCATTATGGGTGCAAAACAGTTCACGCCACCATCAATAAAAGTTCCAATCCTCAACGCCACAAACTACACAGTATGGGCCATGAGAATGAAGGTACTGATGAAAATCTACAAAGTTTGGGAAACAATTGATCATGGTACATTGGACCCAGACAAAAACAATGTTGTCATTGGATTACTCTTTCAAGCAATACCAGAATGTCTTGTCCTACAAGTTGGTGAATAGGAAACTTCAAATAAAATTTGGGATGCAATAAAGGCACGTAATCTCGGAGCTGATCGAGTTAAAGAAGCCCGTCTGCAAACCTTAATGTCTGAATTTGAAAGAATGAAGATGAAAGACACTGATACTATTGATAGCTTTGCAGGAAAGCTATCAGAGATAGCCTCAAAAGCTGCGTCACTTGGACAATCCATTGATGAAGATAAACTGGTAAAGAAGTTTCTCAATAGTTTACCAAGATCCAAGTATATTCATATCATAGCTTCTCTCGAACAAATCTTAGATTTAAAGAAGACTAGCTATGAAAATATAATTATAAGATTGAAAGCATATGAAGAAATAATCATTGATGAAGAAAACAATGGAGAAACTCAAGGAAAACTCTTGTACACAAACCCTTACCAACAAAACTCTGCGACAAGAGGAAGAGGTCGTGGAAGAGGTGGTAGAGGAAACAGAGGCCGAGGAAGGGGAGGAAGGTTTAACTCACAAGATAGAACAACAAGTCAGAATGATCAAAACCAAGGGAAAAAAAAGAAGGATAGATCAAACATTATTTGTTACAGATGTGATAAAACAGGACACTTCTCCTCTGTATGCCCTGAAAGAATACAAAAGATGGAAGAAACAAACAAGAATGAAACAAGGGAAGCAGATACAGCTCTTTTCATGCACGAAGTTGTCTTCTTAAACGAAGGGAACCTAATACCAAAGAACTACGAATCAAAGGATGGAGAAGAAGGAATCTAATATTTAGATAATGGAGCCAGCAATCACATGACTAGTAAGAGACACTATTTTTCTGAACTCAATGAGAAAATTAAAGGACAAGTGAAGTTTGGGGATGGATCGATTCTATTTCAGAGCAAGACCAGAGAACAGAAGCTTGTCACAAACATCTACTTCATCCCAAACTTACAAAGCAACATTCTAAGTTTAGGACAAGCTACAGAAGTTGGATGTGATGTTAGAATGCGACAAGATTATCTAACAGTTCATGACCCAAGTGGAAGACTTTTAGTTAGAGTCTCACGCTCACAGAATAGACTCTACAAGATAAGTCTCATGATTGGAAGGCCATTGTGTCTGAATATGAGACTAGAAGATCAGACATGGAAGTGGCACGCAAGGTTAGGACACATAAGCTTTAGAACTTTAAAGTCAATGTCTCAAAACAAGATGGTTCGAGGACTACCACAGATAAATGATGAAGCAAAAATCTGTGAATCATGTTTAGTTGGGAAACAAACTCGTCAAGGTTTCCCAAAAGCAACAACATTCAGAGCCTCAAAGCCATTAAAGCTTCTTCATGCTGATTTATGTGGTCCTATTACACCACAAACCCTTGCAAATAAAAAATACATATTTGTTATTATAGATGACTTCTCAAGATATATGTGGTCTATTTTTATGAAAGAAAAGAGTGAAGCATTTAACAGATTCAAAGCTTTCAGAAATCTGATAGAAAAAGAGATGAAAGAGGAGGTCAAAATGCTTAGAACTGATAGAGGAGGAGAGTTCACTTCCGTAGAGTTCAACAAGTTCTGTCAGTCAAATGGAATCAAAAGGAAACTCACAGCACCAGATACACCACAACAGAACGAAGTGGTGGAGAGGAGAAACAGGACTCTAATGGAGATGACAAGAAGTTCTTTAAAGGCTATGCAGGTACCTAATTATCTATGGGGAGAAGCTTTACGACACTCCACATACCTAATAAACAGGATACGTACGAAAGCTCTGAAAGACATGACTCTATATGAAAGTTTGCGAAAGAGAAAACCAAACATAGATCATTTAAGAGTGTTTGGTTGCAAAGCATACGCAAAAGTTGATTCTGCAACTCTTAAGAAACTGGATGATCGATCTCAGACATTTGTGCATCTAGGAATTGAGCCTGGATCCAAAGCTTACAGATTATTCAATCCAACAATGAAAAGACTAATAGTGAGTCGAGATGTGGTATTCGATGAAAAAGCAAACTGGAACTGGAAAGAAACTAATGATGGACCAAGTAGGGATCCAGGAATGTTTCACATGAGATGGGGTCAAGTAATTGATGAAGGATAAGGACCCATAATCATCAATACCAATGGAAACAATGATGTTAATCAAGAAGAAGAAGAGAATAATGAAAACACTGAGAGTAACGAAGAAGTAGAAGAAGAAGAAGAAGAAGAAGAGATCGATGAAATAACTCAACCCATTCCACTGCGAAAATCAACAAGACAGATAAAAAAGCCACAATATATGGAGGATTATGTTCTTCAAGATGCAGAAGAATGTGAGATTATGCTACTTTCTGTTAATGATGAACCAAGGAATTTTCAGGAAGCAAAGGTCTCGACTAAATGGACACAAGCATGTAGAGAAGAAATTATTTCAATCAACAGAAACAATACTTGGTTTCTAGTTGATAAGCCAGGTGGGGTAAAAGTGATTGGTCTTAAGTGTATCTTCAAAATAAAACGGAATGTTGATGGTACGGTCAATAAATACAAAGCAAGGCTTGTAGCTAAAGGATATGTACAAGAATCAGGCATAGATTTTGATGAAGTTTTTGCACCAGTTGCTAGAATTGAAATAATTCGCTTATTAATTGGAGAGGCAGCATCAAACTCATGGGAAATTCACCACTTAGACGTTAAGACAGCATTCTTACATGGTGAATTGCGAGAAGATGTGTATGTTGAACAACCATAAGGTTTTGAAGTAAAAGGACAAGAGCATAAGGTTTATAAGTTATCAAAAGCTCTATATGGTCTAAGACAAGCTCCTCGATCCTGGAATACAAAGTTAGATCAAATCTTTAGAGAAATCATATTTGTTAAGTGCTCTAAAGAAACATCAGTATACAGAAGAGAATAAAGGGGAACGCTTCTTGTGATTGCAGTCTATGTAGATGATCTATTTTTGACTGGAAACTCCCTTAAGGTGATCAATGAGTTCAAGAGAGAAATGTCATCAAAGTTTGAGATGTCAGACCTCGGAAAACTCACTTATTACCTTGGCATATAAGTCCATCAAGGAGTAGATGGGATTCAGATTAAACAAGAAGCTTATGCAAGGAGAATTCTGAAAGAAGCAGGACTTGAAACTTGTAATCCAACTAAGATACCAATGGAGTTTGGACTTAAAGTTTCAAAGGCACAAGAAGAAGCTGAGATTGATCCAACGAGTTATAGAAGAAATGTTGGATGCCTTAGATACTTGTTACACACAAGACCAGACTTGGCTTTCTCTGTGGGAGTAGAAAGCCGTTATATGCAGAGTCCACGCAAGTCTCATGGTGATGTAATAAAGCAAATATTGAGATATCTAAGAGGAACAATCAGCTGTGGATTGAAGTATGGTCGAGGAGGATCAAAATGAATTGTTGGGTATAGTGACAGTAGTCATAATATTGACCAAGATGATGGAAAAAGTACAACTGGTCATATATTTTATCTAGGAGAAGCACCTATTACACGGTGTCCAAAAAAGCAAGACACTGTAGCCCTCTCATCATGTGAAGCTGAGTTTATGGCTGCAACAGAATCAGCTAAACAATCAATATGGCTTCAAGAACTGTTGGGTGAAATTAAAGGAAGAGAACCTAAAAAAGTTCTCATCAAGATTGATAATAAGTCTGCAATTGCACTCACTAAAAATCCAGTGTTTCATGGGAAGACGAAACACATTCACAAAATGTATCATTTCATACGAGAATGCATCGAGAAGGAGGTCATTAACGTTGAACACATACCAGGAACTGAGCAGAAAGCAGATATATTGACAAAAGCATTAGCTCGGATCAAGTTTGAATAAATGAGACAATTGATTGGAGTACAAGATATGTCACGGGTAAGGTTGAAGCTTAACGGGGAGAATGTTGGTTAAACTTCAACATAGAAAGTCACTAACAAGCTGGTTAGGACAAGATTAGGAAATTGATGTAATCCTAAGGGAATTAGAATTCATCTAGTTCTAAGAAAAGGAAAGACATGTAATAAGGTAATAGGACTAGGAAAAGGAATTCATAGTTCTATATATATATGATCACCGAAGTTGTGGTTGATCATATGAGCAAGATTAGAGCTTGTGTTTAGTTTTGAGAGATTTTCTAAACATCAATAAAGAGAGTTGTCTTTATATAAGCTAAGTTTCATCTTGCAGTTGCCATTACAAGTCGCCGGCTCTACCAGCTTTATATCACTAACTCCACTCGAGCATCTCAGGCAAACGTATTCGAGTACCAGCAAAAACACCACTTTTCTTCACCACTGGAGAATACCCATCGAACACAGCTGCAAGCATCAGTTCAACATAAACACCATCACTGCTCTCAAAATCATCTCTAATCCTTGATCATGAATTAACCAGTCGCATCAACAAACGCCAGCTGCATCGAACGCAGATAACTTCTACCATCTGCATCACCAGTTGCAACGAGTTGTTCTCTAGACATTTGAGCATCTCTTCCGGCCATAGTGCCAACTTCCTTTCTTCCTCAACGGCTTGCAAATCTGCAAGAGCTAATGTCGCAATAATCACCACCCTGCACAGCTCATTTAACACTGTCGTTTGACAACACACAGACTACTCGATGCAGAATCGATCTCCGAAATCCATTGTTGTCGCAGTACTCATCAAATCAACCGAACTCAATAGATCATGAAAGCTTGGCTGACTATCATCTTGTAAACATCTCCATGCACGGCTGAAGCACTACCTTACAACTTCCATAACCAACGCCAGCATCCAAACATCATGCATCCTACCCGATCAAGATCATTTCAGGCCATATCTCTATATTCACGGCAACATCATTTCAGCCGACTTCCACCACCAGTTCTGGAGAACCAAACCCGCGACTGCCTGCACTGATTTCCTGCCACTAACCCATGTAATCGATGACGAAGGCAGCCACCCGAGTCTACTTAGTTCTCGTCTTCATCAACTTGAATAAGAAATTGAATTTTCCTTCTTCTGTTTAATAAAGAAACAAGGTATGGTGCAAGTGGAGTTTCACGTGCCAGCTTGAATGAACAAATACAATTCAGTTTGTATGTTGTCCCTGGCATTGAGTAAGTGGCCACGTCTCATCATTAGCAAGGCCCAAGGGGAGTTGACGCAAATGCTTGTGAACTGATGTAGCCGAGCAGGTGGCTTTTGTCAAAAACGCTTTTTAATCTCTAGCTTTAGCCGTTTATTTTCCGGATGACCAGAATTCACTTGTACTTTCTACAAAAGCACTAAAATGGTATCATTAGCAAAGATGTCGAGTCCTAGATAGTATAAATATGGGTATAAAATGTAGCACTTACGTGCTTATCAAGCGGTTCTCCTGTCACGGAGATTTCTACACTGGGGACTGATCCTCGCAACGATCCTCCTCAAATCAATAGTTTCACTATGAACCAGAGGCCGGTAGGTCAGGAAGCGGCTTCTCTAGTGGAAAGTTTATGCGAACTTTTACACCTCTCGATGAATCAATGGGTGGAAACGTTTGCTGCAATCAACCAGATAGCCCTGGACGTGCATTTGACTCGTTTTCATCCATAAGCCTCAAAAACACCAGAGATGTCTGTGAATAATGTTACATTTACAGAAGAAGACATGATGGTGTAAGAAGGTCACAACCGGGCCCTACACGTTACTGCACGCATCAATGATTCAGAGTTCAAGAGGGCCCTCATCGACATGGGAGCGTCTTTGAATATGATTACTCTCAAGACACTCAGGACAGCCAAGGTTCACCCAAGCAAGATCGTGCGACAGCCTACCACGATGACAGAGTTTGAAGGAAACCAAACCAACACATACGGGTATGTCAATCTGAATTTATCTCTAGGGCCCGTCCAATCAAGGGTGAAATTCGAAGTCATAGAAAAGGAGCCGAACTACCATATGATACTGGGGAGACCATGGCTTCATGACAATAGGATCATACCCTCGACGTATCACCAATTCCTGAAGACTATGATGAATAAAGAAGTCGTTTGTATTCCTGCATCATTGTCTCCTTACGCACCAATATGTTGAATGAAATTGTTTGAACCAAGAGAAGCTCCAGGCGAAAAATTATACAAGTTTCATTGCATCCTACTCCCCACGTGGGTGTCAATCCAGGAGGAGGACCAACTTGCATCATTGAAGGCTAAGCCCCATGACGCATCTTTGCTGACAAGGCGTCCCAATCCTTCTTCATCATGTAAAGCCGCGGACTGCGCTCACACTAAGAGGGAACGAACTTTTGTGGAAATACGTGACCATAAATGGAAAATCGTGTATCAGCGATGCTGTTAGCAATTAGCAGGGGAGACTGTTACCCCGTCTCTCCGTCCAACGGAATGCTACAACAACGATGAGCCACGAGAAGAAGTGCTAGATGCTCCACGACAGCTGCAAGATTGCACCAACTCCACAACTGATGAGCTCGAAATCGTTAACATCGGGAATGAGGAATCTCCTAGGCTTATCTCCATCAGCTCAACCTTGTGTACGGATGAACGCACAAAGCTCGTGGAACTTCTTAAAGAATACCAGGACATATTCGCTTGGACTTATGAGGAAATGCCTGGTTTAGATTAAAAAATTGGTCACCCATCATCTACATGTCACACCTGGATCCAAGCCAGTCAAACAATCTCCGAGGCAATTCAGGCACGAGGTAGAAGAGCAAATCAAGACTGAGATTCAGAAGTTTTTAGTTGCTGGCTTCATTAAACCCATTCATCATCCGACCTGGTTGGCTAATGTGGTTCCAGTGAAAAAGAAAAACGGACAGATTAGGTGCTGCGTGGATTTCAGAGACTTGAACGTATGCTGCCCCAAAGACGATTTTCCTCTACCTAACATCGACATGCTAGTAGATGCCACCAGCGGACACGACATGTTCTCCTTCATGGATGGATATAACGGCTACAATTAGATAAGTATGTATGAGCATGACGCAAGTAAGACATCTTTTCGAACTCCTCTCGGAAATTTTTACTATACTATAATGCCATTTGGTTTAAAGAATGCTGGTGCAACGTATCAACGCGCTATGACGGAAATCTTCCCTGACATGATGCATAAGCAAGTTGAAAACTATGTGGATGATATAGTAGTCAAATCAAAAGCTCGGGTGGACCACACAAGAATCCTACGACAAGTGTTTGAAAGGTGCCGTGAATACAAATTGAAGATGAATTCTTTGAAAAGCGCCTTTGGTGTTTCTTCAGGAAAATTTCTAGGATTCCAGGTAACTGCTGAGGGAATCAAAGTGGACCCATCCAAGACTCAAGCTATCCTCACAATGCCGCCGTCGCGAACTGTGAAGGAGCTCCAAAGCTTCATGGGTAAAGTGAACTACATTCGACGTTTTATACCTGGTTTAGCCCAGCTCGTTGCTTGATTCACCCCCTTGCTTAAGAAAGGAGCAAGCTTCGTCTGGACTGCACTACAACAGGAAGCGTTTCAGAAGATTCAACGAATATTGTCATCTCCAGCCATCATGAAGTCTCTCGTCCAAGGAAGACCGTTATGTCTCTACACTGCCTTCAGTGATACCGCCGCCGGGGCTTTGCTCGCTCAAGAAGACGACGATGGAATCGAGCATCCTATATACTATTTCAGTCGAATATTAAGAGATGCTGAACTCAGATATCCCAAGGCAGAAAAGGCATGCTTAGCTCTAATTCATTCCATTCAGAAGTTCAGACATTATCTGCTATCCAACAAGGTGGTGCTTATATCTAAATATGATCCTGCGAAATTTTTGCTTTCAAAACCGGTATTGATGGGAAGGTCGGCCGAGTGGCTTCTCCAAATGTCAGAATTAGACATAACGTGCGCATCACCAAGAGCTACCAAAGAACAAGTAGTTGCAGATTTGCTAGCAGCATTCCCCAGGGAAGGCACTGCTGCACTACGTGAGGACCTTCCTGGAGAATTTCCAGAATCTCCTTTGTCGAAGAAGAAGCATGGCTGTTATAATTTGATGGCTCTGCCACCTCTAGCAATGACACTGGAGGAGCAGGCGTGTTCCTAGTGTCTCCAACCGGTGAAGTCTTCTCGCACTCCTTCAAGTTGTACTTTCAATGCACCAACAATTCAGCAGAGTATGAAGCCTTCCTCATAGGACTGTCATTAGCCAAACGAGCAGGGGCCACACGCCTGGAAATAAGAGGTGACTCTAAGTTACTAGTTAATCAAATGAATGGAGTCTATGCGTTGAAGGAGGTAACATTGGCCCCGTATCGATCAGAGGTGCAAAGGTTACTAAACTACTTTGCTGATGCAACCATAACCCATGTTGGTCGCAACAACAACATACACGCCGATTGTTTAGCCACGCTGGCATCCAAACTGCAGTTCGAAGGTTTGGAAGAAAAGCTGACAGTGAAGAGGATAATGGTAGAATCAACATGGCTTTCACAATGCAAAAATACTGGAACCTGCGATTGGCGAACTCCGATCATTCAAGAGCTCAGCAGCTCGCTTTCTCAAGGAAAGGTCAGTCTCAAAACCCTGCAGAACTTCTTCATGCTTCATGGTATGCTATATCATCGAAACCCGGATGGTTCCCTATCTAGATGTCTCAGAGATGAAGAAGCACAGCTACAGCTTAACCGCGTTCACTATGAAATTTGCGGACAAACATTGGTGGTGACGCTCTATCGTCTGCTTCAACGCCTGGGCTATTACTGGCTAGCAATGGAAACTCAGTCTCGTTTACTCCAAAAGTCTTGTTCTAATTGTCAAGTGCCGCCACATCAGTTGGAGGTTTTCAACATAAGTCATGCTGGGCATTGGAGAGAACCATATATTAGCTATCTCCGCGATGGGGTAACTCCTGCTGATCAAAAGGATGTTGTCAAGATGAAGCAAAAGGCGAAGCGATTCGTATTTCACGTAGGGATCCTGTATCGCAAAATCTTTGGAGGCGATCTGTTACGGTACCTGGATAAGGTAGAGATTCCAATTATGTTGAAAAAAATGCATGAATGGGAACATCAAGGGAAGAAGAAACTATTTCTCCAGATACACGAGAAATACTATTGGTCGACCATGGAGGATGATGCAGCTGCATTTGTTCAAAGCTGCCACAAATGTCAAATTCATGGAAACCTCGTTCACGCACCTTCCACTCCTTTACACTCGATAAGCAGTCCATGGACATATTATAGTTGACGACTTGACATTATTGGGAAGATAAATCCACCGTCATCAAAGCAGCACGAGTATATCATAATTGCGACAGAATATTTTACCAAATGGGTTGAAGCCATTCCTCTACGAGGAATTACAGGAGCAACGACTGCGGCTTTCATTAAAGAATACTTCATTTGTCGGTTTGGTGTGCCTAAGCATATCATCACTGATAACGGCACTAACTTCGTCAACAAACAAGTACGAGAGTTTCTTAAGGGATATGGAATTAAACAAGTCTTCTCCACCATTTATTAGCCCCAGGGAAACGGACAAGCTGAGAGCACCAATAAAACACTAATTCGAATTCTCAGTCGAACAGTGCATGACAATTCTAGAGAATGGCACGAACAACTGCCGATGACGCTATGGGCGTATCGGACAACACCTAGAAGCTCCATGGGAGTTTCTCCTTATTCACTTGTTTACGGTGCAGACGCGATCCTCCCAGCAGAAATCAAGATCCCGTCAGCCAGGATTGCAGCAACAAGTGGGGTCCACTGGAACGAAGCTGAAGCATCAAACTCCAGGATCGCCGAGTTAGATACCTTAGACTCCAGAAGAGGTAAAGAAGATGAACGTATTCAGGCGTACAGAAACAGGATCTCCAGAGCATACGACAAGACTGTAAGTCCACGTGTTTTTAAAGTAGGAGATTTGGTCTTAAAGACGGCCAAGCACATTCAGCAAGACATGTCTGCGCCAAAGTTCTCTCCAAAATGGGAAGCTCCCTATGTGATCACCAAGGCTTACAGTACCGGCTACTACAAGATTATTAAGGTGGATGGAGGCAAGCTGGAAGCATTCATTAATGGAAAATGGCTTAAGGCGTACCATGCTTGAGCATTCGCTCGATGCCCGCTGTCTCATGACACGGCAATACAAGCATTTTTCATTCATTACACGTTTGAATTATCAATTTATTCAAAATATATTAATGTAGAACTCCCCTTGCCTACCAAAGACCAATGCAATCCATTTCTCAGAAACGATGTTCAAAAAAAAAAAAAAGGACAAGCAAGCATCATTAACAATAAAGGAGTGCGACTCAGAAGAGACCGTCCAGCAAGTTGTAATCCCTCGAGAGTATCATCTTCAGTATAGCTTGGTACTTCTCTGTCCTACTTTTCAAGTTTTGGATCGCCTGCTCCACCCTCTCCGATTCCGCAGATAGAGCCTTCTCCTCCTCCAAGATAGACTTCGCAGCAGGAACTACATTCACGAGGATACCAGCTCGATGGACTTTGATGACGTCAAGACGCTGCCTCAACCAGCTCACTTTGAACTCCATGGATTCACATGTAGACACCATATTTTCCCACTTTACAATGTTTGATCAGCAACGTTGCGAATAGAAATTCTCTTCATCTCAGCAATCATGGGAAGGAGGCAGTTCACGGTGGTAACCAAAGCAGATGAACAGTGTCGAACTACATTATTGGTTGCGATGTGGCCATACTTCCTCCATACTTTTGTGTATAAAGGAACAAACTCCTTCTGCACTAAGAATCCACCAACAGTTCGATAACTGGAAGATAGACATCTCATATGAATATCAAATGAAAGACCTGTGTTTGGATATTCATAAGAAAAGATACCCAAATCAGCGTCTTCAAGTTCCGCGGAGGTAGGCGTGTTTGAGTTTGAAGGGAGAGGACTGTTTAGGTCGTCATCATCAATCACTGTCACGCATGTTCCAGAAGGATGTCTCTGCAAGAGAGGAGGGTTATTCACCTGATAGTGAAGAACAAACAGTTATTCGGAAAAAAAAAAGAAAAAAAAAAGAACTTAACCGGTATGATCTTCTTAACTTGGAGGATACGAGTAGAGGAGCCATCGCGAAGCCCAGGGATTCTTTCACACTGAAATAAAAATAGCATAAGTAAAATAAAGGAAAAAGTAACATATTTGAAATCAAGAGATGGTTCGGAATCATACCTCGGATGCAAGTCGTGTACGTTTAGCAGAAGAGCCTGGTTGGTATGAAGAAGACGATCCACTGTTGTTCGACATGATGAAAAGATGGAGTTTCTACAAGTAAACCCTGTCACGAAACGATAAAGGGTGGTTTTAAATCCCTACATGTACATGTATGTCAAGGAAACCCTAAAGGAAGACCAAATAGGCTACGTCGAGGTTTATCCGATGAATAAGGATTCAACACCGACCAAGTCGTGCTTTCTTCCAAACCCTAATCAAAGTCGAAAAGGTTGCTGGATATCTAAAAGGGAATGATTTGAATAGCTCCAGGACGTTTGAGGCGTAGGGTGGTGTTCATCTCTACGGTAAATATTTATTTACTTTAACTTAATTGTTCTAGTATTCAAATTGTCACCATCTAATGCCTACCCCGCAATAGTGCAACCATTACGTGCTAGGCAGGGGACTTAATGTTGATGGTGGATTTTAGTTCAGGGCTAAAATTGTAAAACCAGTATTTTTATGCGTTGTCACCCTGCAAAGGGAAAAGCTGTTTAAGAAGTGATGAGTGCAGAAAAACTCTTCACTTTATTTATTCAAAGCAATTCAATAAATACACAAGATTCACCCAGAATGGTGCGTGCAACAACAATCCCAAATGTTCTGTGAATTTTATTAGCATTATTAATTAATGCATAATTTTCCTAGTATATTCTGTGGTATGTTCTCAGCCTAACTCTCTTTATTGACATGACATGATGACTGAGTGTTCACTCTCAGCAGAGTAGCATGAATCCTCGTGCCAATATTGAGACATGCATGAAATACCCACATAGGCTGCATCACTCTCTGACAAATAGAATTTCGAATCAACGGGCTTTTGATTAAAGACAGCTCTATCGAACGTATTTAATTTTCTTAAGGAAAATATGGACTATCCATATCAGTCTTAGAAACGATCGTAGCCACGCAAGTTGGCCGCACAATTTAACAAGCCTAGCCAAACCCTGGCAAAAATAGGCAATTGTTGTGATGACACCGACGGGCCCACTTATGCCCTAGCGGTCGAAAAATCATCATACTCCCCCCAGCGTCATCAAACGCCAACCCAAAGTTGAATGACCACGCTGTTTGGGAGAAGCTCGACGAGCATAGACTGTTCAGGGCAGTCTTAAAACCATCACAACCGTCCAACTTTGCCAGCCTGGTTGGACGGATTAGATCATCCCATAAATGATCAGGGAAGCGCTAACACACACGTTGGAGGGCCCACTTCTCCTTCATCCGATCGGTTTTTTCACAGCGAGGCCATGAACCAATGAAACGATTGCTCAAACCATGGCAGGTGTGATGCTTCTAAGAGTCGCGGAATTCCACTAGTGTCTTAAATCGATCACAACCATCCAACTTAGCCAGCCTATTTGGATGGCTTATGTCTCATTTAGGACCATCAGAAAGGTGCACGCAAGTCCACCGTCGACCCAACATGGGTCCCACGTGATCGATCTCCCCAAAGGAGGTCACGGCTTGCCAAACCGTTTGGCCAAAGTAACATGTGCGTGACTGATTCAAAACCCTAATTAGGGTTTGCGGCAATGCACATCTGACGTAGTTCGATCATGACCATCCATATTCTCCAGCCTAAATGGAGGGTGTAGATATAGACTCAAGAGATCCCAAGGATGTCAACGTGATCACCATGGGCCCACCTTTGCGTGTGACCGGACGACTTATGCAGACTATGACCCCGCGCCTCGAAACACACACCCAAAAGGTGGCATGCCACACGGCTTTTTGCGGCAATGTATTTCTATCGCAAATCGATCACGACCACTCATTTTTTCCGGTCAAATTGAGTGGCCCAGATCGAATCTTTGTGGGACCGAGAGGTATAAACATGCACGCCAACGGACCGCCTCCACGCATGCCTGGTCGGTCCCGCCAAAATTAGTGCCCATGCTTAGATTCGGTCAAGCCAAAGAAGGGATATTGCGCACCTCTAAATCCATCAACGACAACAAATATGTGCCGTAAATCATCTCGTCCGTCCAAATTTGCCGGCTTGGTTGGACGACTTGGATTAAAAATCAGGCGATCAATGAAACACCTCAATGATCACCGTCCGCCACTCTGTCACAGGGAGTAATCGACCAAATGGTGGACCGCACATGTGGCTTCCAGGCGATCACTCGAAGCTGGTTGGACGTGCTGCCATTTTAAGACGCTTAATCCGCGACTTATTCAATCAGGCTTTAAAACAGCGATGCTTTATGCATATCGATTGTTTTGAGATGCTTGTTTTAAAGCGGTGCGTTACATCATCGAGCATAGATATTTCATGAATATCAATTCCATAAATAACTCAGTTATTTAACTTAATGGCACCGTATGATATTTCCTTCGGCGGATCCCACGACCTGACCCACTCATTCGAGACATCAAACATGTCACAAAAGGGGATACTTACTGGGGTATTGGTCTGGCAGTTTACAGCGTGCGCCGTGCAACGCGTCCATTACGAGTTAGGAGGCATGGACGGTTAACGATGATGAGGGAAGTGGGCAAAGGCGTGATCGTGTGGCAATCACCTACACGACCCCACTACTCCATCACTCAACTTCCTCCACTTCCTACGAGATGAGGGTTGCGCTCAAATGATTTGTATAAATAGGTTCTTCAACCTATTTTCAAAAAAAAACTGAGAAACCAAGTGTTGTCACAATATCCAGAAAACACCCATAACTGATAGCTTACATTGTGAAAGCCAGTTTAACATTCTGATACAAGTCATAAACAACTATCACCTTCACAATCTCAACACCTTCTTCGCTTCCCTCCCTAAGATCAACCCAATCTCCTTCACTTTGTGACCGAAGCAAGTCTGGAATGGCCATTTCTTGGTTTAGGCCAGAATTGTATAGATTGATCTCTCGAAACAAAAGCACTCCCGTGCAGTGCATTTGTTTAAGGTTTAGATTCGTTTCTCATCCACACACACCCAAATTTGTCAAACCAATGGAAACAGTTTTTACCCATAAACACCTGTTTAAAGTTCTTCTTTCTGATGACAGTGTGAACAATACCTTTTTGAGAGAAAAACAAAGTTCCTTTCTGAACGAAGGATCTTCACGACATATATGTGGAATCTTGAACATTCAATAAGCTTATATATATATATATATATATATATATATATATATATATATATATATATATATAATATTTCATGAGTCTAAATAAGTCTTATAAAAGGAATTCAGGTTTGAAATGGAAGCACTGCAGGATCCTCTCTTCTATAGAAGTTCTGTGGCATGGTGTTCAATATGCCACCATGACAAGACCATATATATATATATATATATATATATATATATATTTCATTTTTAGTTAGTTATGCTTCACAATTTATGCATCAACTGTTGGAGTATGTGGCTTGATAAACACCACATATGTATAGTTAGGATAGTCCCACATGGAATAAGAGGAAGTACATGTGGTTTCTAATAAGCTTGGGAATCTCCTTACATAGCACCGAGGCCTTTTAGATTAAAACCCTACACCTGCTGCAACAGGTGGTCAAGTGGGGACAGTATCGGTGCTATGTGGTCGGGCCCGGAAGTAGGGTTTAACGGTCCGTGAAGATCCTAACAACTGGTATCAGATCTCGGGTTAGAGCTTTAGGGTTCATAGTACGACTGGAGTGGGAGTTATGGGTGATAATAACGAAAGTACGGTATCTAGGGTTAAAGTTTTTAATGGGAAGAACTTTGCGTTTTGGAAGTCTCAGATGGAAGACTACCTATATGAGAAATACCTTTACTGATCCATCGGGTGGAGTTGCGAAAAAGGGAGCACGCAAAGACGATGAATGGACAACTCTTGATCGCAAGTGTGTCACCGTGATCCGTAGATGTCTAACGGAGGAAGTCTAGAATAACGTACAAGAGGAAAGTAGTACGAAGGATTTTATGGATAAACTTGAAAAGTTATATCAAAAGTCACCAGCCTCGGGGAAGATTATGTTGTGTGAACAATTATTTAATATGAAGATGCAAGAAGGCGAAGCTATTTCAGCACATCTTGGGAAGTTTAAATCAATTATTTCTCATCTTTTAAAAGTTAGTATATCTTTTGATGATGAAGTTCAAACTTTACGGTTGTTTTCGTCATTACCAAAGAGTTGGGAGACTGCAAGGAAAACCATTAACAATTCCGCAGGGAGCGAGAAGTTGAAGCTTGATGATGTGCAACAAAGGTTAATTGCTGAAGAGGAGAGAAGAATAGAACAAAGTTATGTTTCTAGTTCTTAAGGCTCGGCCTTAAGTATGCATGAAGAAGATAGAGGAAGGAGTTCAAATACGAACAACAACAACAAATCTATATGGAAGTATAGAGGAAAGTCTAGGGGGAGATCTCAATCCCGGCCTAGAGGTGTTGTTGAGTGTTGGACGTGTAAGAAAGTAGGACACTACAAACGCGATTTTCCGGAAAATAAAGGTGCTAATAATGGTGGAAATAAAGGTAATCAAGAAGAGGTCAACGTAGTTGCAGCTGCGGAACCGGTGAAGGTCCTTGTTGATAACAAGAAGGTGATTACGGAAGGTTTTGTACTACTCTCTGAGGACAAGCAAGATGAGTCTTGGATTATAGACTCGGGAGCTTCTTTCCATGCAACAGGTGATAAGGGTATTATGATCTATTTTAAAGAAGGATACTATGGCCAAGTATGCTTAGGTGACGATGAAGCATGCAACATCATTGGTTTGGGTGATGTGATCTTGAAAGTCAACGGTTGGACATGAAAATTGAAGGATGTACGATACGTTCCAAATTTGAATAAGAACTTGGTGTCTGTGGGCCAAGTTTTTGATGATGACTATGAAGTTGTGCTTACGAAACACAATTGGAAAGTGAAGAAATGAGTTATGGTATTATCTCGTGGAGTTAGAATCGGTACTCTATACCGGACTTCAGATGGAACTACTTTAGCAGTGGCTAGTAGTGGTGAAGACACTAACTTATGGCATAGAAGATTAGGGCACATGAGTGAGAAGAACATGAAGATTCTATGTTCGGGAGGATATCTACCTAAGGTGAAATCTATCGATATGAGTTTTTGTGAATAATGTGTTCTTGGAAAGCAAAAAAGGGTTAGTTTGAGCAGAGGCGACAGAGCCTTGAAAAGTGAGAAACTTGATTTGGTTCATACTGATGTATGGTGACCAATTGATGTTGCATCTCATAGCGGGTTCCAATATTATGTCACCTTTATTGATGATCACTCAAGGAAGGTGTAACTTTACTTCATGAAGAATAAGTTCGAGGAGTATGAAGTGTTTAAGAAGTGGAAATCTTTGGTTGAAACAAAAACTGGTCTGAAGTTGAAGTGACTAAGGTCAGAAAACGGTGGTGAGTATGACAAAAAAGAATTCTTACAGTTATGTGCTGCGAATGGAATTCGTTTGGAGAGGACAGTTCCAAGGATGCCATGGGAGAATGGAGTAGCAGAACGTATGAATTGGACGTTGAATGCACGTGCTAGGTGCATGAGTTTGCAATATGGTTTGCTCGAGACCTTCTGGGCACATGCAACAGAGACGTCTGCTTATTTAATTAATAGGACACCTAGTAGTCCATTAGATATGAAGATACCATAGGAGGTTTGGACTGGAAAAAAGGTAAATCTCTCCTATTTGAAAGTTTTTGGTTGTGTTGGTTATGTTCACCTTAGTACCGGTGAGAGGTCTAAGATAGGTGCTCAAGCAAAGAAGTGTATATTCCTTGGTTATGGAATTGACGCTTTTGTGTATAAACTTTGGGACTATGAGGGTCACAAAGTTATTAGAAGTAGAGATGTCACTTTTAATGAGAATGAGATGTACAAGGACAGGAATACAACACAACTTGAAGATGTCAGATCAAGCAACGTCGATAAGGAGTTTTATATCGATATTGATGATGTTTCTGTAAAAAGTGTGGTACAAGAAGGGCACGGTGTTGTTGATGGCAGAGAAGTACAAGGTGAAGAGACTTCTGCTGTAGTGGGAGTTACACCTTATAGTTCCACAAGAAGTACGAAGATCATCAAGAACTCCAAAACCAAACCCAATGTATGCTCTGAATTATCTATTACTTACGGATGGAGGTGAACCTGAATATATTAAAGAAGCACTAGCCGCTGATAATTCAGGAAAGTGGCAACTTGCTATGGAAGATGAGATGAATGCACTTGAGGAGAATGGCACTTGGGTGTTAGTAAAATGACCAAGAGGTAAGAATGCGTTGCATAATAAGTGGATTTATCGGATGAAGTCTGAAGCAAATGAATATATTCGCTACAAGGTGAGGTTGGCTGTGAAAGGTTTCCAGCAAAAACCTGGTGTTGATTACAACAAGATATTTTCTCCAGTTGTGAAGATGACTAC
Organism: Papaver somniferum; assembly: GCF_003573695.1. Lineage (NCBI taxonomy): Eukaryota > Viridiplantae > Streptophyta > Magnoliopsida > Ranunculales > Papaveraceae > Papaver > Papaver somniferum. Next base: position 16,511,427 of record NC_039358.1, read on the forward strand.
TATTCGAGTAGTGTTAAGTCTAGTGGCTTCTGAAGATCTCTACCTTGAATAGTTGGATGTAAAGACAGTTTTTCTTCATGGTGACCTAGATGAAGAAATTTACATGAAGCAGCCAGAAGGATTCATTGTAAAAGTCAAGGAAGAGATGGTGTGCAAACTAAAGAAGAGTTTATATGGTTTAAAACAAGCCCCGAGACAGTGGTACAAGAAGTTTGATAAATTCATGCATAGAGGTGGTTACTCACGGTGTAATGCATATCATTGTTGTTACTTCAAAAGGTGCGGTTCTGACTACATCATATTATTATTGTATGTGGATAATATGTTGGTTGCCAGAACATCTCTACAAGAAGTTGAGAATTTGAAGAACCAATTATCAAGTGAGTTTGTTATGAAAGATTTTGGTGAAGCAAAGCAGATTCTTGGTATGAGGATCATAAGAGACAGAGCTAAGGGTGTACTTATGCTTAGTTAGGTTGAATATATTGGACGAGTGTTGAAAAGGTTCAATATGGAGAATGCTAAACCAGTTAGTTCTCCACTTGGAAGTCGAATTAGTCTTTCAAGTATGCATTGTGCGAAGACAGATGAAGAAAATGAGTACATGACTAACGTACCATATTCTTCGGCTATTGGGAGTCTAATGTATGCTACGGTGTGCACGAGACCAGATATTGCACATGCAGTGGGAGTAGCGAGTAGATATGCAAGCAACCCAGGAAAACAACATTGGGAAGCTGTGAAGTGGATTCTCAGGTATTTGAGAGGTAACAAAAATGTACCATTGTGTTATGGAAAAGATGGTTCTATCTTGAGGGGTTATGAGGATGCAGACTCCGCAGGTGATGTAGATAAAAGGAGAAGTACGACCGGTTATGTTTATATTATGGGGTCAGCTGCAGTGAGTTGGAACTCACATTTACAGAAGTTGGTGACATTGTCTACTACGGAAGCGGAGTACGTAGCAGTAACAAAAGCGAGCAAGGAGATGATTTGGTTACGAGGTTTGTTAGATGAGTTGAGAAAGGAAAAAAATGATAGTGTTTTATTTAGCGACAGTCAAAACACTATACATTTAGCCAAGAACTCATCCTATCATGCTAGGACGAAGCATATAGATATTCATTATCATTTCATTAGGGATCTCTTATAAGAAGGAGAGTTGAAGCTCGAGAACATTCTTGGTTCGAAGAATCCGGCGGATATGTTTACCAGGGGAGTTACATCATACAAGCTAAAGCTCTGCAAGGCTTTAGTTGGTCTCTCAGAATGAGGATATGGGAAGGGACCCGCACTAATAAGAAAGTTGTTTTAGCACCATCAATCCAAAGTTGAAGAAAAGAAGAATTGAAGACAATCAATGAGTCTTCAAAGTGTGAGATTGTTAGTTATTGAATACTAATTATTATTTCCTAAAGTTAGCCGTGGTTATTTAGGGAAGGGGTTTCCTAAACCGGATAGGATTCTTGGTGGCAAAGTTTGTAACCTATATAAATAGGTAATTAGGCCTTGTAGAATTGTATTGTGTAGAAAGCGATTAAGAGATCAGTCAGAGATTTCTTGTATAGCTTTTAGGGCTAAAGTTAGGGTTTCGTTATGAGAGCATATTGGTGAAGAACAAGAGACAAGGTTATCGTCTCGGATAATTGTTGCGGTGTAACCAAGGGTTTGCTGGGATTCACACGACGTTGTAATCGTTTTTCTTCATAGTGGATTTAAGTTGGTGCGGCTCAAAGTGGACGTAGACAATATATACAAGTTGTATGTATTGGTCGAACCACTATAAATCTTGTGTCTTGTGAGTTGATTTATCTTTCTCATATTATTATAGCTGCTTGTGCTTGGTTTACTTATTATTCATCATAATATCTCAAGATCCGTTATTCCGCGGTTGTCAATGATTCCATAAGAAAATCCTGACAACTGGTATCAGAGCCAGGTTGGGGGATACTGTCCGAACAGAGAAGTGGTTATGGATGTCACCTGGTACAGCGCAAGTGAAGTCAGACTCAAGGTGGAGCAGGCAAGGACCAAAGTAGAGTTGGAGCTCAAGGTGGAGTTAGTGACACACCCCATTAACTCAGGTGGAGTAGGATTTTATGGTAGGCAAGGTTGTGCTCAAGGTGGATTTTGTGCTAGCCTTCCCATTAACTCAAGGTGGAGTAGGGTTCCACGACGCGTGGTGACAATAATCATGTTCGATGGGTAGCTATACGGACTATGGTGGAGTATGATTGGATTGGTGAGGTGGTTTAATCTCGCCAAGGTGGAGATTGTTGGAGCATGTGGATCAATAAACATCACATACGTATATCTATGATAGTCCCACATGGAATAAGAGGAAGTACATGTGGTGCCTAATAAGCTTGTGCATTTCCTTACATAGCACCGAGGACTTTTAGATTAAAACCCCACACCTGTTGCAACAGGTGGTCAAGTGGGGACAGTATCGGTGTTATGTGTTCGGGCCCGGAAGTAGGGTCCGGCGGTCCGTGAAGATCCTAACATCAACTAATTACAACTGACTGTTTGCAACTTTGTGAAGAGAATTTTAAGATATCTAATTATAACTGACAAACCTTTCTTACAAAACATGATGCCCACACACTAGAAAAAGTACAACTAATTACTGTGTCTTTCAGGGTTCTTCTTTGCTTTCTTGAACATTTAAGAAACAACTAAATGTTTTTAGATCAAGTGTTAAAGTTGAATACAAGGAATTAGCAGTTGCTTCTTCATAATTACGTTAGATTAATCATTTAATACTTATTCAAGGATCTAAGCCTTTCTATGCAATTGCCAATTACAATCTAATATTATAACATGAGTTATTCCAGTTGCTAGTAATCATATCTCTCATGGATAACAAAGCATATTGATATTGACTATCACTTCATCAGAGATCTCATTGTTTCCAAGAATTAGTTATTCGGATTGTTTGCTTCTCTACATCAACTTGCGGATGTATTTACAAAAGTATTATCTAAGTCTCTGTGTCACAGTTAGTTTTTAAGAAAATGTATTAAACTTGTACACAAACTGAGAGAGTGTACGAGAGTATCTAATGTATTTTTTGTGAGTGCTCTGTATGAGTGCCCTTATCTTCTTATACGTCTGTTTATAATGTTTATTGTCAAGGATATTTATTTATTTTGTTTGTTTTTTGTTATTATCTGTAATGGTCCTATAACAGTGCACTATATAATGTTGTAATAATACTGTTAGAGATACTAGAAATCATTAATACATCAATATGTACAATGTTTATCTCTTTAGCTCTGATGATACTTTACATCCATATTTTTCTATAAACAATAGAAGATCAAGTAAGATAATAATTTCTTTTGTGAAATTTGTTTGTCTATAATATATAAAAGTATTAAACAAGTGTTTTTCATGATCACCTAAGGTAGTTGATTTTTATCGCAATACTTTTGTACAATCATTTGATTTTCCAAAAACCGTTATCTATCAGTATTAAGAAAAAAATAGCAATCTTACGCGATAATAAAAATATATTAGCAAATTCATATTGCTTACTAAAATAAAAATTATAAATTGTCAAATAGTTCTTTACAATATAAAAAAGTCAACAAATTAGTCGCTGAAAATGAAAGAATCCAGAAATTTACATAGAGGGCAGATCCGTTGATAGAATGTTCTTTTGACAATATTTGATATTGTTTTACAGCTGTTGGATTCGTCAAATTTAACGGCGGAGATTTAATAAGTTTTACTTAAACTTCCGGGGCGATCCATGACTCATACTATCCTTTACTCCACAAGTTAATTTTTTCTCTTTTACGGGTTTTCTTCTCCTTTTTGAGATAAATCCATGTACGATAACAAGAACAAATGATAAACTTGAAATCATCTGAAGAATAATTAAAGTTGAAAAATTATTTCAAGCGGTTTGTTCATCGAAATCTCTTTCTATTACCGAGTTAAGAAGAAAAATCCATAGGGAAAAAAATTAGAACTAGAGAAAAGTATACTTGAAAATTTACGGTTCTAAAGCTTAATCATGGTTATTTGATCAGGAAAAAACCCATTATAATCCAATTTCTTCTTTGATGGTATAAATTAATTGTCCATGTTGAAGATTATAAATCAAGCTTGATAATCACATCCTTGGAGTTCTATTTGAAATGATTTTAGGTTCCAATAGTTCTTCAAGTAAATCAATACCCAAATAACCTTTACAACTGATCTACTTAGTTTAATAATCATTTTTCTTTATACTTCATTTTCCCCCTTGAGAAGGTATAAAAAAAGCGTTATCAATGTTAAGCGAGGGGAAGGTACTATCATTCTGCTCAAGCCTGAGAACTTTCGTACCAACCTTCTTCTAGTTGGAGATCTTATTTTGGAAGAGGGTGATGGAATATACCAAAACTAAATCGCTGGTTCAATCTAATTGAATCCATACATATTATTGACACCCCTCTACACCCCGGTGAGGAGGATCAAATGCAGTGACTAATAACGAAAATGTCTCTATTTAAATCTTTTTATAGAACAAAAACTGATCAGAAGTATGAAACTGACCCTCCCAATCCTCAATGGGAGGTGATATGGAAAGTGGATGTTGCTCCTTTTATCCAAATCTTTCTTTGGAAATGTACTTATGGTGTCCTCCCGACAAATGCAAAAACAACTAGTATCTTGCACCGCAATGATCATATTTGCAAGATGTGCAATAATAGGGAAGAGACGACGACACATATGTTCCTGAACTGTTATGTTTCTACCCAAGTCTGGTATCACCTCTATGGGCCAAACGACATGGAATTAGATTGTAACACAAACTTCATGGATTGTCTCAATTCCCGGTTTGTTACAAACAATAACTCTAATCAAAGTAGCTACACTCATGCCACTGCTTGTTGGTTCATCTGGAAAGCTAGGTGTGATCATGTCTTTAATCACACCTATCGGAATGCCACAAAAAATGCTCAGAATATACAATAACATATCTGCTCTCATCATCGAATGCATAACTTACAATATTAAATTCGAAACAATGTTATCTATTATGTTCATGCCGACTCTGACATTCAAGTACCATCTCCTCTATCACTAATATGAGAATTTGGGATCTTGATAAAATTTGCATTATGATCATGTCTTCTCATTACTATATTACACTAATAGCTTAGGATTTTGCATGAAACAAAGTTGAGGCTAGAGTATATCCCAGATACAATGACGAGTGGAAAGCTACAAGATGGGCAAACTTAGCGTTTACCTGGGTCAAATAAATGCACCATACCAACGTTAAAGTTTAGGAAAAAGATATGGAGTTTATTATTCGATTGACTACGCTCAACCAGAATATTATTCAGGGTTGAATTCACCTAAGTTATAATGAAAGAAATCGAAGATACATTGATAATATAATGAGGATGGAAAAATCGTCATTTCTTTTATTTTAATTTGTCTCAAAATAAGTCCGCATAGACTTCAAAACTTGGAAAGTTTAAATTTAGCACTGTAAAATAAGAATTTAAATTTAAATTTGGGAGGCAATCAATTGACTCAAACTCTGTTATGTATTACCCTTAGGCTTGCCTAAGTTTTCTTATTAAAAAAAAAGAGAGAGAAAAAACCGAAAGTTTTAAATAATGTTTTGCATCTTTGCAACTCGAAAAGAAAGATAGAAATTAAGAAGGAGAAGAGAGATATTTGACCAAAGAGTTGAACATGAAAAAACTCTTAGTAAGCATCGGGTCGACTCGAATATTTAAGTAAAATAAATCAAATCCTCGTTATTAATATATACAATCCAATGGTTATGGAGTGCTGTCAGATCATGTTAAATAATAGATTGTCAACGGATCCACACTCTCTATCGGTTTAAATTTACACTTTCGGGTTTAGTTTGAGGATTCACTAGAATCGAAGCAAGACGTAAAAATTTACACAATACCAAAACATCCCATATATAAATAGTTGGTGTATCAGTTCAGGGTTAATCCTGTGTTTTTGGTATAGTTTAACATTTTGGAATGGTATTTGAGCAATCCTACTCATATGACGTAAGTATTCAGAAATCCGAACGATGACCCTGAAACTTTGATATCATAATATCCAAGTCCCAACCACCTCCAGAGTTTTGGCTATTTAATTTCATTCCTCATTCATCTCTACTAGGAAATAGTCCCAACCACCTTTCAGGGTTTTGGCTATTTAATTTCATTCCTCATTCGTCTCTAGTATGAATTGGTGTGCATTGTCTTCTTCTACAATCATTATTTATTTTCAGAATTATTTATTTTCCAAGTAGGTTAATTAGATTTTTATTAGGCTTAAAGATATATTGTTTTCCTACAAATGTGATAAGTGTATTGTAGTTCTACAATCTACTAAAATTATTCAACGAAAAAATGAATTAATTATCCCACCTTAATTTCTACGGTATTTTTATAGTTACCGCACTCCGTCAGGAGCCTAACCAAAAATAAATAAATAAATTATATAGGAGTTAAAAATTTGTACCTTTTATTTGTTGTGGACCGCGAACGTAACCTGAATGTGCAAAAATGCATCAAAGGCCAAAATTATGGACGTCTGGTGTAAACAAAACAATTTTTATTTACCTAAGGAAACAAATCCATCTTAAATATGACACGTAGGATTTTATATCTCTATTCACTCTCCAATAGTTAGTTCCTCCAGAGCAGGAGGGATGATATATCAAATCTAAAGGTGGTGAAGAAAGTCTTAACTAGACTTTTGGAATAACCCCTGGCTATTTCCATGTTATTAATTTATTTAAATTCTTTTATATTTAAAATAAGATTATATAAAAAAAAGAATGACATTTCTAGGTTTATCTAAATTTAAAATACATGATGCAACTTTAACTTCTGGAAATGAATTTAAAGACAAGAGGCCTTACTCGGGCTCATATACGAAAACCCCCGCAAATGGAGGCCTAAGTAAGACCTCCATATGGGATTATTTCGACACATAGCTGGAGAAGCTCTAAGGGGATAACAGCTCTCCTTGTTTTATCCCATCAAGGAGTTATCCGGCCACGGGGAAAGCATCGTACGTAGGAGTTAAGTATGAAAAGAATAACAATTAGCTAAGCACAAAATCATGTCCCTTATATATACGAAACCAGTATATTCTGAAATGGAGGGAGCATGTTATATCCAAGATACCCATTGTATAATTGATACGCTACCGTCGAGAAAGTGATGAGAGGATAGAATGACCAGTTTGAGATAAGCGGCCGAGCATTCAAAGAGTCATACGGATCATGAAATGGAACTCTTTGGAAGATACTTACATATTCATTTTGTATTAGTTTAAGTTAAGCGGAATCCATTGATTTGCGTATCACAATATATTTGTGCAAGTTATCAAGTGGTTACCGATTCGTATGACTGCCTTCCCGTGATCGTTTCATTGTATTTTGTTAACGATGACTTGAAGTTCAAATGCTGTATATCGTCTCGTGTCATAGCTTACATTAGTGTAGAGCTAGGCGGAAAACAAAAAAAGTAATAGAGCAAAATTCAAAATAGCAACTTGGGGTAGTTAAAAAAGTGGAACAGATACAATTTTGTTACTAACGACCCGGAGACATTCATTAAGTGCGAATTTTGATATTCCATGTTTCCGGTTCACTTTATTTTAGTTTGTTACAAAGAGGCATCACTTATGATATATGTAATTTTTTGATTCTTTGATGGAGATGATTAGGAATCCATTAAGTGCCTTAAATTACAACGTAACAGTTGGAATTTTATGCTCGCTACAAAAAATTTCTTGTTTTTGGTAAATAGATGATTTAAAAAATTGGGAGGGTCCCAATTTCCTGGTCAATGTGGCGTTTGAGTCTTTAGACTAGCGGAGTGCTTCTAAACAGACCGGCCTTTTAGACAATCTTTAAACCAAATACACATGAATTTTCTTTTTTAGAGTGGTTCTGATGGGTCCCGTGGAGAACAATAGGGGATATGTTGTTGTGAAAGCTTTTAGAGGTCCACGGTGGTGCGAGTATAACCAAAGACCAAAGACTAAAAAAAAGATCAAATTTGGGTTTAGTCCGTCGTGTGACGCAGTGGGGAAAGAATATATTTGGTCGCGTGTTGATAAAGCTTATGCCTGGAATCAGGTGTTGATAAAGATAACGCCTGACATGGGGCGTTTGTAAAGATTCCGCCAGACATATTCAAAAAAAAAAGAAATGGGGCGTTGATAAAGTTAACGCCCCAAGCAAAGTTTTGAAAACTTTGTGAGTAAAGATCATGACTATATCAACGCCCCAAGAGAGGCGTTAACATTATGTACGCCTGGGTGCCCGGCGTTAACTTTACGTACGCCCCATCCAGGCGGACATTATACCAACGTCCCATCCAGGCGGACATTATACCAACGCCCCTGCACCAGGCGTTAACTTTACGAACGCGCGGCTACAAACGGACATTATACCAAGGCCCGTGGGGTAGGCGGACATTATATAAACGCCCGACTATATTTGGGATTGGTCTTGATCGCCGACCAAATTTGGTCTGGGTTTTACTCTTTGATCAAATTTTGATCGATGATCCGTCCCACTACGCCAGCCCACTCGACTAAAAATTTGGGTTTAGTCGTCCACTGCAGTTGCTCTTAGACGAGTTTTCTTCCATACGGTTTTTATCACGGTCCGTTAAGAATTTTTATTAGAGTTAGAGTTTTAGGAGGTTGATGATTGTCTTGGATATTATTAAAATATTATTAGAAACTTAGCAAAACAAAATAATAAATAAAATAATTTTTATTATTTTTTTTTAGCTAGCACCGTTTAGTATGCGTCACTTAAAAACATAACTTAGAGAGTGCATAAAATTAGTTCAAGTAAAACTATCCGATAACTTTTCTCACCTGAAGATGCAAGTATAAAATCTTAGCGGTGAGAATACCGGCTACTTCTCCAAATAAATGTATACGAATCCTTACCCGAAATGGTAAATTTAACGTTAAACCTGCCTATCACAAGGTGGTTGATCTCAAGCGTGAATAGGTTGATACCCCACCTAATTATTTGTGTTTTGTTTTGGCTAGTGATGTAGAGGGAAGAGCCTTCCCTATATATGCAAGGCACAACTAGTTTACTGTTACGTAGATCCCAAGCATAATAGTAATATTATGATGCACGTATGGGGAAGTTATGAAGGAAATTATGGAGCTTAAACATACTTACACGAATAAAGGCTTTTCTATGAAAAAATTGTAAATGATATCATCCCTTCCAGTGAAAGAATGGCTAAAATCATGCACTATGGAGGGAAGCACTGTAACATGTGTCATCAGGTTGTAGAAGCCACCAAACATGTTTGAGACTGTTTATTTGCCCAGGGTTATATGGACTTTCATTTCTAAAGCAAGAAGAAGCATGGAAACAGCTGATATTTCTATTAAAGACTGGACCATGAGTTTGTTTGATAATGATTTCAGCAGATTAGATGATGACTAGTTAAAATGACTAATGATGGTTATAAAATTTGGAAACAAGATTCATGTGTGTATTTCAGGGATTAAAATCAAATCCCATTGAAGTAAGCATACAATATTTCAATAGCATGACATCAAGCAAAGAGATGAGAAGAGCTCATAATATCACCGACAATACTGGTATGAGCTCTGAGCCTCAGACTTGTTGGATACCCCTAACCCCTCTAGACTTTTTTATTTGTTGTGATGCTTCTTTTAATAATATATTTTCAATTTAACAAATAAGAAAAATGCAAAACAGAGTTTACAGCCTCAAAGATTCTAAAGATCTGAATTTAAGAGTCTCACAATTGTATAGACTTCATTCTATTTTATTGAGTATTTATACTATTTACATAAGAATGATTCAATTGAATCTGAACTACATGAACGAATATACAGGACAATTTACAACAAAAGACTAGGAATGGAAGACTAGGTTACAACAAAAGACTAGGACTTTACAACCAAATACGTCATATATGTAACAACTGACTAAGACTAGGTTTTATATGCCGGTGGTGTGTGCTGTTGCCGCACACTCCAAGTGTGGAAGCTATACACGTCTAATACAGCCTTGCTGGGACGCGTGACTGAGAAAAAGAAATCCGAAAGAAAAATAACTCAATATGAAGAAAACAAAAAATGTATGGATATACTTAGCAAAAGTATAAGCTCTGCTAAACAAAACTTATAAAATCCTTTAAATTGTTGAGCTTGCGCAAGATTCCTAAAAATAACTAGAATTAAAAATAAGAGACATACTAGAATAAATAAATAACAACGACTTCTAAAGCCAATTTCTAAATAACAGTTAATATATGCATGCCTGATGTTCTACATCATAGACTTATTTTCGCTCTAAACTGTTAGTGGAAGTCTAACTTTAAATATTTTGTTATTAAAATTTACCATAGATGAGCAAGAGTCCGTATCAAATTGAAGTACTGGTTTACGAGAACATCATAAAAAAACATACAAACATTTTGAAACAAACATCAAATTGAGTCAGTTGCTCAGTGTTTCTCTACCAGCTAGATATTTAGGAGGACAATATATTTGTATGCTCTTAAAGCAAGTCCAACGGGACTCACAAAGTAACAGATTTGTCCGTTATACGCCCATAATGGGACTGACAAACACTCAAAATGGATGGAAAAAAGGGTTTTCCCATCGAGCCTCAAGTTGAGACGGTCGGGTTAGCTTCAGACGAACACATCCACATAGGCCAGCCAACCTATAATGAGCCGAGTCTCGGCGCAGGTAGAGATGAGTCTCCTATCACAATGAGACGCCCGTCCTTGATTGAGCCGGAAGCGACTACTCTCATCCAACGGCTCTAATTCCGCTCTCTATAAATACATCCATCTTCGACTCCAAAACCGCAGCTTCTCCATCTTATACACCACAACTTCTCATAATTTCACCACAATCTTCATTTTTCATTCTCAAAATATTTAAAAAAAAAAGGCTATCAGAGTTCGTGGTTCTCAAGTTTACTCAGGAAGAAAATTTAGCAAGTTGCATAGATTATGTTTTTCCAATAAGAGAAAATATCCACAATGTTATGAATTTTTTTCAAACGACTTTTTGACAACAAGTTTTGTAATGTTCACTGCAGAAACAGGGAATCTGAAAACCGTGATGCTAATAGATTGTCTTCTCATTTTCAATCAATTTATCGTGTTGTCAACCAATTTCTTGGTATGCTAATGCAGATTAACCAAAAAAGGCTTAACGGTGAAACTGAAGCCGAAGTGATTCAAAGAAATGCAGCAAAATAACGTAAGAGCTTTTCAGTTTTTAGCTTGTCTCAACATCCTTAAAAAAAATTACAGGTTCAACGCATTTTGTCTTCTAGAGGCTCCACCAGTCGCTCCATGAATGAGGATGTTGATTACCTCGCCTTTATGATTTAGTTGTAATTGAGTCTAATGTAATTTTATATAATCTAATGTACTTTGATTCAAAAAAAAAGAAATTTTCAAATTGGTTATGCTAGTGAACGGATGGTGCAAATACAAAGATATTTACATTCCAAGACAACATAGCGATGGTCGAATCAGTTTACTCATTTAATCAGACAACTCCAACTTAAAACACAATGGACATTTCCAGAAGTGTTTTCCAAATGTGTCTTCTTCTGTTGAAGTGTGCAACTGCATAAAATATGAATAACTAGGGCTTAAGCATCTACTAACCAACTGTGTTGTAGACTCTACTTCATGGTCGTGTTGTGACTTCTTCAACTTTTCTTTAAGTTTCAAGTTTTTCATAATGTTGCTACCTTTTTATCTTCTTGCTCCTTCATAACATCAACTAGCATGCGTGGTTCTTCACGTCATTTAGGATCTTGACATTGCACATACCTAAGCTTTCCTGGTTATGATTCAATGACCATTATGTTAGCTGAACAACATACTTGTGGACACTTAGAATACATCCAAGGCCATTGCGTCAGACCATGGTCATCCATGAAACATAATGTAAAAACCTCTTTTGCTTCCACACATAATATTTGTTTTCCTTTAGTTTTATGAAACATGGTGTTGGTTGAGAACGTTTTCGGTTGAGAATGTTTTTGGTTGTGTTTGGAAAATATTGGTTGCAATGTATGATTTATATAAGGAAAAATATGACCGTTATAATAAATCCGTTATCTCTTCTCACATTGAGACAATCGACCTTGATTGAGTCGGCAAATGGCTAGTCTCATTTAACGGCTCTTATTTCATCCCCTATAAAACTCAAACGATTTCAGCTCCAAAAACACACCTTTTCTACCTTAATCTATCATTTTCAAACTTCTATAATAAAAATCCAAGAAAAATGTCTGCTAGAATTCATGGTCCTAAATTTACTCAAGAAAAGGATTTATCTATATGTAGCCTATGTTTTTCATACTATAGAAAATGATATGCCCGATCAAGCCATGTCACACATGTCTATATGGAAGAACATTTTCACACTATTTTTTTCAGAAACGGGGAATCCTAGAAACCGGGATGCTCGGGGATGGTATGCTCATTTTCAATAAATTGATCCTGCAGTCAAGCGATTCCTTACTAAGGTGAGGGAAATTGACCGAGAAAAATTTAATGGTGTAACTAAAGATGAAGTATTCTGAATAGCTCCAGGTAAATTGAAGCAAACTCACGGAAAAATTTTCCTTACGAAGCTTGTTTCAATATCTTTAAAGATGGTCCATCTCAATCACATCTGTACTGCACCCAAAGAGTTCTCCCTCACTTTACTATGGATGCAGATGTTACTCTTATTCGATGTTGGCTACAGATGGTAAGAAGAAATATGACCAGTGACTATTTCTGGGATAGGGTGTGTCAAAGGTTTGTAGTGTTGGGAAATGAACATTTAATAAACAGTAAGATCCTTAAACTAAGATTTTCATTCATCAATAAGGATGTCAGCTGTTATACATAAGTTTTTTGGATGGTTCACCGTGATAATTCTGGATTGTCCAGTGAAGAACTGGTCAGTATATCTCTTAATACCTTTTTCCTCATTGAGTAACTACATCATAGTTTAATTAAAATCATATTATTAACTTGTTGTTTATCAGAAAACTATGACTCAAGCCCAGTTTATTGAAGAAAACGAAAGAGACTTTAAGCATTTTGAATGCTATGAACTTCATAAGGCTTATGTCCCTGAATTTGATATGGTTTGATGTTATTGTTAGCATTATGAAAATAAAGTTACTTTATATGCAAGTCTAAATGTAGTAAGTATCGTTTAATATAAAATATGAGTCTAATTTAAGGTTTAAATATTTTCATTAATTACTGCCACTTCTTTTACAAGATAGAAACATACACAATAATAAGATCTTAAATATTGACATCGATAAAAATCTAGTAACATCTTTGGTCTCCTGGTTTTCTTCATTTGACGTATCTTTCAATCAACGCGCTCGTGAACTGTTTCACATTTGTTTTTGAAACTTCGGTTGTTAACTTTAAAAACTAGAACTTTTCTTTGCATTTTAGCAGGACATTTTCTTGGATTAATTTCTAAAACTTGCACAACTCCCTCCTTTTTACGATTTTCAATTTTCTAAATTTACCACCTATTTTATTTATAGCAACCTCAAGTTTGGATTAAAAAAAAGAGAACCAATAGCCCTATGAGACATTTCGAGAGAAATATTTATAGTGCAAATATCAAAGAGAAGATTAAACTTTGGTGTGGGTTGATGTTTGAATGGATTGATTATTTATTTGTAGGGTTAAAACTAGCCATTGTAAATCCGACCATTGTCGGTGCAATGTGGGACGGACATCCCACTTTGAGACGATCCTCGTCTCAGATTGAGCTGAGACTCATCTCACTATGGGACCGTCGTCCCATATTAACCACCTCATCTTAACCCGTCTCGAGAACATTTTCCCCACTGCACAAAACTCAGTTTGTCTATCCACATGGACAAGTAAATCAACAGATTTGATGGTGCCCATTGGAGTTACTCTTAGGCCCTGATTTTGACTGAAACTTTGCCAAGCTAGTTGCTTCTCTTCACTTGGCCTATATAAACGATAAAAAAAATTAGTAAAAAATTGTTGGACAGTTTTTTCATAGCAAGAAAATCCATGAAGATGTTATTGAAATTACCTTGGCATATATATGATGATGCCATAGATATCCAGTAATGAATTTTGGATCTTCCTTTTAGAGTATATTCAAATTCGACAAATATCAAAATGCACCACCACATAGAGATTATATTCGGATTTTAGAGGGTGATTGTGCAACTCATTCAAATAATCTAAATTGGCCATATCAAATTCAAGAGATGTTCTAGATCAAGTTGCAAAAGCCCTGTGAACACATCCTGAAAATTTTTTTTTTTTAATAAAAGAGGGTTACGATTTTATTGATTAAGAAAATGAAAGTATTACAGATTGTAACCAGTTACAAGTCCAACTTGGTATCTTACTTATTAGTTACATTCCATAATTGTTTCCCATTGCATAACCACCTCCCGGAATCCATGAAATCTAAACCAATTTGGTTTAGAACTCCATTGATAGATCATTCTCTTGATCTCTATAATTACATCATCCCTGTCTCTATAATTACTGTTAGAATACGGGCATCCAACTCAAAACCAATTGGAAATGAGTGGAGTGGCCCATAGAGTTATAAGCCGCGGGATCTTAGATTGCACATGATAATGTGGGACTAATAATCTCAACACGCCCCCTCACGTGTAGCCTCGTTGGGTTTAACGCGTGGACAATAAATCGGGTGACGCGGAGTAAAGGCGCGGTCAAATGACTCGGCGCAAATAGCCTACTCTGATACCATGTTAGAATACGAGCATCCAACTCAAAACCAATTGGCAATGAGTGGAGTGGCCCGTAAAGTTATAAGCCGCAGGATCTTAGATTGCACAGGATAATGTGGGACTAATAATCTCAACAATTACATCATCTCTATAACACATCCTGAAAGTTGGGGCAGCTCTTAAAGTTGCTACTGAATAAATCAACTTTGCTTGTGATCACTATAGTGAAGAGGTAATCCCATGAGAGATGCGATGAATTTATTGGAGAAAATGTCTTTCTTTGTGCTACTAAATTTAACTTGGTGCCTTAATTACGGCAGAAACCGTGGTCAGCATCCCAAAGAACAATCACATTGCACGGTGCTTCGAAGGAAAATGACAACATCTAACGGCTCAACCAACCACCGTAACAATTAACATTACGTCATTATAGGATCGAGCAAGAGAGAGGAGAGCACACGCAGAACCAAATAAAAGACTAAATTGATAATCAAATTCGGTGTACAATTCTTATGGCTCAATAGCACACGCAGACTCAAAGCAAACTTTCCTAACAAAGATAAAACTCTAAACAAAGGCACTTTCATAACATAAATCAAACTCTAAATAGAATTCTTCTGGAACTCTCTAGAACTCAAACATCTTGCTTCTCAAGTAATCTTGTCTCCCAAATGTAACTAATCAATGGAGGTTTACAACATACTGGTAAAGCTCTTAGATGGCGAAACAACAACCTTAAAATTCACAACCTCGGCGATATCAGGTGAATCAATAAAAACCCATCTTCATAAATTAACCAAAATCCCCCCAAATCAACAGAGATTGATCACATGTACTAAACAAATTCACGATGAAACACTAATAAAAATACCTGATAAAGATGGCAGTACCTTTTTCACAATCAATCTACTTGGTCTCCTTCTTGGTGGTAAAGGAGGGTTCGGTTCACAATTAAGGGGTGCAGGAACAAAAGTTGGGCAGAAGAAAACTGATAATTTTAATGCTTGTAGAGATATGAGTGGAAGAAGATTAAGGCATAATAATGCTGAGAAGAAGTTAGAGGAATGGAAATCCGAAGAAGAAGAGAGGAAGTTGGAGAAAGTTGCTGAGGAGTTTTTGAAAAAGAAAGGGAAAGAGTTGAAGAAATCTGGGAATAAAGGAGATGACAAATATATTGAGAAGTATAGACAGGATTTGGAGAAATGTATGGAAGGCATTGAAAATCTTGTCAGGAATGCGTTTAAACATTTTGGGGAGGATAAAATGAAGAGCATTCCTACTTCTGAGAATTCAGAAAAGCGTTTGAAGTTATGGTCGGTGGAAGAAGATGGTGATGAATCCGATAGAAGTGATGACGAAGGTGATGAAAAATCTGAGGTTCTTGATGATGGAAGTCATGAAGGAAAGTTAAAGGATGGTGAAGGTAGTTCTGGTTCTGGTTCAGTGGAGAATTCTGGTGGTGAATTATCTTCTCCTGGAGGTTTGACAGAGAATAACAGGGGATGTTTTGAAGTGGGGCAAGGGTCCAGAACTAATGATGAAATTGATGGGTTTATGGGTCCAGATTTAGGAAGTCGTGAGGATATCGTTCCTGAAGCTGAGACTGTTCATGTTGAAGGAAATGGGTCTGTTGAAACTGAATCTGAAAGTGATAATCAGACAGTTGATCAGAGTGTCAATGCGAACTTGGAGATTAGGGATGAGTTTCCTGGAAACTTTGTTGTTGATGAAGTGAACGGTTCTGTTGAAGAAGCAGCAGTTGCGAGTGAGAAGAGCTCTGATACCAAATGTAGGATCTAACAAGAGAGAGGAGAGCACACGAGGAAGCAAATAAAAGACTATATTGATAATCAAATTCGGTGTACAATTCTTATGGCTCAATAGCCTACTTATAGTCTCGCAAACTTGACGATCACTCAAAGAAAACTTTCCTAATAAAGATAAAACTCTAAACAAAGACACTTTCCTAACATAAACCAAACTCTAAATAGAACTCTCTAGAACTCAAACATCTTGCTTCTCAAGTAAGCTTGTCTTCCAAATATGACACATTGTGTCAACTGTTTCTGTTGATCCAACTTGACTGCGTTGGTGTGGTTAGAAAACACACAAAAACTCTTGCAAGTATACAAGGCCAAGTTTTAGTATAGAAAGTAAGCAAGGGATCATTCCACAGAGACTTGGGGTGTATTGAAGTTTCCTAGACTAAAGTTATCTAAACAAGTAACTAAGTGGCAGTGAGATAGTGATAGTTACAATGGCAATGAGCCAAAGGCAGTGAAGTAAAGAATGAAAGAAACTAAGAACAACTTAACCAAAACAGAACATGGAAAAGAAATTGTGGATGGGAAGTGTAAGGAGATGGATGAGAATTCCCTTCACCTAGCTAGTTCATCTAGGTTAAGTTTTTGTCATATGTCTAGTTAACTAACCTTACAGCCTTAGCTAACCCCTAGTATTGGCTGTCTGTTTAAGGCACAACCAATCACAGACTAACTAGGAAGTGGCTTACTAACTAATGTAGCTGATTAACTACTTAGAGCCACCACTGACCCCTAGCATTAGTGGTCTTCTTACAGCACCACTAATCACAAATCAGTTGGGCTTTTAGGAATCTAACTAGCCTAAGCTATTTTGAGTTCAACAAAAACCATCCTAATAGCTAACCATCATGGTTCAAAGGTCTTCTCTGAGGTTTAAACAGGGAAAATACATGATCATGTGAAGAGACATTACAAACATGCTAATTAACACAAACATAACATGACAGATGGATACAAAACATCACAGGAACAAACATCACACACAGAACACAACAGGATATTACACTAAACATGAACACAACATTAACAGCACAAAAATGATCATTAACAGAACTTGGTTCTGGACACACTGGCTAATCCAGGCATAACTTTTACAACAACACCACAGTCTATTTATACCCAAATCCCTAAATTATACAATTAGGGTTTATAGAAAAATACCCAAATTCAAACAGTGAAATTAACTCACCTAATCTTCAAATTGACGTCGACCCATCCTTCTTTGCCTTCTCTCAGTCCTTCTCCTGCTCCAATTCAGTCTTATAGCCTCACCTATTTTACTAATTTCCCACCTAGGGTTTCAGGGGAAAATTAGAGGGGAAATGGGTAAAATAGGTGGCTAGAGATGTATGTAGGGTATGGGGGTGATGTGGGTAGATACGGTTTGGTGGAGAGAGTTGTTGGCGGCGTTTGGTGGAGATGACAGGGGAGAAGGTGGTGGTGATGGTGGTTGCAGAGTATGGGGGAGAAAGAAGTCGATGGAAAGAAGGAGGGGAGTGTTTGGCGATGGGTATAGGGTTAGGTTGCTCGGGTGTGAGGCGGGCTCATCAGATTTCGATGTTAGGCGAGTGATAGGAGTTTGATCGATACATCTGAAATGCATCCAACGATAAGATGGAACATAGCCTTCAGCGACCGTCGGATGAAGAGATACAACGAAACTAACGGCGTGAGATGGAGTTAGGTGTTGTAGTGTTGGTCAGGAAATTCAGACTTTGATGCACGAAGAGGAGGCGACCGTTGGATGATGATATGGATCCAATCTGACGGCTACATGAGAAGTGGGTTATGGATTTGGGTTTTGGTTTGGGAGATAAGTTGGGCTTGGGATAATTCTGAGCCCATTTCTTCTTTAAGAACAATTTCTTCCTCTTCAAGCCCACTTCTAGCCTTTTGGTCTTGTGCACAACATTCTTCGCGGCTTCCTTGTGTAATTCCTCCCGGCTTTTCACCACTCTTCAGCTCTTTTCCGCTCCGCAAGTTATCCAGACTTTATTTATTACCTAAAAATGCAAAATTAAGTAAGAAAAATATTTATTCTTGAAAACAATGAAAATACAGAATATGGGATAAAATGTAGAATTAATGCACAAAAGATGAGTTAAATGCCAAGAAAAATATATAGAAATATGCACTTTTTAGGACTCATCATGCGTCAACTGTAGCAGTTGATCCATGCTCTTCTTCATACTGTGTCAACAACACTTGTTGATCCACAAACCAAATTACCATATCTTGGTTTAACTTCCAACAATCATGAGTAAACACCACTGGTGCCTTTGTCTCAAAGAAGGGAGTGAAGCTAAACCATCGTGAAGTGGAATTTTTTGGAGAACTCTCATCAGATTTTGGTCTTTACTACACAACTAGATTTTGTGCCCGTGTTATGCCCGGGAAGCTTCGCAAACTTGGTTCACCAATTCAATCTACAACTACAAACTACAAATACAATGCATCACAGCCTCTTTTCTTTGAGTTGGTAAAGATCGGCTTCGCCTCGCCCAAGTCCTTCCAAGATGTAACATTATTCAAAATAAATGCGTCAAAAGCCAACACTTTGTCGATGCCTTGTTTAATTTTCACAAATTAGAAGCCTACACACTATGAACAACTACATTATGAAAGGAAAAAAGTAAGAAAAGCTGCGGTACCTTGCCAGCTTTCTTGAAAGGAAATCTCCATGTTTGTAGGAACAGAAGTATGAAGACTTCCTCTCTGCCTATTCCGCTCTTTGGCTCTTTTCCTGATGGAAAACGAAAAAGTAATTAAAATACTTTACAGTGAGTACTTTCTTTTCCTGGATAAAATACTTTATTCGGTACAATAACAGTGACTAACAATATCATCTGAGCATAATATTTACAGGAATGGCGTTTTAAAACTACAAATCATGAAAATGTAAAGCTTAATTTGCAATATAAATTATGACATCATCATCACCTTAAGATACCTTGATCCTTCCAAAAGCCACGGTGAGAATACAGGGAGGAACATGGGAAACGACGCCTTAAGAAACAGTCATCACCATCAAAGACACGACCACTGTCTTCTTTCACCCATCACCAAGCATTAACAACATCACCCTTCCTTGTTCTCTCTAACTCGAGCAGCAGCTAAAACCCATCTTAATTCTTCATGTTAGCTGATATTGGGAGCATGGGGCATTCCCTGTTGGCAGCATGGATGGATCATTCCATGTCTTGAATTGATTCTTCCGTCTTTACAGCTTCTCGAGCTCCATCATCAATCACTGCCATCGGCGGGTGTTTGGCCGAAAGTATGTTTGATTCATATCTTATTTTGGTGCAAAGTAGTTAGAAAGTAACCAAATCATGTAAATGTAAAGCTTAATTTGCAATATAAATTATTTTTGAGGACATTCTCTGAAAAGATAAACAAAAAATATGAACCCCATAGGCTATAGCATGCTATATTTCCGAAGATATTCACTTAATTTGCAAATGTTTCTTAGCCTTTATTTGTATTTTCATGCTATTTTCCTAGCATTTTGACTACCGTAATTTGTCATTTTCACTACCGTAATTTGTCAACTTCACCTTGATAACTTTATATAAAATGATTAATACACTGAATGAAAAGTATTATATACCTTACATAGAGAACCTCCGATATGAGTATTCGAAAAAAAAAGAACAGCTCCAGGGGTGTCCTTGTTTATGAGGACGAAAAGCAGCACCTCCTAAATCTTCTGATTGGAATTTTTATACTTTTTTGCATCTGCATACAATTATTGAATTTACAAAACCCGCAATCCAGATATCTAGATATTGCTAATAAAGAGTACTCAGTAAATTTGTATTCGAGCTTTTCAACCAAAAGAAAAAAATCATATTTAACACCACCAAACTTACAATCAACTGAATTTACAGTCATAAGAAAATCACCTTGATTTTGAATGATTAGTCTAGGGAGGAATCATCATAATCCTGCTGAAAAATGAAGCCTACAACGCATGTTATTTCTCATCCATGAAGATATAAGTGTCCCTTAGATGTAACTATACTGGACGAAGGTTAAGATAGAGATTAAGATCGCATTCATATTCTACAAACGTAGTATACTTAAGAAGAGCATACATCTAAATGAACATTTAACAGAAAAACAATGCTAACGAATCCATAGTACACCAATAATGGAAATATTCGCCAACATTCTTCCTGCAACATTTCACCACACCAAGTTAGAGGTAATTTTGTCAAAAATTCAAGTTTATTTTTATCTTGCGCTTTTAATCCCAACACACGGTGCAGACAATAACAAAAGATCTTAGTCCAAAGTAGAAAATGACTCAACCAAATAATAAAAGGAAACTTACAATGAAAATTAGTTGTGAATACAGTAAGATACTCAAGGGTAATAGTAAATCCTGATTGAAAAAGAACGAAATCTCATGAGCATTTGCTTCCAAAAAATCCTATAAGCCCAGAAACTAAAAGGAAAAGTGGTAATTGAATTATTGTCCCTACTTTTGATGGTCTATACAAATATCCTTATCACATAATAATTATGTCCCTCTTTATAATTAAGCCCATCAGGGGCCCATCAACAATTTAGGGACTTACAAATATACCCCAACCTTTATGCCTTATTGCCTTTTGCTTCTTCTTATCTTCTTTATTTCTCATCCAGAGAAAAACGATCGAGCTCACCACCATCTTCATTTCCGTCGCCACCACCATCTTCATCTCCGTTGCCACCATAACGAACGCAACCAACACCAGCACCACAATCATCTCAATCGTCATCATCACCATCTTTAACCTCAAATCTTAATCGTCATCATCACCAGATCGAGAAACTAATTGAGAAACGATTTGGTGGTTCGATTCGATTAAGAAAAGGGGATCTGAGAGTTGCAACGTTAAAATTGATTTGGAGATGGTTTTGGTGTGTGAATCAATAGGATATGTTGGAGATAATGAACTTGTTGTTGCTGAGAAGTAATGAGTGTGTTCGAATCTGAAGCTGTTGATGCTTTTAATGGATTGTGATTAAAATGAATAGATGAATGTGTAGGAATTACAGTGAATATATATATAATTATGAAGAGAGAAGTAATGATGATAATGGTAGCGGCGATGGTGGTTCTGGTGGCGACTGTGGTGGTGGTTCGAATTGGTGTTGAAGCTTCATAGAAAACAGTGACGGTTGTTGATATGGATTATAAATGGTGGTTGATGGTTTTGTTGGTGGATCTGAAACTGCAGCTGGTGAAATGGTAGCATTTTTCCATCAGTATGGATAAACATCCATTGTTGATCCAACTAAATTGGATAAACTTATACTATTGATCCAACTGCAATGGATAAACTTTTATTGTTGATCCAACTGAAATGTATCAATTTCAGTTTTACGCCACTTAAAGTTGATCCAACTGAAATGGATAAACATCCATTGTTTATCCAACTGAAATGGATAAACTATTGTTGTTGATACAAAGTTATCTGAACCGATGGTGGCGGTCGCGACGGTGGCAGTGGTAGCTGCTATGGATTATTAATGGTGGTTGATGGTTTTGTTGGTGGATCTGAAACTGCAGCTGATGAAATGGTAGCATTTTTCGATCAGCATGGATAAACATCCATTGTTGATCCAACTAAAATGGATAAACTTATATTGTTGATCCAACTGCAATGGATAAACTTTTACTGTTGATCCAACTGAAATGTATTAATTTCAGTTTTACGCCACTTAAAGTTGATCCATCATCATGGATAAACATCCACTGTTGATCCAACTGAAATGGATCAACTACTTTTGTTGATACAAAATTATCTGAACCAGTGGCGGCGGCGGACTAGTGGTGGTGGCGGGGACGGATTAGTGGTGGTGAAGGACTGTTGGTGGTGTAATGGTGGTGGTGAAGGAGTGGTGGTGGAATATTGGTGGTGGTGGAGGTTGGTAGGTGGTGGTTGTTGAACGGTGGTGGTGGAATGTAGTTGAATGTTGGTGGTGGTGGTGCTAGTGGTGGAGGAAGAAATTTGTTCCATTTTGAAATAAAGAAAAATATTATATGGGTGAGGGTATTAAGGTAATGTAATGTTAAATGGAGAAGGTTATAAAAAGTAGGGACATATTTATTGTTGAATAAGGATATATTTATTGGGTGTCAAAAGTAGGGACATATAATTAATATACCCAAAGGAAAAAACCTTAATATTTTGTGATTAAAGCTCTCAAAATTCAGATAACTGATAATCCTTCTTAGTTCCAAGTTGAAAGTGACTCAACCAGATAATCATTATGATAAAGTTAGAAAACTTACAAATGAAAAGTAGTTGCGAGTCTTGTGACTTAAGTAAGACATCCAAGGTCCTAAAGCAAGATTAACTTCATGATTCACCATTGAAATCGTAACTGCAATATAAAACGGAAGGGTTAGGTCTTATGGATTCAGAGAAATACAGAGACAGAAAAAGAGTTAGCGTTTACCAATACAGAATTGGATTTGGTTATTTATCTCTTCTTCAGAATTGGATTTGGTTATTGAAATCGTAACTGCAATATAAAACGGAAGGGTTAGGTCTTATGGATTCAGAGAAATACAGAGACAGAAAAAGAATTAGGGTTTACCAATACAGAATTGGATTTGGTTATTTATCTCTTCTTCAAAAACCACACCTGCAAAATAAAATCAATAGTAAATCAGAAAAAACAAAGAGAGTTTCATGTCCTCTACTTATGACTGCAAGTGAAGCTTAGCTACGATATCTGTATAACTAATAGAAGCTTCATTGTTTCCTGTACAAAAGATCCTACAATATTGATTCTTTCGCTTCCGCTTTGCGGTTTTGTCAGCAGGTCCATTGAATTCCATAGATTTCGCAGCAGTAACATTAGATCCTTCTTCAACAACATCAAAAACAAAAACCAAACAATCAAGGTACTTGAAAATTGATTGATATGTGTAGATCCTCTCTGTTGATATAGAGTCAAGGTACTTGAAAATTGATAATAAGAATTTTGAGTTTCAAGTTTGCTGTAGAGATTCTAAACCTCCTTTTAGAATTATCGAGAGGTTTAATGGGTATGTCAATGGATGTACAATACCTTTTGATAGAGTAGAATGGATTATTAACTCTATTGCGGATGCCGGAGATGGTTTTAAGGATACAGGTTATCCTTTTTGGAGAACATCACTGGGTAATGGAGCTTCTTTACTCATTCTTGGTCGTGCTAACTCGAGGGGAAGATATCTTTCTCTTGATTGGTTTACCGGCAACAGAGGTGAAAAGGTCCATCGTATTTTGATTCCAGAAGGAAAGAGTAGCTATGGGTGGAGTAATTTTGTTCTTCTATTAGAATACTTTAGGGATAAATGTCTCCATCCAATGCAACCAAATTTTCATCCGAATCAAAAGGGAGCTTTTAATCTTCTCAAAGAGTCCTGGCCTTCAGTTATTGCTAACAAAGACAAACCAACACACTTTAATAACCAGGTGAAGTACTCTATTTCTCCATTAGTAGATGGGATTGATATTAACTTCAAAGGAAAAGCTAGGGATTTCGGAAAGTGGGTTGATGGCATTATATGCAAGCTGGATCAGGAACCTACAGATTGGAGAATGGTGGAGGATCGAATTAAAGCCTCTTTTCATACTCATGATAAAATCAAAATCCAGATTTTTGGTCCTGATGTGGGAATCTTCTTTACCTCATCAGAAAGAGAGTATGATATGATCATCAATCAGAAGAGTATAGAATTCCTAAGCGGAGAAATTAAATTCATGCGGTGGTGGCCATCTGTTAACGCCGCTAACCCAATTTTATCCGATAAAATAGCTTGGATTTCTCTTGTAGGGGTTCCTTTTTACCTTTGGTCACCAGGAATCGTTGAAGGTCTACTCATGAAGTTTGGATCGGTTGGAGATATGAATTTCAGTGATCTTAAAGGGATTAAAGTTAAGCTGAAAGCTTCTCTATTGATCAAAGATCTTCCGAGGACGGTTGTATTGAAGGAAGAATGTCTTTCTTTTACTGTTGCCTTAGTTATTCCCGTCATTCAACCGGAGAAATCGATGGGAGATCGAAAAGACCAAGTCAACCCGTGGGAAAAGAAGACGGAGGCACCACCGTTGGATCAGAATTTGTCATTCATAAAGGGAGCAGATGAAGGACAGATTGTAATAAATGCTGGAAACGAACTTGACAGGGATGGGAGGGACAATGGTACTGAGGCATTTATGAAAAGTCAGCCTTGCAACCTGCGTCAAGAAAAAGCAACCAGCATTGGTAATCAAAATAAAAGACTCATCCCCAATCCGACCGTTGACAAAACTTTAAATAATCGAAAGAAGAAAAAGGGTGGGCCATCATCTGGGCTCCATAACAAGACAGCTGTGGAAGTTTTGAAGGGAGATAATCACAAATCAAAAACAGTTTGGAAACGTGTCATACCCTCCAATGATATGGACCCAAAATTTTCGGGGTCAGTGATTAGTGAATCCCAGCATGTTGAAAAGAACACCCAGTTCCTCAAATCGACCGAAGCTCAATAAAAGTTAAAACAAGTTGATCCGTTAATGTTCCCATTTATCAACGGACCAATTTCTGGGGAGGTTCAGGTCGAGGAAATCTTTCCGGGAGGTGAGTGCTCTAGTAGGAATTTAGCTATGCCAGAAAATTCCCACACTAGTGAAACAAGATTTGTGCTGCAGGGTCCAGCTTATACTCCTAATGAACAGCGTGATGATAGTGAAAATTTTTCAGGATTGTGAGGATAACCCATTGGTGTTGAGACAGGTTAATAATAATGAGAAATCTTCGAATCTATTGCCACAAGTTCAGTCGAATCCTGTTTCATCAACTTCCGGTACACAAGGTGTTCGTCAATATTCCACAGAGATTGATGAAGAATTCAGAGAGTATGAGGATATACATCAGTCGGCATTGGTGATTATCACGACACAAGACTTTGAAAACTCGTTTGTTTGCATTGATGTTGTTCCCATTGCCCAATTGGATTCCTCATCCTCTCATTACTCGCCTAATGAAGAACATCTCTCTATTAACGAAGACGGCGGGGAAGAAGAAGAATTTTTCGATGTGGATCATGAGGATGGCAGTAAAGTAGGGGAATATTGTATTACCATCAGGGAAATGCTCTTGGAACGTGAAAAGGCCAATCTTTTTAAGTCAGTCCGGGCAGTGGGAAGTCTCATGGGTCTTCCTCTGATAGAGCAAGAAGTTGAGATCCAATAAAAAGCTTTTTAAATCGGCCTCATAAGATGCATAAAGGCAAAGAAAATTCCTCAACTAATGTAGGAATAACTGATGATTCCTTGGAAGGGGTTAAACTAATGATTCAACAAGGTGAAGAAAGTGAGCAGGAGTATTTTTATACTGAAGAGGATGATGACACTAGCGAACACACGGAAGATGAAGATGAGATGGGAAGCGATCCGATGGAAGGTATAGAAGAGGGCTCGAACAGGTCTGAAAGGGAACGAAGAAGACTCAATTGCAGCATGATTAGTTCAGTCCCATCATCGACAAAGGAGGAAAGAAGTAACAAAGCAAAGGCAAGTAAGTTCAAATGACGAACAAAATCATATCTTGGAATATAAAGTGTGTAGGAGATGATCACAAGAGGGTTTCCATAAATTCTGTTTTGAAAAAGTGGAAACCTGATTTTGTTCTTCTTCAAGAGACCAAATTGGAAGATTTTACTCATCATATTAGGAGGGAAGTATGGAGAAAACCGGGGATTCAACATTGCTTTCTTCCTTCCATAGGTACTAAGGGAGGCATTTGCATTATGTGGGATGGAGATAAGTTTGAGCTTTTGGACACTTTGGTAGGAATCCACTCTCTTTCTTGTCTGTTCAAAAATCTATCGAATCCTTTTGTTAACTTTATCTCGTCAGTATATGCTCCGAACGATAGAAAGGATCGAAGAGTATTGTGGCGTAAACTTGGTGAAGTGCTAGGTTTTTGGGATGTGCCATGTTGTATAGGGGGGGACTGGAATGTGACATCTGCTCTCGAAGATAAGAATAGGGATGGTATCATCACCAGAGCTATGCGTGACTTCAACAGGTTTAAATTCAACTTTGATCTTGTTGATATTCCTTTAAGTGGTGCAAAATACATATGGTCAAATTTTCAAGAAAATCCAGTATGCTCTAGAATAGATAGGTTTTTATTGAATCAAAAGTGGGATGAGTTTTATCCGGGATCTTTGCAAACCGCGAAACCTAGACCTGTCTCAGACCACATTCCGATTATGCTCTCCACAGATTTTACTGACACAGGTCCTAGACCTCGGAAATTTGAGACAATGTGGTTGGAACATGATGATATTAAAAGATTGGTACATGAGTGGTGGGATAGTTTACACTTTACAGGCAATCCGGGGTTTGTTTTCTGTAAGAAGTTGAAAGGGTTCATGGATTACTTGTCCATCTGGAACATTGAGACATTTGGAAAAGTGAGCAAGACGATGGATAATCTCCTCATCGACATCAAAAATCTTGACGCAATAGAAGAGCAAGGGGTTGCAACATAGGAAGACAGAATCCTAACGGTCAACAAGAAAAGGGACTACATCAGATGGGCAAACTTAGAAGACAAGAGGATGAAGAGCAAAATGAAGGACCACTGGATTGAGGAGGGAGATAGAAACACTACCTTTTTTCATTTGTTTGCAAATGGAAGAAGAAGGAAGAACAACATTGGATGTCTGAGAATCAACGGGGATCTCACGGAAGATAAAAAAGAAATTTCCTCTCATCTACAACAATTCTACTCAGATTTATATAAAGAAGACATTGTTAATAGACCTTTTATGGAGAATTTGGAGTTCACAACACTAGATGGGGAAGAAAGTTCCATGATGGAAGGACCTATTACTGAAGACGAGATTAAGATTGCACTAAAGGAGATGGACTCCAACCGGTCTCCTAGGCCAGACGGATTCCCAGTTGAGTTCTACATTCATTTCTAGGAGACAATTAAAGAAGATTATATGGCAATGGTAAAAAAATTCGATGAGAGAAATTTCATAGACTGGAGATCCAATAACACTTTCGTTGCACTTATTCCGAAAAGAGACAGTGTGGAGGATGTGAAAGATTTTAGGCCCATAAGCCTCATAAACATTTCCTATAAAATCATTACCCACGTGTTGTCTAACAGATTGAAAAGAGTCCTCCGAAAGCTTATTTCGGATTCGCAAACGGCATTTGTGGGTAACAGACAGATTGTAGACAACATTCTCATGGCGAATGAGTGCATTGATTCGAGAACAAAAGAAGATAAACCAGGCTGGTTATTTAAGTTGTATGTGGAAAAAACATACGACAAGGTTAGCTGGGTGTTCTTAGACCGTGTGATGCATAAAATGGGGTTCGGTATCAAATGGAGGAGGTGGATTCATACATGTGTTTCAACTCCACACTTCGCAATATTACTCAACGGTAGTCCGGGCAGTATGTTTAAATGTACAGGAGGGTTACGACAAAGCGACCCTTTGTCTCCATTTCTGTTTACAATGGTAATGGAAAGACTGTGTCAGATGATAGATAAGTTAGAGCAAAATGGTTTGTATGAAGGTTTCAAGGTTAATCAATATGGAAAGCAGGTGACCCATCTTCTCTTTGCCAATGACATCCTGTTATTCTCAAACGACTCTCCAGATCAAATACAAGTTATTAGAGCTACCCTTATCTGGTTTCAATTATGTTCGGGTTTGGGAATCAACCCATCTAAAAGCTCTGCAATCAGCATTGGGAACACTTCTTGTAATGAGATAGTAAATCTAATCTTGGGTTGCTCCATCGAAGAACTGCTGATTAACTACCTTGGTATGCCTACAGGGGGATCTTATAGAAGCAAATTCATATGGGATATTGTGATTGAAAGGACCGAAAAAAGACTACAAGGATGAAGCTAGAAGTTCTTAACTTATGGAGGGAGGCTTGTACAAATTCAGAATGTGTTGAGTTCACTGGCCATTTACTTGATGTCAGTTTATTCATTGCCAAAATCAGTATCGAAAAAGCTAAATGGGATTATAAGAAGGTACTTGTGGAATAGCACGGACTCTAATAGAAAATACCCACT
The DNA here is from genome assembly GCF_003573695.1 of Papaver somniferum. Lineage (NCBI taxonomy): Eukaryota > Viridiplantae > Streptophyta > Magnoliopsida > Ranunculales > Papaveraceae > Papaver > Papaver somniferum. The sequence goes on from NC_039358.1 coordinate 16,540,128, forward strand.
GGTTGCGTGGAACAAATGTTGTCAAAGCAAAGAGAGGGGAGGGCTTGGGATTCGGGATTTGAACATCACTAATGATGTCCTGCTATGCAAGTGGTTGTGGAGATACCAAGAGGAACCAGAGGCAAAGTGGAGAACTTTAATCAAAGAAAAGGATGGAGAAAGTAAACTAAAGTGGGACACCAAAATTACAAAGCAGAAGTACGGCAGCGGAATTTGGCGAGGGGTCACAAACCGAATGGATAGTTTTTATAAAGGAATCATTTTCACAATGGGTAAAGGGAATAGAACAAGGTTTTGGGAAGACCAGTGGTTGGGTGATATGCCTTTGAAGATAGCTTTTCCCAATCTTTATAATGTCTCTCGGAAGAAGAACAATGTTGTCAGCCAATTTTACTTTCGCGATCAGGAAGGGCATTCAAATTGGAATCTGGACTTGCGAAGGAGATTATCAGATGTTGAGATTGCAGAGGAGGGGAATCTATCGCACAAGTTGCAAAACGTGACTTTAAATGAAGATGAAGATCGGAGAAATTGGAAGTGGACAGCTGATGGTGCATTTACGGTACGTTCGTGCTATTTATCTCTACTTCCTCCGTCCTCTTTCGTTGATTTTCCCCACAAGATTGTTTGGAATAATAATGTGCCGACCAAAATTAGTTTCTTTACGTGGTTGGTCCATCATAATTCCTTACTAACACAAGATAATTTAGAAAGGAAAGGAAGAACGTTGGTAAATAGATGTTGTATGTGCAAGAAGGAATTAGAGACTATAAATCACTTGTTCCTTCATTGTTCAGTAGCTCACTCTATTTGGGATGTATTTCTAAGTGGTTTTGGAGTGGGAAGACCTCCAGGAGATGACATAAAGGATGCTTTTAAAGATAGAGATAGGACTGATTTCACAATGGCTGGGAATTTCATTTGGAACATCCTACCTTATGTTATTTGTTGGAACATCTGGAAAGAACGCAATCAACGAATGTTCGTCGCAGAGGCAAAAGAGAAAGATGTTCAAAAGGTCGTACTAGACATTAAGGCAAATATTTTGTGTTGGTCTCATCCCTCAAAGGCTCCCCACGACATCAGATTTGAAATGTTAGTCTTCAAATGGGAAGAGTTAGTCAGAAGATAGTCGCTTTGTTGTTAAATCTTTCACTTTTTCCTGCACCTTAGTACATTATGGTCTTGACGTATTGTAACTCTTTCATTCTTTATTCTTTTATATAAAACTATATGGTTTTATTGATCAAAAAAAAAAAAGAAATCCGATGAGACGCACAACACGCAGATTCCAAATCCGTAACTCTATCCAATATTAGAAAAACGCGTAATATAGTCTAATTCAAGTCGGTTTCGTTCTGTATTAAGACTTCTCCGATTTTTCTTTCTCCAAGCTGCATATATATATCACCCGGCCATCAGTTTCTTATCACATATCTTTCATCTACCCCAGTAGCATCGATCTCATACTATACATCATCAGTTTTGGTTTGTTCTTATTACTTTTGTGCATCAATGGGAGGTTGCGGGATAATATGTTGTCTTCCAAAGTGTATCTGCAAGTTGATTTTTTCTGTTATCGCCTCTGTTATCGCCTTTTTAGGTATATTAGCTCTTATTATTTGGTTAATCCTTCGTCCGATTGATCCCTTGCAAATCCGCATCGACGATGCGTCGCTTACTCAATTCAATGTCACGGATAACAACATACTCCGTTACAATCTCGCATTAGCCTTAAACCTAAGAAACCCTAACAAGAAGATCGGTGTTCACTACGATCAGATTGAAGCTAGAATTTTTTACAGCGGTCAGAGATTCGATTCAGTTATGTTAACACCTTTCTACCAAGGGCATAAGAACACGACTATTCTTCGTCCAGTTTTCCAAGGGCAAAGGCTTTTACCAGATGTACAAGGTGAGTATAACAAAGATAAAACTGATGGGAAATTCAAGCTTAAAGTTAAGCTATATCTTAAGTTGAGATTCAAAGTTGGTTTTGTTAATTTTGCTGCTCTCAAGCCTCCTAGGGCTAAGTGTACGTTTGAAGTTCCTTTGGGTTCTAATCCTGCAACTGGATTCACTCCTAAGTATTGCACATTGTGATAGCTTGGTTCCGTGTTAATCGGTGATACTCTCCGTTCCTTTTAGGTCATTATTTACCTTTTCTAGTTTTTTTTTTTTTTTTTGTTAGAGGTACAATATTGATGATATTTTATTAATGAGTTTCATTATTTATAACATGTTATTATTTTGGTAAAATCTTTGATGGAGGTCAGAAAAACATGTTAACATGTTTTCATCAAAAACATCATCTCCCACGTTCAGAATTTATAAGCAGGTCATGATTTGCTAATTCTAGCTTGGTCTCCAGCTGCTGGTCAGAGACAAAATTTACTGCTGAAGTTTTTATTTGGGACAAAATTTTGTTTTAGCTTTCTCATTACTATATTAAGTTTCAAATTAAAAATGTAAACCAGAATAGATTTTACTCATTGTAATTCGTAAGTCGTAACCACACACGAACAGATCGACTGCAGACGTATATTAATAACTAGTTTAATGTACTTAAGACCTAAATATAACTAAGGAACGCCAACCATTCTCTTTAATTTAGCGGCATAAGGTTTTCCGCGAAAGTAGAGAAGCTGATATGATCACGTTCTTCATTATTGGGTTTCTTATTGAAGAAAGACTTGGCTCCATTTAATTCAAACTTCCTGCTATAGCTCTTCTTCTTCCAATTGTAGTAGTAGAAGGAGAAATCGTCATCCGGTCTTACGATGAATACGTCTGTTCCTGGAATGGGTATAATAAAATCCCTTCTCGCAAACATATCTTGCTTCCATTCAAAAGGTGGCTCTGCGAAGGACTTGGCCGGCATCCAGTGATAATTTGTCTTGTCTTGATCATCATACAAGATGTACATCTTCACGTCATCTTCATGCTCCTTTTTTCTCGATATGTAATTGTAACTAGGGCGTGCATCCTTGGTAAATAGAGCTAAACGGCCATCCACTTCCACTAAAGCAGTCCTGTATTGATTGCAGAAACCAGTCATGACAGGACTGGAAACTGAGATTTGTCTAAACTTTTCCGTAACAAAATTTAATTCGACAATCGATGGTGTAGCACTATCACAAAACCAGTATATGGAACCATTTGCATAAACAAAACTTGCTAGACAGAAGGGATGGACTGGTGGGACGGCGTCTATGAGTCGCCATGACTTGTCTCTCAAGCTAAAGATCTCACACACCCATTCTGTCTCAGTAGGTCCTACAATCCGACTCCAAAACGACACCACTTTGTAGTCCCCGGTAGCAACATCATATCCGAATTTATCCCACAAAAAATTACGAAATTTATTACTATCATGCTTTATAATCCCACCTTTCTCTTCTTGTTTTTGAACAACCATCGACTTGATCCAGGGTGTTGATTCTCTGGTGCTAGGGTTAAACACACAAGTAGAATGTGAATCGCGGTCTATAAGACAAATCAAACCATTGACAATATTGAGCATGCTTCCTCGAGAAACGGGATTATCTCCTATATTGAGAGGTATTTCCGTTTGAACAGCTGCTCCTCCTCCTCCACCGCTGCTATCATATGGGAGTAGTAATTCCGCGGATAACAAACACCGTTGTTCATTACGTTCAGTCGTATCCCAGATGAGAAGGGAGGTAGCACCAACAGTACCACTACAACTGCGTGTCTGTGACCGGTTGAAGTGTAAATCAATGAAGAGCTGATCTCTTTGAATCAAAGATTGCCAATTTTTGCATACACACTTGAACTTTGCAAGTGACTTGGCCGGGAGTCTGCTCAATATCTCACAGACTATTAATTCATGATCACCCAGTGCAGCAACTTTGAATATCTTTCTCTTCTCCTTTTTTGTTGCTCCCTTGTTGTGCTTTTCCCGTACTAGTATCTTTCTCTCCTCTTTGGGTATCATGATGCATTGCTTCATCTTAGTTTCAACTTTTTCGTTCCCAGCAAGGGTTTTGGTTTACGTACACAGATTGAGCAGCAAGAGCAATTTGTTTCTCTGACGAAGGTTTACTTATGGTATTTATACTATCTCTGTCCCGCGAGAAAAAGGAAAGTCCCACTTTTCATGGGACCGATGGAGTATGGGAAACACGACCCACCAATCCATACCCTAAATCATGCGCGGCTATGCCATATATCGTCAAAGCCATTCGTACATGTTAAACTTTGAGGCGTAACACATCCTAAGATAGAATGTTGGGCAAGGCTTCCAACTAACTTGTTTCGGTTGAGTTACCAAAACTAGCTCGAACTTAACTTGCACACATACCTGGGGATAGAATGTAATAAATGCATTCTCATACATAATTTTCCTTCGAGGAACTTCCTCCATTCGCCATACCTATGGTTTGATCCCCACTAACATAACACCTGAAAGATAAAGCAACACCAACCGACCGTTCTCTTTAATTTGCAAACAGGAGAAATTGTCATATGATCTTACAATGAATAGGTCCGTTCCTGGAATGGGTACAATAGTATATCTCTGCAATTGGCTTGAATCAAAATCAGGTGACACTGCGGATGACGCCGGAGTCCAGGCAGTACTATTCTTTGTCTTGTCTTGATCATCGTACAGTGTACATATCTCCGTGGACGTGGGTATTACGTCACCTTCATGTTCCCTCTTTCTCTTGTTAGGACGGACATCCTCTTTAGTTAAGAGAGCTTCCATTGCAGCAGTCTTGTAATGGCCACAAAAGCCAAAGACGACAGAGTTAGGAACTGAGAGTACTCTAAACTTTTCGGTACTCATGTTTAGTTCGACCACCATCGGTTTACCATCTACCCGCAGCCAGTATACGGAACCATTGGCATAAACAGGATGTGTAAGATGATATATAAGGTTAGGACTAACTGGTG